>NC_142469.1:2737962-3040992 GCF_049115385.1 Moschus berezovskii
TCTCCTTCTGTTTGCTGTGAGTAATAGAAATGCCAAGGATTTCTCTTCCCCTTCCTCACTGTCCATCTCTCTGAGCCTCCAGGTAGAACAGGCCTAGTCCAGGGTAACATGCGTCTCGGGAAGTGCAGCTAGATCGTATTTCTCAGGCCCTCAGTGCTGGGCATCATTCGGTGTACTCGCCGTGTCCCATCCTTCACCTGGTGTCCCTTCACACCCCTCCTTCAGGCTCGTTTGTGATCATGTGTTTTGTGCATTAAGAGCCAAATCCTACCTAAATTCTGTGTATGCAAACAGTTGTCTCCAAAATTGGGATGTCTCGTTTGCATTTTTCAGAAGGTCTTTCCCAGAGTCCAAACCTTGGATTTGACAAAGTTCACTGTTCCCTTGTTACTCTTTGTGTAGTGCCATTCTGTAATGTGTGTGAAGACTCAGAGCTCATGTCTAAGGTCTGCTCCATTTCCTTCTGGATTTGTGATCCGTTTTGCATGGAACATATGTCTAGGAATCATTTGTAGTGCATTTGTTGAGAGGTGTCAAGTTTCCATGGACATGCATGTCATCAACTCTGGTTTGCAAACGTGTTGTTCCTAAACCCATTTGGAGAACTTCTCGGAAAGATGCGGGTTTTTTTAGCCTGCATTTCCACAGTTGAATGGATGCAGCAGCTCTAGCAGCAGGGATAGTCTAATTGCTTAACATCTTAAGAGAAATCCCACATTCCCTCTTCAAACTCGAAAGAATACTCAGCACCCTATATGCAACTCAAAAAGTTCCCCGAGATACCCGACCAACCTCGAGAGGAGCAGCGAGGTTCCTGCCACAACTCAAGAAGAGACTAGTTTTCCACTCGTCATGTCGAGGTGAGGATCGATTCCCCTTCTTTGTCTGGAAATTAATCCCGATGTTCCTGTTGAATGTGAAGAGGAGGCCTATGTCCCCTTGAAACTCGAGAGGAACCTGGGGAGTCGTGTCGCAATTCAAAAAGACACGGATTATCCCATCCGCTCGAATAAGGACTGATTTCATGTGCTGATTCAAAGAGAACTCCCGGGATCAAGTGACACCTATAAGGGAGGCCTGACTTTGCAGGTGCATCATGGAGGAAAAGCCCCAGGACAGAAATTGAACTCAACAGGAGGCCTCCCACCCCTTGGACAACTCGAAAAGATAGCGGAGTTTTAAACCTCAACAAGAGACGTGGCATGACTCCCCTGTTGAAACTTCATAGGAAGACTGAGACCCATGTCAGAACTGGAGAGACACCCTGAGGTTAGCGCCTCAACCCAAGATCAGACCCTATTCCCCTGCACTGACTCGAAAGACATACCAAAGGCTTCTCACAGCTCAAAAGGATTCCGGACTTCTCAGAGACAACTTGAGATGCTCCGTGAGGCCTCTTTTGCAACTCGAGGGATCCGACAGTTTCCTGCCCCCAACCTAGAAACACTCTGGCATTACCCCTTTCAATGTGAATTGAAGCCCGATTCCTCTGCATTGACTCGAGAACAATCACGACCTTCCCTTTGCAAATTGACTTCCTTGAGGCAACACGAGTGTCTCCCTGAGTTTCTGGCGTCACTCGAAAGGAAATCCAAACTTCCCTTCGCAACTCGCCAAAAACCACGAGAAGCCCCAGGCAACTTCACATGAGGCCCTTTTTTTCCTGCAGCGCCTGGAGAGCAATCCCGAGTTGACTATCAAGATAACATAGGAGGCTTGAATCCCTATTTACAATTCAAGTGGCTCACAGAATACCCATCTTCAGTCGAGTGAAACCCTGAGTTTCCATCCACTGTTCAAGAAGAGCTCTGTATTCCCCACCTCCTCACGATATGATCGTTAAAACCCTGTTTCAAAATTTAGAGGAATCCTTTCTTCCTCTCCCACCACAAGATAAGGCCTCTGTCTCCTATTGAAACTCGAGGGCACTCCCGAGGGTCCTGATGCAAGGATAAAGGACTCTGTGTTCCACCTCCAATCAAAGTAGGTCCGGATGATCTAGCAAAGCTCCAATGGAAAACCGACGATCCCCTCACAATGTGATGGGAATCCTGACACCCATGCTGAGCCTATACAAAAAGTCCTAATGAACAGCCTGATCACGACAAGAGTACTGGCTCCCATTTTACAACTCGAAAGGAAAGCAGAATTCCATGCCTCAAATCGAGACGAAACCTGACTCCCCAGCAGAACCTTCATAGCAACCCCGAGATCCCTGTCGCCACTGGAGAGGAAAACACAGTTGACCGACTTAACGCAAGATGGGGCCCTATTGCTCTACTCTGCCTCGAGGGAAATCCCGAGGTTCCTCTTTCAACACGAGAGGAATCCTGACTTCCCTGGGGCAACACGAGCGAGTTCATAAGGTCCCCGTCACAATTTGAGAAGAATACCAAGCTTCCCACCGGAACTAGAGAAAAACAACCTGATTCTCCACGCAATGCATGATGAGGAATATTTCCACTGCAGAGTCTCAAGAGAAATCCCAAATTCCCGCTTGAAATTTGAATGGGTATTTGACACCCTTTATACAACTCAAAACTTCCCCGACATAGTCGTCCCCACTGAAGAGGGGCACACAGTTTATGTACACAACGCTAGATGCGGCCCTATTCCTCTCCCACACCTCGAGAGGAATCCCGAGGTTCCCCTTCCAACACAAAATGAGACCTGACTTCCCTGGAACGACACGAGCGAGTTCCTGAATTCCCCGTAGCAGCTCAAGAGGAACCCAAAGCTTCCCGCCACAGCTCGAGAAAAATCACAAGATTCTGCCCTCAAGGCGAGATGTTCAACATTTCCGTCGCCGACTCTCAGGAGAAATCCCACATTCCCGCTTAAAACTCGACAGGTTACTTAACATCCTTTAGGCGATTCAAAAGTGACACTGACATAACCATTTCAGAAAATTAGAAATATCACGGGAATATTTCATGCAAAGATGGGCTCGATAAAGGACATAAATGGCATGGACCTAACAGAAGCAGAAGATATTAAGAAGAGGTGGAAAGAATACACAGAGGAACTGTACAAAAATGATCTTCAGGACAAAGATAATCACGATGGCGTGATCACTCACCTGGAACCAGACATCTTGAAATGTGAAGTCAAGTGGGCCTTATAGAGCATCACTATGAACAAAGCTAGTGGAGGTGATGGAATTCCAATTGAGCTATTTCAAATCCTGAAAGATGATGCTGCGAAAGTCCTTCACTCAATATGCCAGCAAATTTGGAAAACTCAGCAGTGGCCACAGGACTGGAAAAGGTCAGTCTTCATTCCAATCCCAAAGAAAGGCATGCCAAAGAATGCCCAAACTACCGCACAATCGCACTCATCTCACACGCTACTAAAGTCATGCTCAAAATTCTCCACGCCAGGCTTCAGCAATATGTGAACCGTGAACTCCCAGATGTTCAAGAAGGTTTTAGAAACGGCAGAGGCACCAGAGATCAAATTGCCAACATCCGCTGAATCATGGAGAAAGCAAGAGAGTTCCAGAAAAACATCTATTTCTGCTTCATTGACTATGCCAAAGCCTTTGACTGTGTGGATCACAATAAACTGTGGAACATTCTGAAAGAGATGGGAATACCAGACCACCTGACCTGCCTCTTGAGGAACCTTAATGCAGGTCAGGAAGCAACAGCTAGAACTGGACATGGAACAACAGACTGGTTCCAAATAGGAAAAGGAGTACGTCAAGGTTGTATATTGTCACCCTGCTTATTTAATTTATATGCAGACGACCTCATGAGAAAAGCTGAACTGGAAGAAGCACAAGCTGGAATCAAGATTGCTGGGAGAAATATCAATAACCTCAGATATGCAGATGACGCCACCCTTATGGCAGAAAGTAAAGAGGAATTCAAAGGCCTCTTGATGAAAGTGAAAGAGGAGAGTGAAAATTTGGCTTGAAGCTCAACATTCAGAAAACGAAGATCATGGCATCTGGTCCCATCACTTCATGGGAAATAGATGAGGAATCCTTGGAAACCGTCAGACTTTCATTTTTGGGGGGCTCCAAAAAAACTGCAGATACTGATTGTAGCCAGGAAATTAAAAGACGCTTACTCCTTGGAAGGAAATTAATAACCAACCTAGAGAGCATATTTAAAAGCAGAGACATTACTTTGGCAACCAAGTTCCGACTAGTCAAGGTTATGATATTCCCCATGGTCATGTATGGATGTGAGAGTTTGAGTGTGAAGAAAGCTGATCGCCGAAGAATTGATGCTTTTGAACTGTGGTGCTGGAGAAGACTCTTGAGAGTCCCTTGGACTGCAGGGAGATCCATCCAGTCCATTCTAAAGGAAATCAATCCTGGGTGTTCATTGGAAGGACTGATGCTAAAGCCGAAACTCCAATGCTTTGGCCACCTCATGTGACGAGTTGACTCACTGGAAAAGAGTCTGATGCTGGGAGGCATTGGGGGTGGAAGGAGACGTAGACGACGGAGAATGAGATGCCTGGATGGCATCACCGACTGCTTGGACATGAGATTGAATTAACTGTGGGAAAGGGTGATGGACAGAGAGGACTGGCGTGCTGTGAATCATGGGGTCGCAAAGAGTGGGAGAGGACTGAGCGACTGAACTGAACTGAACCGAGAGGAACACCGAATTTCCTGCCACAACTGACAAAGTGTCCCGTTTTCTAGTCCTCTTTTCCAGATGAAAGTCGATTCCCCTCTTTGTCTGGAATGGAATCCGGACCTTCCCCTCGCACAGTACGAGGAGAACGGTAACACCTTGAAACTCAGGAGAATTCCGGGTTTCAAAACACAATTGGAAAAGGTATCAATGTCCCCACCCACTCGAGATTTTGTCTGATTCCACTGCACAGATTCAAATATATCCTCGAATATCAACTCACAAGACGAGTGGAGACCTGTCTCCTGTGGATTTTCAACAAAATCTCCAGGTAAAATTTAACTCAATTGTGGCCTAACATTCCTTTTACAACTCGAGAAGAAAGTGGAGTACCATGTCTGAACACGAGACGAGGCCTGATTCCCCAAGAGAATTTTGAGAGCAACCCTTTCGCTACTGGAGAGGAATTCTGAGTTAAACGGACTCAAATCTAGATGCAGACCTACTTCTCTGCAGTGACTCCAAAGCAATCCCGAGGTTCCCCTTGCAAATGGAAAGGCGTTCTGACTTCCCAGAAACAACACTGGAGGCTCCCTGATATATCCATCGTCACTCGAGAGGATCACCACATTTCCCGCCGCAACTCGATAATAACCTCGAAATTCCTCTTTCAAAGCAAGATGATGCCCCCCCCTTTTTTTTTCCTACAGCACGTAGACAAAAGTCCCAAGTTCCTTCTCCAAATTCGATTAGGCTTGAGTTCCTTGATGCCACTTCAGGGTCTCCCAGAGCTACCGGTCCCAATGAGAGAAGAAAACCGATTTTCCCCACCACAATTTAAGAAAAGGCCAGTGATCACACCTCAGCTGAAGATAATGAGCGTTCCACGTTCAACTGAAGAGGAATCCCAATTTCACCTCGTACCACAGGACGAGTCCTGTCACATCTACTTACACTTGAGGGCAACACTGCAGATACTGCAGCATGTTCAAAGGACTCCGAGTTCACACTCAACTAGAGATGAGTCGTGTTGTGTTTGCAGCAGCTCCAGTGGAACACGGAGTATCAACTCGCAACATGATTGGAGACATGAATTCCCTGCTGAGACCTCGAAAAAGTGCAAATTTCCAGCTAAAACAGAAAGCAGATCTGATAGTCCTTTTGCAACTCGGGGGTAAAGTAGAGCTCCCTCCTCAACAAAGACAAGGCTTGATTCCCCAGTGCAACCATCAGAGCAACACCAAGATCCATGTGGTCACTTGAAAGGAATACTGAGTTTACCCACTCAAGTCTAAATGTGGCCCTCATGCCCTGCAGTGACTCCAACGGAATCTCAAATTTCCACTTTCAACAGCAAAGGAGACCTGACTTCCCTGAGACAAAACTAGCAAGTCCAAGTGGTTCCCGTCATAATGCGAGAATACCTCCAAGCTTCAAGCCACAACTCCAGATAAACCATGAAATTCTCCACTCCACGCGACAGGACGCCCTTTTCTGCTACAGCATTTAAAGAGAAGTCCCACATTCCCTCTTCAAACTCGAAAGGATACTCGGCACACCATAGGCAACTGAAGAGTTTCCCCGAGATACCCGGCTAAACTCAAGAGGAGCAGCGAGGTTCCTGCCACAGCTCAAGAAGAGACCCGTTTTCCACTCGTCATCTCAAGGTGAGGATCGATTGCCCTGCTTCGTATGGAAATTAATCCCGATGTTTCTGTCAAATTTGAAGAGGAGGCCTTTGTCCTCTTAAAACTCGAGAAGACTCCGGGGAGTCGTGCCACAATTCAAAAAGACACCAATTTAACCATCCGCTCAATATAAGGACTGATTCCACCGTCCCAATTCAAAGGGAACTCCCAGGATCAAGTAACACCACTCAGGGAGGCCTGATTTCCCAGGTGCATCATAGAGAAAAAGCCCCAGGACAGAAAATCAACTCAACAGGAGGCCGACCACCCCTTTTACAACTCGAAAAGTTAGTGGAGTTCCATGCCTCAACAAGAGACTTGGCATGACTCCCCTTTTGAAACTTGGTAGGAACACTGTGATCCATGTAAGAATTGGAGAGGCACACTGAGGTTAGCGCCTCAACTCCAGATGAGACCCTATTCCCCTACACTGTCTCGAAAGGCATCCCAAAGGCTCTCCATACTACAAAAGGTTTCTGGACTTCCCAGAGACAACTTGAGAGGATCCGTGAGGCCCCTTTTGCAACTCGAGGGATCCGAAAGATTCCTGCCCAAATTTGAGAAACACTTTGGGATTACCCACTTTCAATGTGAATTGAAGCCCGATTCCTCTGCATTGACTCGAGATCAATCACGAACTTCCCCTCACAACTTTTCTTCCCTGAGGCAATATGAGTGTCTCCCTGAGTTCCCTGGCATAACTCGAAATGAAAGCCATACTTCCCTTTGCAATCGCCATATACCACGAGAAGCCCCAGGCAACGTCACTTGAGGCCCTTTTTCCCTACAGTGCCTGGAGAGCAATCCCGAGTTCTCTCTCAAGAGACCACAGGAGACTTGAATCCCTATTTACAATTGAAGGGGCACCCAGAATATCCATCTTCAATTGAGAGAAAAGCCCAGTTTCCGTGCACAGCTCTAGAAGAGCTCTGTATTCCCCACGTCCTCACGATATGAGCATTCAAACCCTGCTTCAACTCTAGATGTATCCTTTCTTCGTCTCCCACCACAAGAGGAGGCCTCTGTCTCCTATTGAAACTCAAGTGCCCTCCCGCGGAAGCTGCTGAGGACTCTGAGTTCCACCTCCAATCGAGGTAAGTCCTGATGATCTAGCAAAGCTCCAATGGAACACCAACTATCCCCTCACAACATGATGATAAACCTGACACCCATGCTCAGCCGAGAGAAAAAGCCTTAATGAACCTCCTGATCAAGACACGAAGAATGATTCCCCTTTTACAACTAGAAAGGAAAGCAGAATTCCATGCTTCAACTCGAGATGAAGCCTGACTCCCCAGTAGAAACTTCATAGCAGCCCCGAGATCCCTGTCGCCACTGGAAAAGAACACAGAGTTAACAGACTCAACGCTAGATGCTGCCCTATTCCTCGGCTGCACCTCGAGAGAAATCCCGAGGTTCCCCTTTCCACACGAAAGGAGACCTGACTTCCCTGGGGCAACACGAGCGATTTCATATGGTCCCGGTCACAACTGGAGAAGAACCCCAAGCTTACCACTGCAACTAGAGAAAAACCATCAGATTTTCCCCTCAATGCAAGATGAGAAATTTTTCCGCTGCAGGGTCTCAAGAGAAATCCTACATTCCCGCTTGAAATTCGAACAAGTACTTGACACCCTTTATGCGAATCAAAACTTCCCCGACAGAGCTGTCCCCACTGAAGAGGAGCACACAGTTTAGGTACACAATGCTAGATGCGGCCCTATTTCTCTGCCGCACCTCGAGGGGAATCCTGAGGTTCCCCTTCAACACGAAAGGAGACCTGACTTCCCTGAACCAACACCATCGAGTTCCAGAGTTCCCCGTCGCAAATCGAGAGGGAGCCCAAGCTTCTTGCCACAACTAGAGAATAACCATAGAAATCTGCCCTCAAAGAGAGATGAGGAATATTTCCACTGCAGAGGCTCAAGAGAAATCCCACATTTCGGCTTAAAATTCAAACGGGTAGTTGATACCTTTTATGCGACCCAAAAACTTCCCGGACATAGCTGTCCACATTGAACCGGAGCACACAATTTACGTACACAACACTAGATGCGGCCCTTTTCCTCCCACTTGCCTCAAGAGGAATACTGAGGTTCCCCTTCCAACAGCAAATGAGCACTAACTTCCCTGGGACAACGCGAACGAGTTCCGGAGTTCCCCGTCGCAACTCGCAGGGAACACCTAGATTTCCGCCGCAACTCAAGGAAAACGACAGCGTTCCCCCATCAGTATGAGATGAGGAAATTTTCTGCTGCAGAATATCTAGAGAAATATCAAATTCCCGCTTGAAATTCGAAAGGGTACTTGACACAATTTATGGAACTCAAAAAGTTCCCTAACATAGCCGTCCCCACTGGAGAGGAGTACACAATTAATGGACTCAACACGAGATGAGGGCCAATTCCCATTTAAGGGCTCAAGAGTAACCCCGGAATTCCCCTTCCAACCCAAAAGGGGACAAGACATCCCTGAAGCAACACGAGCGAGTTCCTGAGGTCCATGGCGCCACTCGAGAGGGAACCCAAGCTTCCCGCCTCAACTGGAGAAAAACCAAGATTCTGCCCTCAAGGCAAGATGAGGAATATTTCCGTAGCAGATTCACCAGAGAAATCCACATTCCCACTTGAAACTCGACAGGTTACTGAACATCCTTTATGCGACTCAAAAATTAACCCGACATACACAGTCCCAGTCGAGAGGAACACCAAGTTTTGTGCCACATTGACAAATTGTCCCCTTTTCCAGTCATCTTTTTCAGATGAGAGTAGATTCCTCTGCTTTCTCTGGAATGGAATCCGGACCTTCAGGTCGCACTGCACGAGGAGGTGGGTACCGCCTTGAAACTCAGGAGGATCCCCAGGTTTTCAAAACACAAATGGAAAAGGTACGGATGTCAAAACCCACTTGAGATATTGTCTGATTCTACTGCATAGATTCAAATGTATCCTTGAGTATCAACTCACAAGACGAGTGGAGACCTGATTCCCCGAGCATACTCGATACAATCTCCAGGTACAAATTCAACTCTAATGTGGCCTAACACCCATTTTACAACTCGAGAAGAATGTGCAGTTCGATGTCTGAACAATTGACGAGGCCTGATTCCCCAGGTGAATTTTGAGAGCAACCCCGAGATACTTGATGCCACTGGCAAGGAACAGACAGTTGAACGAATCAACACTAAATGCCGCCCTATTCCTCTGCTGTGCCTCGAAAGGAATCCGGAGGTTCACCTTCCAACACGATAGGAAACCTGACTTCCCTGGGGCAACACGAGGGATTTCCTGAGGTCCCCGTCACAACTCGAGAAGAACCCAATGCTTCCCGAAGCACTCGTGAAACACCAAAAAATTATGCCCTCAATGCGAGATGAGGAAATTTTCCGCTGCAGAATCTCAAGAGAAATCCCACGTTCCCGCTTGAAATTCGAACGGGTACTTGAAACCCTTTATGCGACTCAAAAAATTCCCCAACATAGCCATCCACATTGATGTGGAGCACACAATTTTCCTACACAAAACTAGATAACGACCCTATTCTTCTCTTGCGCCTCTAGATGAATCCTGAGGTTCCCCTTCCAACAGCAAAGAGACTAACTTCCCTGGGACAATGCAAGTGAGTTCCTGACGTTCCCATAGCAACTCGAGAGGAACCCAAAGCTTTCCGCCTCAACTCGTGAAAAACGACAAAGTTCCCCCATCTATGCGAGATGAGGAAATTTTCTGCTGCAGAATCTCAAGGGAAATCCCACATTTACAGTTGAAACTCGAAGAGGTATTTGACACCCTTTATGCGACTCAAAAATCTCCCTTACATAGCCGTCCCCACTGGAGAGGAGCACACAATTTACGGACTCAACTCAAGATGAGGCCTTAAGCCCATTTAACGGCTCGAGAGTAATCCCAAAGTTCCCCTTCCAACACAAAAGGGGACCAGACTTCCCTGAAGAAACACAATAGACTTCCTGAGGTCCCCAGGCCAACTCGAGAGGGACCCCAATCTTCCTGCCGCATCTCAAGAAAAACCACAAGATTCTGCCCTCAAGACGAGATGAGGAACATTTCCGTTGCAGCTTCGCAAGAGAAATTTCACATTCCCACTTGAAACTCGACAGGTTACTGAACATCCTTTATGCGACTCAAAAATTAAACCGACATACACAGCCCCAATCCAGCGGAATACCGAGTTTCCTGCCACAGTGACAAATTACCGCGTTTTCCAGTCCTCTTTTCCAGATGAGAGAGTCGATTCCTCTGCTTTCTCTGGAATGGAATCCAGATGTTCTGGTCGCACAGTACGAGGAGGCGGGTACCAATTTGAAACTCGGGAGGATCCCCAGGTTTTCAACACACAAATGGAAAAGGTACGGATGTCACCACCCACTGGAAATATTGTCTGATTCTACTGCACAGATTCAAATGTAGCCTTGAGTATCAACTCAGAAGACGAGTGGAGACCTGACTCCCTGAGCATACTCGATACAATCTTCAATTACTAAATCAACTCTCATGGGGCCTAACACCCGTTTTACAACTCGAGAAGAAAGCGCAGTTCCATGTCTGAACAAGAGACGAGGGATGAATCCCCTGGAAAATTTTGAGAGCAACCGCGTTTAGGAGCCCGACAGTGACCACGAGAGAGAATGGTTGAGGAAGCAGAGATGTGCCTGCAAACGAGACTCTCTGCTTGGGCAGAGCATGCTTGCAAACAGGATGTTCTTCCAGGAAGCCTGCACACGATATCCAAGGTTAATGTTCCGCTCGCATACGAGGGAACATGCCCTCCTTAAAAAAAGGAAGAGGCTGGAGTTCTGGGCACGCTTTGCAAGAAACATGATGTGGTTACTTCCTCCCTTTGTTCCTCCTTTCCTTGAAATGTGCTTAGTTTTTTGTCCTTATTTGGTAGAAGTATGCATTGCTTAGATTTTGGTATGTGCCCAGCTACCGGGGTATAAAATTAAACCGCAAGGGGGCTTGCGCAGAATTTTACCTCTGGCCGGAGTTGTGTCTTTGTCTGTCTTTTGTGTGTCTTGTCTTTGTGTCATTTAGCCCACAACATCTGGCGCCCAACGTGGGGCCCAAGCGAAACCGAAAGGGTGAGTACCCCCTCGGGCATTGTAGGTCCAAGGCAGGGGAACTTTCAGGAAAATTATGGGGAATTCCCCATCAACAAAGGCACAATACATGGAGCTAGTCAAAGGACTTCTCCACTCCATCAGGGTAAAGGCATCTAGTCGTCGTTTATCGGAGTTATTTCCCCTTGTGGAGCAGCACTGTTATTGGTTTAAGTGCCAACCTAAAGTACAATTAAACTTAAAGTAATGGAAATTAATACAGAAAGAATTACAGCAACAGCATCAGAAGGGTAACATAATTCTTTTGAAATTGTGGACTCTATGTAGTGCTATCACTCAAGCACTTACATTGCTTTCCACCGATAGTAAAACTAAATCTACAAAATCTGAGGTAATTTATGAGGAAGTCCTATTGAGAAACAAACAAAAAAAAAATCAAATGGTGCCGCTTTAAATGACGCTTCCGTGGCCACTGCTTTGCATTCCAGGGATGGGGAATCAGACACCAAATCTGATAGTGCTAGTGATTTCCCCTCGTCGTCCGAAGGGAACGACGATGTTGATAAAGTGACCCGAAATTTTCAACAATGGTGGAAAACACAGAATGAAGGAACAAAGAGGGTTCCTACTCCTACAGCCCCTCCCTATGCTTCTCTTTTTCCGGTATCGCATAGTTCTCCAGATGTAGGCCAAGAGGGGCCCTCTTTCTCATTTCCCGAGTCCATGTTTTATGATGATGATATCCCTGTGCCCTCTGGTGGTTTTACAGATCCTCCACAGTTATTTCCAATTCAATGGCAAGCAGCTCCCAACAATATGATTAATGTTCAATATTCGCCTTTTAAATATAAATTTTTCAAGGATCTTAAAACTGCTGTTTCTAAATATGGTCCCCAATCCCCTTTTGTATTAGCTATGTTAGATTCTGTAGAGAAGACAAAATTGATTCTTCCCTTTGATTTGGAGTCCATAGCCCAGGCTCTGCTTAAAGGATCCCAGTGGTTGCAGTTAAAGAGTTGGTGAGAAGAAAAAGCCCAAACACAGACTCAAATTAATAAAGAACAGAACCCTCCTGGTCCTTTAGAAGATAAATTGATGGTAGAACGACAATTTCGAGCCTTAAGAGATCAGGCTCAATATTCTGACCAGGATTTACAACAGGTGCGCCAAGTATTTCTTAGGGCTTGGCGCCATATTGTACCTACTGGCCACGCTCAGCCTTCTTTCACAAAAACTTTACAAGGACCCAATGAACCTTATACTGATTTTCTTTCTAGATTGTGGGTGGCTATTGAGGGGCTGTTGGACGTGATGAAATTTCAGAGATACTTTTACAAACACTTGTTTTCGAAAATGCAAACCTGGAATGTAAACGTGTTTTAGGTCCTTTAAGGGGACAGGGGGCTTCTATAGCTAAATATATTAGAGCTTCTTCGGGAGTGGGAGGAACTGAACATAGTGCTACTGTTTTTGCTACTGCCTTGGCTCAAGCTATGAAGCCCTCTAAGGGCAAAAATTGTTACCATTGTGGGAAACCTGGATATATGAAAAAGGATAGAAAAAAAATAAAGGCAAAACAAGGATATACAAAGCAAAATAAGCCCCATGGGCTTTGCTGCCAATGTGGTAAAGGGCTTCATTGGACCAATGAATGCCTCTCTAAAACTAATAAATATGGCAATCCTCTTGGTAACCCACATTCGGAAACTACTTAGCGTGCCTCAGTCCCTGGGTCCCAGGATCATTGCCGGGGATGCAATTAACCATGCCTCCTGCTCCTCAAGTAACTGCTTTGTTTCCCAACAACCCTTAGAGATGTCCAGTACAACAGGAAAAACCAAACCTCTAATGGTGTCAGATTTACGCTCTGCAACTTCAAGAAGAGCTGCTGCTGATTTGCCTCTCGCTGAAAATATACTTTTGTCTCCAGGCTGTGGCATTTATAAATTAAGAACAAACGTATTTGGCCCATTGTCTAAAGGCACTTTTGGCTTAGTATTGGGCCGCAATAGTGCCGCTCTAAGAGGCCTAACCATAATTCCTTGAGTAATAGACTCTGATTTTGTTGGAGAAATTTTAATTTTGGTCTCTACTTCTGTTAAAATTTCACTATTGGCTGGAGAACGTATAGCACAAGTACTTCTTTTATCTTATCTACCATTTTCTGTTCTTCCTTATGAAAGGTCAGGAGGTTTTAGAAGTACTGGGCAACATATATTTTGGGAGATGCTCATCAAGGATTCTAGTCCTGTCCTTTCCTTGACCATACAAGGAAAGAACTTTGAATGGCTAATAGACACCGGGGCAGATGTTTCAGTCATATCCTCCCAACACCCAACAATGGTCCCAAGCCTGGAGCAAAGAAAAGAGTCCTCTAATGTTGACCGGAATAGGCTCCATTGCAGATGTTTGAAAAAGTACTCGTCCTTTACAATGCCAATTCCATAATGGAAAAACAGTTTTTGTCACTTTTTATATTGTTAGTATACCTATTAATATATGGGGAAGAGATATTCTCTCTCCCATGGGAGCCTCTGTAAGCATTCCGTCGGGAAACTAATAGCCACTGCTCAAACTCCTCGAGCACTCTCATTAAAATGGATAATTAATACTCCTAAATGCGTTGAGCAATGGCCATTACCAAAAATGATGCTCGAGGCTTTAGAGTAATTAATAACAAACAACTTCAACTTGGCCATACAGAGCCTTCTACTTCCCCTTGGAATTCTCCTGTATTTGTTATAAAAAAAGAAATCTGAAAAATGGAAAATGTTGACTGATTGAAGAGAAGTTAATAAATGTATTGAACCCATGGGAGCCTTACAGTTGGGCCTTCCTTCTCCTGCTCTTTTTCCACAAAATTGGCCTTTAATGGTATTAGATCTTAAAGATTGTTTTTTTTTCTTTTACTATTCCCTTTCAATTACAAGATAGAGATAAATTGGCTTTCACGGTTCCTGTTCTTAATCACGCTCAGCCCGTTAAGCACTACCATTGGACAGTCTTGCCACAGGGAATGATATATATTCCTACCTCATATCAAGACTTTGCAGCTCGTTCCTTACAATCTATCCGTCAAGAATATCCAAATTATATTCTCTATCATCATATGGATGATCACTTATTGGCAGTTCCCTGTATCGCTGAATGTGATAAATTCTTCTGAAAAGTATAGGAGGCTTTGAAATAATATAACTTGCTGATAGCGCCAGAGAAAATTCAAAAGGATTTTCCCATTTCTTATTTGAGGACCATATTAGAACAACACCAAATTTGGCCTCAAAATTTGCAAATTAAAAGATACCATTTAAAAACTTTAAATGACTTCCAGAAATTATGAGGAGATATTAATTGGCTTCACTCGGTACTTGGGATTTCTACTTATCAATTACAACACATATTTTCTACTTTAAAAGGACACACAGCTTTAGATAGTCCCCGAATCTTAACGCCCTTGGCTTTGCAAGAGCTTCAGTTTGTTGAACAAAGATTAAATGATGGCTTTTTAACATATATTTCTGCGTCTCAACCTATTGCATTCATAATATTTCATACCCCTCATTCTCCATCTGGTGCAATTGCTCAAGGAAAAGGATTAATAAAATGGTTTTTTTACCTAAAATTTCTCTAAAAAACTAACTATATATATACATGGATAAATTAGCCTTTCTTATACAAAAGGGTCACAATCGTATTTTACAATTATCAGAAAAAAAAAAAACCACACCAAATTTTCATTCAATTAACAAATGCTCAGATATCTTTATGTTTACAATTCAATAAAAATTGGCAAATCTCCCTTGCTTCATTTCCTGGTTCATTTTCGAATCATTATCCGTCATCTAAATTGATTGATTGTCTTCGAGCCAACACCATGAAATCTCCGATTTCAGATGTTCCAGTTAAAAGACCCACTGTTTTTACTGATGCAAATAAAAACACCGCTGGACATTTTACTTTTGAACGTTCTCAAGTTCTTCCCCATTCATTCTCCTCTGCACAGCCTGCTGAGTTGTGGGCTATTTATTTAGTTTTGCAAGATTTTCCTCAACTTCCTGTTAACATTGTTTCAAATTCTCGATATGCTGTTCTCTCTTGTCTTCAACTTCCTCAAGTCTCCCTGCCTATAACTCTTAAGACAGATATTTATAAATTGTTTTATCAGGTGCAGCAATTGCTTCTACAATATTCAAAATCAATTTTCTTTACTCATATCCATGCTCATTCTGCCCTTCCTGGACCCTTGTCCTTCGGAAATGCTGCAATTCATGCATTACTTTATCATATAAAAGTAGCAAAACAAGAGCATCATCTGCCACACACTAACTCTAAAGGATTAAAAATATCTTATGATATTGCTCGAAAACAAGCTGAAAGTATTGTTCGCTCATGTCCCAAATGTGCGCCTTTTACTTTACCATTTACCCAACCAGGTGTCAACATAAGAAGACTACAAGCAAATCAGATATGGCAAATGCATCTTATTTTTATTTCATCTTTTGGGCAACAAAAATGTGTCCATCATACTATTGATACATGCACACATTTCCAATGGGCTACTGCATTACATTCTGAAAAAGATGACGCTGCTATTACTCATTTATTATCTTGTTTTGCAATTATGGGAATACCAATTGAATTAAGAACTGATAATGCATCTGCTTACCAATCGGCTCAATTAGCTCACTTTTTATCCCAATATCATATAACTCATTCTTTTGACATCCCTTATTATAGTCAAGGACAAGCTACCATTGAAAGAGCTAATCGTACTTTATGTAAATATATTGAAAAAATTAAAAAAAGGGGAACAGGAGAGATTTATGAAACCAAAAGATATCTTGAATAAAACCTTACTTACTTTAAATTTTTTGAATATTTGACGCAAAGAAATTCTATCAGCAGCAGAATTGCATTTTCGAAGAAAAGATGAGGATAAGAAGATCTTGAATACACTCCTTTGGTATAAAGATAAAAAGGTTGGGTTCCAGCATCACTGATATATTTAGGACGAGGTTATGCTTTCACATCTGTTGATAATTTTAGGTTTTGGACACCAACTTGGTTGATCAAGATTCATCATGGATGACCACTTTGTGCAAAAATTTGAAGAGCTTTCTGCACAGCGGAGCTTTACTTTCCCTACCCGATCTGCGTCCCTTCCAACATGGGGGCAACTGAAGAAGCTTACACAGGAGGCTGAAAAAACCCTCGTTGATGCTGTTCAACCTCTCAATCCTGCTAATTGGCTGTTGGCTATGATGGCTGTGGTTACCTGTCAGGTAATGTATGCACAAGCGATAGAATATACTTATTGGACTTATCTTCCTAATTCTCCTCTTGTGAGAGCTGTCTCTTGGGGTGAACCTGAAGTATAGGTATGCACCAATGAAACTGCATTCTTCCCACCACCCGCGTGTGGAGAAATTGAGCATTTGTATCACCATAATAATCAATATAACATAAATAATGTTACTGTTGCAGTGGAGGGCCTCCCCTTGTGCATTAGAGGACATCTCTTTTGCCTTTCTACAAAAAAGCACAATCATCACTCTTATAATACCTGGGGGGTATAATATAATAATTATCATCCTGCTGTCTTTACTGTGCTTGTTTCCACCAGGGGATTCAAAACCTCTAAGACACCAATGAGTCATCATTCTGATACCTTTATACCATTATGCCCTTCTAAATTTTTTATTTCTTCTCTAGAATCTTTGGAATGGGAAAGTTGCCAAGGTCATTGGCGTTTCAAAGTCATGAACTATTCTGGATTTGTTATTGTAGATAAGAGCCCTGATCATAGCCACATTTTGGAAAAATGGTCTAACAAAACTCTCAAATGGCATTGAATTATTGGTACTTTAATGGGTAACGGTAATGAAACCGTAAAATGGCAGCAGTTTGGACTCATTCCCCCTCAGTTGCAATTGTTAGGGTATCCCCACTTCCAAGGGAATATTTGGAAATTGTGGGCAGTTTCCGGGAATCTCACTATATGGTCGGAAAACTATATTTTGGATACAAGTGACAGTTCAGGTCCCTTACATGTTAACATGCGTATTAATAAATTTTATTCTGCTATGGCTTGTTTAAAATACACCTTTGCATTGTTGTATGGGAATTGGACTTGAAATGCAACTGAGGGATCTATATCGTGTAATCATTGTAATTTAACACAATGTGTAAATCAATCATGGTGGAAAAATTTTGACATACAAAATCGCAATTCTAAGTTTTCTATGGTGGTTGTTAAAACTCAAACCGAAGTATGGCTACCTGTAAGTTTGACAAGACCTTGGTCAGACTCTTTTGCTGTATCTCATTTGGTGACTGCTGTACAGACTTTGCTTCATTGATCCCGATGCTTGCTTGGAGTAATCATAGCTTCAGTTCTTGCAGTGGCTTCAGTTACTACAACTGCTGCCATGGCTGGACTTGCTTTGCATCAAGGAATCCAAACAGCAGACTTTGTGCGGGAATGGCATAAAGACTCTCATTAATTATGGCAACAACAACGAGATTTGGATACCCAACTTGCAAATTATGTGCACAATCTTCAACATATGTTTCTTGGCTTGGGGAACAATTAACTGTCTTATCCACAAGAAGTGTGTTGAAATGTGATTGGAACTCCTCTCAATTATGTATAACACCTGTGCCTTTAAACATGAGTGAGGGTTGGGAAAAGGTGAAACGGTCTTTAACAGGGCATCAAAACCGAACCAGGGAAATTATGGAATTAGAGCAACAAATTTTGTATACATTTAGCAAAACCCTACCTGATATTACTGGGTCAAATCTGTTAAAGGATTTGCAGGAAGGGATGAAAAATTTGAATCTTTTTGGGCATGTATCTACTCTAATTGGAACTACTTTGGGAATACTTTGTTCATAATACTATTATGCTGTGTTATTATTCTAGTCTTCCGGTGCTGGTGGAGGAGGCAACAACTAAAAAAAGGACAGACAATGCATTATTGCCACCTTATAGCTTGCTACTGCCTCTCAGAAAGAAGGGGGAAATGTAGGAGCCCGACAGTGACCACGAGAAAGAATGGTTAAGGAAGCCTGCAAACAAGACTCTCTGCTTGGGCAGAGCATGCTTGAAACAGGATGTTCTGCCAGGAAGCCTGCACACAATATCCAAGGTTAATGGTCCGCTTGCATACGAGGGAACATGAGCTCCTTAAAAATAAGGAAGAGGCTGGAGATCTCGGCAGGCTTCGTAATAAACATGATGTTGTCACTTCCTCCCTTTCTTCCTCCCGTCCTTGAAATGTGCTTGGCTTTTTGTCCTTATTTGGTAGAAAAATGCATTGCTTAGATTTTGGTATGTGTCCAGCTACCGGGGTATAAAAATAAACCGCAAGGGGGCTTGAGCAGAATTTTTCCTCTGGCCGGAGTTGTGTCTTTGTCTGACTTTTGTGTGTCTTGTCTTTGTGTCATTTCACCCGCAACAACAGCAAGATCCCTGTCGCAACTGGAGAATAACAAACCGTTGACCGACTCAACGCTAGATATGGCCCTCTTCCTCTGCTGATCCTTATACAGGAATCCCGAGGTTCCCCTTCCAACATGATGGGGGACCTGATTTCCCTAGTGCAACACGAGCGAGTTCCTGAGGTCCCCGTCGCAACCCGAGAAGAACCCCAAGATTCCCGCCGCAACTCGAGAAACACCACAAAATTATCCCCTCAATGCGAGATGAGGAATATTTCCGCTACAGAGTCTCAAGAGAAATCTCACATTCCCATTTGAAACTCGAAAGGGTACTTGATACCCATTATGCGACCCATAAACTTCCCCAACATAGCCGTCCACATTGAAGAGGAGAACACAATTTACGTACACAACACTAGATGTGGCCCTATTCCTCTAACGTGACTCGAGAAGAATCCCAATGTTTCCCTTCCAACACAAAATGAGATCTAACTTCCCTGGCACAATGAAAACGAGTTCCTGAGATCCCCGACGCAACTCGAAGGAACCCCAAGCTTTCAGCCGCAATTCGAGAAAAATGACAACATTCCCCCATCAATGAGAGATGAGGAACAATAATGCTGCAGAATCTCAAGAGAAATCCCACATTCCCTCTTGAAACTCGAACGGGTACTTGACACCCTTTATGCGCCTCTAAAAGTTCACTAACATAGCCGTCCCCACTGGAGAGGAGCACACAATTTATGGATTCAACTCGAGATGAAGTCTTATTCCTATTTAATGGCTCGAGAGAGTAATCCAGAAGTTCCCCTTCCAACACAAAGGGGACCTGACTTCCCTGAAGCAACACGAGCGAGTTCCTGACGTCCCCGGCTCGACTCAAGAGGGAGCCCAAGCTTCTCGCCGCATCTCAAGAAAATCCACAGCATTCTGCCCTCAAGGCGAGATGAGGAACATTTCCTTTGAGATTCGCAAGTGAAATTCCACATTAACTCTTGAATCCCAACAGGTTACTTAACATCCTTTATGC
This sequence comes from Moschus berezovskii, assembly GCF_049115385.1. Lineage (NCBI taxonomy): Eukaryota > Metazoa > Chordata > Mammalia > Artiodactyla > Moschidae > Moschus > Moschus berezovskii. The sequence goes on from NC_142469.1 coordinate 2,757,793, forward strand.
GACTCAAAAATTAAACTGATATACACAGTACCAATTTAGAGGAACCCCGAGTTTCCTGCCACAATGACAAATTGCCCCGTTTTCCAGTCCTCTTTTCCAGATGAGAGTCGATTCCTCTGCTTTCTGTGGAATGGAATCCGGACGATCCAGTCTCAAAGTACAAGGAAGCATGTATCACACTGAAACTCGGGAGGATCCCCAGGTTTTCAAAACACAAATGGAAAAGGTACGGATGTCACCAGCCACTCGAGATATTGTCTGATTCTCCTGAACAGATTCAGATGTGTCTCGATTATCAACTCACAAGACGAGTGGAGACCTGACACGCCGAGCATACAATTTCCAGGTAAACATTCAACTCTAACGTGACCTAACACCCGTTTTACAACTCGCGAAAAAGCGCAGTCACATGTCTGAACAAAAGACGAGGCCTGACTCCCCACGTGAATTTTGAAAGCAACCACGAGATCCCTGTTACCTCTGTCAAGGAACACACAGTTTTCCGACCTAAAGCTAGATGAGACCCTATTCCTCTGCTGTGCCTCGAGAGGAATCCCGGGGTTCCCTTTCCGACAGGATAGGAGACCTGACTTCTGTGGGGGAATACGAGCGAGTTCCTGAGGTCACAACTCGAGAAGAACCCCAAGCTTCCCACCACATATCGAGAAACACCACAAAATTTCCCCTCAATGCGAGATGAAGAACTTTTCCGCTGCAGAGTCTCAAGAGAAATCCCACATTCCGCTTGAAACTCGAACGGGTACTAGACACACTTTATGAGACCCAGAAACTTCCCCGACATAGCTGTTCACATTGAAGTGGAGCACACAATTTACATACACAACACTACATGCCGCCCTATTCCTCTCCGGCGCCTCGTGAGGAAACCTGAAGATCCCCTTCCAACAGTAAAGGACAGCTAACTTCCCTGGGACAACGCGAGCGAGATACTAAGGTCCCCGTCGCAACTCGAGAGGAACCCCAAGCTTTCTGCCACCACTCGATGAAAGTGAGAAATACCCCATCAATTGGAGATGAGGAACATTTCTGCTGCAGAATCTGAAGAGAAATTACACATTCCCGCTTGAAACTCGAACAGGTACTTGACACCCTTTATGCGACTCAAAAAGTTCCCTAACATAGATGTCCCCACTGGAGAGGAGCACACAGTTTATGGATTCAATGCGAGATGAGGTCCTATTCCCATTTAAGGGCCCCAGAGTAATCCTGAAGTTCCCCTTCCAACATAAAGGAGACCTCTCATCCCTGAAGCAACAGGAGTGAGTTCCAGACATCCATGGCCCAACGCGAGTTGGAACCCAAGCTTCCCGGGGCAACTCGAGAAAAACCACAAGATTCTGCCCTCAAGGCGAGATGAAGAACATTTCCGTTACAGATTCACAAGAGAAATTCGACATTCCCGCTTGAAACTCAACAGGTTACCACTTAACATCCTTTATGCGACTCAAAAATTAAACCGACATGCACAGCCAAATCGAGAGGAACACCGAGTTACTTGCCACACTGACAACTTGTCCTGTTTTTCAGTCCTCATTTCCAGATGAGAGTTGATTCCTCTGCGTTCTCTGGAATGGAATTCAGATGTACCAGTCACAGAGTATGAGTAGGCGTGTACCACGTTGAAACTCAGGTGGATCCCCAGGTTTTCGAAACAGAAATGGAAAAGTTACGTATGTCAACACCCACTCGAGATATTGTCTGATTCTACTGCACAGATTCAAATGTATCCTCGAGTATCATTTCACAGGATGAGTGGACACCTGACTCGCAGAGCATACACGATAAAATCTGCAGGCAAAAATTCAAATCAAATGTGACCTAACACCCGTTTTACTACTCGAGAAGAAAGCGCAGTTCGATATCTCAACATGAGATGAGGCCTGACATCCCAGGTGAATTTTGAGACCAACCCCGAGATCCCTGTCGTCACAAACAAGGAACACACAGTTGACCGACTCAACACTTGATGCGGCCCTATTCCCCTGCTGCGCCTTGGGAGGAATCCCGAGGCTCCCCTTCCAACATGACAGGAGACCTGACTTATGTGGGGCAACACGAGCGAGTTCCTGAGGTCCCCGTCGCAACTCGAGGGGATCCCCTAACTTTCTGCTGCAACTCGAGAATAATGAAAATGTTCCCCCATCAATACGAGATGAGGAATATTTCTTCTGCTGAATCTCAAGAGAAATCCCACATTACCGCTTGAAACTTGAACGGGTACATGACACCATTTATGTGACTCAAAAAGTTCCCTAACATAGCCGTCCACACTGGAGAGGAGCACAAAATTTAGGGACTCACCTCGAGATGAGGCCCTATTCCCATTTAATGGCTCGAGAGTAATCCCGAAGTTCCCCATCCAACAATATAGGAGACCTGACTTCCCTGGGGCAACAAGAGAGAGTTCCTGAGATCCCAGTCGCAACGTGAGAAGAACCCAAGCTTCCCGCCAGAAATCGAGAAACACGACAAGATTATCCCATCAATGGGAGATGAGGAATTTTCCACTGCAGAGTCTCAAGAGAAATCCCACATTCCCACTTGAAACTCAAACGGGAATTTCACACCCTTTAGGCGACTCAAGACATTCCCTGACACAGCTCTCCCCACTTGAGAGGAGAACACAATTTATGGACTCAACTTTAGATGAAGCCCTATTCCCATTCCATGCCTCGCGAGTAATATCGGTGACCCCTACCAAAACGAAGGGAAACTTGACTTTCCAGGGACTACCCGAGCGAGTTTCTGAGGTCCTTGTCGCAATTCGAGAAGGACCCCAAGCTTCCCGCCGCAATTCGAGAAAAACCACAAGATTCTGCACTCAAGGTGTGATGACTAATATTTCCCCTGCAGAGTCTCAAGAGAAGTCCCAAATTGACGCATGAAACTCGAATGCGTACTGAACACCCTTTATGCGACTCAAGACATTCCCTGACATAGCTCTCCCCACTGGAGAGGAGAAAACACTTTATGGACTCAACTTAAGATGAAACCCTATTCCCATTCCACGCATCGAGTGTAATCCCGATGTTCCTCTAACAAAACGAAAGGAGACCTGACTTACCAGGGACTACACGTGCGAGTTCCTGAGGACTCTATGGCAACTCGAGAAGGACCCCAAGCTTATCGCCACAACTCGTTTAAAACCACAAGATTCTGCACTCAAGGTGAGATGAGGAAAATTTCCCCCACAGAGACTCAAGGAATTCCCACATTCACGCTTGAAACTCGAAAGCGTACTTGACAGCCTTTATGCAACTCAAGACATTCCCTGACATACCTGTCCCCACTTCAGTGGAGAACACAATTTATGGACTCAAATTTAGATGAGGCCTATTACCATTCCACTCCTCGAGAATAATCCTGATGTTCCCATACCAAATCGAAAGGAGACCTGACTACCCAGGGAATACAGGAGCGATTTCCTGAGGTCCCTGACGCAACTCAGGAAGGACACCATGCTTCCCGCCGCAACTCGAGAAAAATCACAAGATTGTGCACTCAAGGTGAGATGACGAATATTTCCCCTGCAGAGTCTCAAGAGAAATCCCACATTCCCGCTTGAAACTTGAACGGGTACATCACACCCTTTATGCGACTCAAGACTTTCACTGACATAGCTCTCCCCAGTTGAGAGGAGAACACAATTTATGGACTCAACTTTAGATGAGGACCTATTCCCCTTCCACACCTCGAGAGTAATCCCGATGTTCCCCTACCAAAACGAAAGGAGACCTGACTTCCCAGGAACTACTTGAGCGAGTTCCTGAGGTCTCTGTAGCAACTTGAGAAGGACCCCAAGCTTCCTGCCGCAACTCGAGGAAAACCACAAGATTCTGCACTCAAGGTGAGATAAGGAAAATTTCCCCTGCATAGTCTCAAGAGAAATCCCACATTCCAGCTTCAAACTCGAACGGATAATTGACACCCTTTATGCGACTCAAGACATTCCCTGACATAGCTGTCCCAACTTGAGAGGAGAACACACTTTATGGACTTAACTTTAGATGATTCCCTATTCCCATGCCACGCCTCGAGTGTAAACCCGATGTTCCCCTACCAAAACGAAAGGTGACCTGACTTCCAAGGGACTACACGAGCGTGTTCCTGAGGTCTTGTCACAACTCGAGAAAGACCCCAAGCTTCCCGCCGCAACTCGACAAAAACCACAAGATTCGTCACTCAAGGTGAGAGGAGGAAAATTTCCGCTGCACAGTCTCAAGAGAAATCTCACATTCCCGCTTGAAACCCGAATGCGAAATTCACACTCTTGATGCGATTCAAGACATTCCCTGACATAGCTGTCCCCACTTGAGAGGAGAACACAATTTATGGACTCAACTTTAGATGAGGCCCTATTCACATTCCACACCTAGAGAGTAATTCCGATGTTCCCCTACCAAAACGAAGGGAGACCTGACTTCCCAGGGACTACAAGAGAGAGTTCATGAGGTCCCTGTCGCAACTCAAGAAGGACCCCAAGCTTCCTGCCGCAACACGAGAAAAACCGCAAGATTCTTCACTCAAGGTGAGATGAGGGAACTTAACCCTGCAGAGTCCCAAGAGAAATCTCACATTCCCGCTTGATAGGCGAAAGGGTACTTGACACCCTTTAAGCGACACAGGACCTTCCCTAACATAGCTGTCCCCTCTTGAGAGGAGAACAAAATTTATTGAGTCAAATTTAGATGAGAACTTATTCCCATTCCATGCCTTGAGAGTAATCCCGATGCTCCCCTGCCAAAAGGAAAGGAGACCTTAATTCCCAGGCACTACACAAACGAGTTCCTGAGGTCCCTATCGCAACTCGAGAAGGACCTCACGCTTCCCGCTGCATCTCGACAAAAATCACAAGATTCTGCACTCAAGGTGAGATGAGGAAAATTTTCCCTGCAGAGTCTGAAGAGAAATCCCACATTCCCGCTTGAAACGCGAACGGGTACTCGACATCCTTTATGCAACTCAAGACATTCCCTGATATAGCTGTCCACACTTGAGAGGAGATCACTATTAATGGAATCAAATTTAGAATAGGCCCTATTCCCATTACACGCCTCGAGAGTAATCAAGATGTTCCCTTACCAAATCGAAAGGAGACCTGATTCCAGGGACTACAGGAGCGAGTTACAGAGGTCCCTGTCTCAACTCGAGAAGGACCCAAGCTTCCCGCCTCAACTAGAGAAAAAAAACAAGATTCTGCACTCAAGGTGAGGTGAGGACAATTTCCCCTGCCGAGGCTCAAGAGAAATCCCACATTCACCCTTGAAACTCGGACGGGTACTTCACACTATTAATGCTATTCATGACATTCCCTGACATGATTCTCCTCACTTGAGAAGAGAACACAATTTATGGACTCAACTTAAGATGAAGCCCTATTCCCATTCCACGCCTCGAGAGTAATGCCGATGTACCCTCCCAAAAAGAAAGGAAACGTGACTTCCCAGGGACTACACGAGCGAGTTCCTGAGTTCCCTGTCGCAACTCGGGAAGAAACCCAACATCCCGCGGAAACTCGACAAAAACCACAGGATTCTTCACTCAAGATGAGATTAGGAATATTTCCCCTGCATAGTCCCAGAGAAATTCCACAATCCCGCTTGAAACGCGAATGAGTACTTGACACCCTTTATGCGACTCAAGACATTCCCTGACATAGCAGTCCCCACTTGAGAGGAGAACACAATTTATGGAATCAACTTTCGATGAGGCCCTATACCCATTCCACGTCTCAAGAGTAATCCCGATATTCCCCAACCAAAAGGAAAGGAGATCTGACTTCCCAGGGACTACACGCACGAGTTCCTTAGGTCCCTGTTGCAACTCGAGAAGGACCCCAAACTTCCTGCCGCAACTCGACAAAAACCACAAGATTCTGCACTCAAGGTGACATGAGGAAAATTTCCCCTGCAGAGACTCAAGTGAAATTCCACATTTCTGCTTGAAACGCGAACGGGTACTTGACACCCTTTATGCGACTCAAGACAGTCCCTTACCTAGCTGTCCCCAATTGAGAAGAGAACACAATTTATGGACTCAACTTTAAATGAGATCCTATTCCCACTCCACGCTTCGAGAATAATCCCGATGTTCCCATACCAAAACGAAAAGAGACCTGACATCCCAGGGACTACACAAGCGAGTTCCAGAGGTCCCTATCGCCCCTCGAATAGGACCCGAAGCTTCCCGCCGCAACACGAGAAAAACCATAAGATTCTGTACTCAAGGTGAGATGAGGAAAATTTCCCCTGCAGAGTCTCAAGAGAAATCCCTCATATCCCCTTGAAACCTGAAGTGTACTTGAGACCCTTTATGCTACTCAAGACATAAACTGACATATCTGTCCCCACATGAGATTAGAACACAATTTATGTACTCAAATTTAGATGAGGCAATATGCTCATTCCACGCCTCAAGAGTATTCCCTATGTTTCCCCACCTAAACAAGAGGAGATCTGACTTCCCAGGGACTACACGAGCGATGTCCTGAGGTCCCTGGTGCAACTCGAGAAGGACCCCAAACTTCCTGCCGCAACTCGAGAATAACCACAAGATTCTTCACTTAAGGTGAGATGAGGAAAATTTCCACTGCAGTGTCCCAAGAGAAATCCCACATTCCCGCTTTGAAACCCGAACGGGTGCTTGACACACTTTATGTGACTCAAGACATTCCATGACATAGCTGTCTCCACTTGAGAGGAGAAAACAATTTATGCACTCACCTTTAGATGAGGCCCTATTCCCATTCCACCTCTCAAGAGTAATTCCGAAGTTCCCCTACCAAAATGAAAGGAAACCTGACTTCCCAGGGACTACATGAGTGAATTCCTGAGGTCTCTGTCGCAACTCAAGGAGGACACCAAGCTTCCGGCCACAATTCGACAAAAGCCACAAGATTCTTCACTCAAGGTGAGTTGAGGAAAAATTCCCCTGAATAGTCTCAAGAGAAACCCAACGTTTCTGGTTGAAAGTCGAACGGGTACTTGACACACTTTATGTGACACAAAACATTCCCATAAATACCTGTCCACACTTGAGGGGAGAACACAATTTATGGACTCTACTTTAGCAGAGGCCCTCTTACCACTCCTCGACTTGAGAGTAATAACGATGTTCCCCTACCAAACGAAAGGAGACCTGATTTCCCAGGGACAACACGACCGAGTTCGTGAGGTCCCTGTGGCCCCTTAGTTGGACCCCAAGCTTCCTGAAACAACTTCTGAAGAAACACAAGATTGTGCACGCAAGATGAGATGAGGAAAGTTTCCCCTGCAGAGTCTCATGAGAAATCCCAAATTCCCGCTTGAAACGCGAACAGGTACTTGACAGACTTTATGTGACTCAAGACATCCCCTGACATAGCTATCCCCATTTGAGAGGAAAAAATAATTTATGGACTAAACTTAAGATGAGGCCCTATTTGCCTTCCACGCCTCGAGAGTATTCTCGATGTTCCCCAACAAAAGCGAAAGGAGACCTGAATTCCCAGGGACTACACGAGTGAGTACCTGAAGTCCCTGTTTCCACTTGAGAAGGACCCCAATCTTCCCACCGCAACTCGAGGAACACCACAAAAAAAATCCACTCAATGCGAGATGAGGAAATTGTGCGCTGCAGAATCTCAAGAGAAATCCCACATTTCCGCATGAAAGGCAAAAGGATACTTGACACCCTTTATGCGACTGAGAAATTTCCCTCACACAGCTGTCCCCATTGGAGAGGAGAACACATGGTACGGACTCAAACCTAGAAGAGGCTCAATTCCCACTTACTGGCTCGAGAGTAATCCCGAAGTTTCCCATCCAATACAAAGGGGACCTGACCTACCTGAAGCAACACCAGAGAGTTTCTGAGGTCCCAGTTGCAACTCGAGAATTAACCCCAGCTTCCCGCCGCAACTCGAGAAACACCACAAAACTATCCCCTCAATGCGAGATGAGGAAATTGTGCGCTGCAGAATCTCAAGAGAAATCCCACATTCCCGCTTAAACGGCAAAGGGTACTTGACACCCATTTTCAGACTTAGAAAGTTCCCTCACACAGCCATCCCCATTGGAGAGGAGAACAGACTTTATGGACTCAACCCGAGAAGAGGCCTTATTCCTATTTAAAGTTTCGAGAATAATTCCGAAGGTCAGCATCCAACACTAAAGGGGACCTGACTTCCCTGAAGCAACCCGAGCGAGTTCCACTGGTCCCCGTCGTAACTCAACAAAAACCACCAGCTTCCCACCGCATCTCGATAAAAACCAGAAAATTATCCCCTCAGTGAGAGATGAGGAAAATGGGCGCTGCAGAATTACAAGAGAAATCCCAAATTCCCCTTGAAATGCAAAAGGGTACTTGACACCATTTATGTGACTCAGAAAGTTCCCTCAAACAGCCATCCCCATTGGAGAAGGGAACACAGTTTATGGACTCAAGTCTAAAAGAGGCCATATTCATATTTTACAGCTCGAGAGTAATCCCGAATTTCCCCTTCCAACACCAAAATGGACCTGACTACCCGGAAGCACCCGAGTGAGTTTCTGAGGTCCCTGTCGAAAATCGAGAAGTATCCGAGCTTCCCGCTGCAACTCGAGAAACACCACAAAATTATTCCCTCAATGCGAGATAAGGATATACTGCACTCCAGTAACTCAAGGGAAATCCCACATTCCCGCTTGAAAGGTAAAAGGGTACTGACACCCTTTATGCGACTCACAAAGTTCCGTCACACAGCCGTCCCCATTGGAGAGGAGAACACACTTTATGGACTCAACTCGAGAAGAGGCCCTATTCCCATATAACAGCTTGAGATTAATCCGGTACTTCCCCTTTCAACACAAAAGGGGACATGACTTCCCTGAAGCAACTTGAAGGAGTTCCTGATGTCGCAGTCCCAACTCAAGAAATACCCCAAGCTTCCCGGCGCAAATCCAAAAACGCAACAAAATTATCCACTCAATGCGAGATGAGGATATACTGCACAGCAGTACCTCAAGAGAATTTCCACATTCCCGCTTGAAAGGCAAAAGTGTACTTGAAACCCTTTACCCGACTCAGAAGTTTCCCTCACACAGCAGTCCATATTGGAGAGGAGAACACACTTTTTGAAATCAACACGAGAAAAGGCCCTATTCCCATTTAACGGCTCGAGAGTAATCCCGAAGTTCCCCTTTCAACTCAAAAGGGGACCTGACTTCCTTGAAGCAACCCGAGCGAGTTCCTGAGGCCCCAGTCACAACTCGAGAAGAACCCCAAGCTTCCCGCCTCAACTCGAGAAACACCACAAAATTATCTCCTCAGAGCGAGATGAGGAAATTGTGTGCTGCAGAATCTCAAGAGAAATCCCACATTCCCACTTGAAAGGCAAAGTGTACTTGACACCCTTTTTCAGATTTAGAAAGTTCCCTCACACAACCGTCCCCATTGGAGAGGAGAACACACTTTATGGACTCAATTCAGAAAAGAGGCCCTGTTCCCATTTAACGGCTCAAAAGTAATCCCGAGTTTCCCTTTCCAACACAAAAGGGGACCTGACTTCCCTGAAGCAAACCGAGCGAGTTCCTGAGGTCCCCGTTGCAACTCGAGAAGTACCCCAGCTTCCCCCCAAAACTCGAGAAACACCACAAAATTGTCCCCTCAATGCGAGATGAGGAAAATATGCACTGCAGAATTACAAGAGAAATCCCAAATTCCCCTTGAAAGGCAAAAGGGAACATGACACCATTTATGTGACTCAGAAATTTCCCTCAAACAGCCGTCCCCATTGGAGAGGGGAATACAGTTTATGGACTCAAATGGAGAAGAGGCCGTATTCACAACAAATTCCTCTGGTCCTAGTCGAGTCGAGAAGTATAGACAGCATCCCGCCGAAACTCGAGAAACACCCCAAAATTATCCCCTCAATGCAAGATGAGGATATTTTGCACTCCAGAATCTCAAGAAAAATCCCACATTCCCGCTTGAAAGACAAAAGGGTACTTGACACCCTTTATGTGACACAGAAAGTTCCCTAACAGACACCCACATTGGATAGGAGAACGCACTTTATGGCCTCAATTCGAGAAGAGGCCCTATTCCCATTTAAAGGCTCAAGAGTAATCCCGAAGTTCCCCTTACAGCACAAAATGGGACCTGACTTCCCTGAAGCAACCCGAGCGAGTTCCTGACGTCCCCGTCGCAACTCGGAAAGTACAACAAGCTTCCCATCGCAACTCGAGACACACCACAAATTTCAGTTCAGTTCACTTCATTCGCTCAGTCTTGTCCTACTCACCGGGACCCCATGAATCACAGCACGCCAGGCCTCCCTGTCCATCACCAGCTCCCGAAGTACACTCAAACTTATGATCACAGAGTCTGTGATGCCATCCAGCCATCTCATTCTCTGTCGTCCCCTTCTCCTCCAGCCCCCAACCTTTGTTAGCATCAGAGTCTTTCCCAGTGAGTCAACTCATCGCATGAGTTGGCCAACCTATTGCAGTTTCAGCTTTAGCATCAGTCCTTCCAATGAACACCCATGATTGATATCCTTTTTGTGCTGCAGTATCTCAACAGAAACCCGACATTCCCCTTTCAAAGGCAAAATGGTACTTGCCACCCTTTATGCGACTCAGAAAATTCCCTAACATCCGTCCCTATTTTAGAGGAGAACACACTTTATGGACTCAACTGGAGAAGAAGCCCTATTCCGATTTAATGGCTCGAGAGTAATCCGGAAGTTCCCCTTCCAACACAAAAGGAGACCGGACTTCACTGAAGCAACGCGAGCGAGTTCCTGAGGGCCCCGTCACAACTCGAGAAATCCCCTCAGCTTCCCGCCGCAACTCGAGAAACACCACAAAATTATCCCCTCAAATGGAGATGATGAAATTTTTCGCTGTAGAAAAACAAGAGAAATCCCACATTCTCAGTTGAAACACAAAAGGGTACATGACACCATTTATGCGACTCAGGAAGTTCCCTAATATCCGTCCCCATTGTAGAGGAGAACACTCTTTATGGACTCAACTCGAGAAGAGGCCCTATTCCAATTTAACGGATCGTGAGTAGTCATGAAGTTCCCCTTCCAAAACAAAAGGGGACCTGAGTTCCCCGAAGCAACCTGAGGAAGTTCCTGCATTCTCATTGCAACTCGAAAAGGACCCCCAGCTTCTGCCAAAACTCGAGAAACACCACAAAATTATCCCCTTATTGCCAGTTGAGGAAATTTTGCGCTGCAGAATCTCAAGAGAAATCCCACATTCCCGCTTGAATGAAGAAGGGTACTTGACACAGTTTGTGCGACCCAGAAAGTTCCCTAATAGCCGTCCCAGTTGGAGAGGAGAAGACACTTTATGGACTCAACATGCGCAGAGGCCCTATTCCCATTTAATGGCTGGAGAGTAATCGTAAGTTCCCATTCCAACACGAAAGGGGACCTGACTTCCCCTGAAGCAACCCTAGCGAGTGCCTGAGGTCTACGTTGCAACTTGAGATGTAGCCCCAGTTTCCTGACGCAACTTGAGAAAAGCCACAAAATTATCCCCTCAATGAGAGATGAGGAAATTTTGCCCTGGAGATTCTCAGGAGAAATCGCACAACCCGCTTGAAAGGCAAAATTGTACTTGACTCCCTTTTTGCTACTCAGAAAGTTCCCTAACATCCGACCCATTGGAGAGAAGAACACACTTTATGGACTCACTCGAGAAGAAGACCTATTCCCATTTAACGGCCTGAGACTAATCTTGAAGTACCCCTTCCAACACAAAAGGGACCTGACTTTCCTGAAGCAACTCGAGCGAGTTCCTGAGGTCACCGTCATAACTCGAGAATTACCCACAGCTTCCCACGGAAACTCGAGAGACACCACAAAAATATCCCCTCAATGCGAGATGAGGAAATTTTCGCTGCAGAATCTTAAAGAAATCCCATATTCCCGCTTGAAAAGCAAAAGGATACTTGACACCCTTTATGCGACTCAGAAAGTTCCCTGACATAACCGTTACCATTGGAGAGGAAAATTCACTTTATGGACTCAACACGAGCAATGGCCCTATTCCCATTTAATGGCTGGAGAGTAATCAGTAAGTTCCCATTCCAACACAAAATGGGACCTGATTTCCCTGAAGCAACCCGAGCGAGTTCCAGAAGTCTACGTCGCAACTTGAGATGTACCCCTAGTTTCCAGACGCAACTCGAGAAACACCACATAATTATCCCCTCAATGGGAGATAAGGAAAATCTGCGCTGCAGAATCTCAAGAGAAATCCCACATTCCCCCTTGAAAGGCAAAAAGGTACTTGACACCTTTAATGCTATGCAGAAATTTCCCTCACACAGCCGTTCCCATTGGAGAGGAGAACACACTTTATGGACTCAACTCAACAAGAGGCCCTATTCCCATTTAAGGCCTTGAGAGTAATCCCGAAGTTCCATTTCCTTCACAAAAGAGGAACTTAGTTCGCTTAAGCAACCCGAGTGAGTTCCTGAGATCCCCTTCTCAACTCGAGAAGTACCCCTAGCTTCCAGCCGAAACTCGAGAAACACAAAGAAATTATCCCATCAATGTGAGATGAGGAAATGTTATGCTGCAGAATCTCAAGAGAAATCCCACATTCCCCCTTGAAAGGCAAAAGGGTACTTGACACCCTTAATGCTATGCAGAAATTTCGCTCACACAGCCATTCCCATTGGAGAGGAGAACACACTTTATGGACTCAACTCAACAAGAGGCCCTATTCCCATTTAAGGCCTCGAGAGTAATCCCGAAGTTCCCCTTCCTTCACAAAAGAGGAACTTAGTTCGCTTAAGCAACCCGAGTGAGTTCCTGAGATCCCCTTCTCAACTCGAGAAGTACCCCTAGCTTCCAGCCGAAACTCGAGAAACACAAAGAAATTATCCCATCAATGTGAGATGAGGAAATGTTATGCTGCAGAATCTCAAGAGAAATCCCACATTCCCCCTTGAAAGGCAAAAGGGTACTTGACACCCTTAATGCTATGCAGAAATTTCGCTCACACAGCCATTCCCATTGGAGAGGAGAACACACTTTATGGACTCAACTCAACAAGAGGCCCTATTCCCATTTAAGGCCTCGAGAGTAATCCCGAAGTTCCCCTTCCTTCACAAAAGAGGAACTTAGTTCGCTTAAGCAACCCGAGTGAGTTCCTGAGATCCCCTTTTCAACTCGAGAAGTACCTCTAGCTTCCAGCCGAAACTCGAGAAACACAAAGAAATTATCCCATCAATGTGAGATGAGGAAATGTTATGCTGCAGAATCTCAAGAGAAACCCCACATTCCCTGTGAAAGGCAAAAGGGAACTTGGCAACCTTCATGCAACTCAGAAATTTCCCTCACACAGCCGTCACCATTGGAGAGGAGAATAAACTTTTTGGACTCAACTCGAGAAGAGGCCCTATTCCCATTTAATGGCTCGAGAATAATCCGGAAGTTCACCTTCCAACACAAAAGGGGACCTGACTTCCCTGAAGAAACCCGAGCGAGTTCCTTAGGTCCCCGTCGCAACTCGAAAAGTACCCCCAGCCTACGGCCCCAAGTCGAGAAACACGACAAAATTATTCCCTCAATGCGAGTTGAGGAAATTTTGCACGGCAGAATCTCAAGAGAAATCCCACATTCCCGCTTGAAAAGCAAAAGGATACTTGACACCCTTTATGCGACTCAGAAAGTTCCCTCACATAGCTGTTATCATTGGAGAGGAGAAGACACTTTATGGACTCAACACGAGCAGAGGCCCTATTCCCATTTAATGGCTGGAGAGAATTAGGAAGTTCCCATTCCAACACAAAAGGGGACCTGACTTCCATGAAGCAACCCGAACGATTTCTTGAGGTCTACGTCGCAACTTGAGATGTACCCCCAGCTTCCCGCTGCAACTCGAGAAACACCACAAAATTATCCCCTCAATGCGAGATGAGGAAATTTTGCGCTGCAGAATCTCAAGAGAAATCCCACATTCCCTGTGAAAGGCAAAAGGATACTTGACAACCTTCATGCGACTCAGAAAATTCCCTCACATAGCCGTCGCCATTGGAGAGGAGAACACAATTTTTGGACTCAACTCAAGAAGAGGACCTATTCCCATTTAAAGGCTCGAGAGTAACCCGGAAATTCCCCTTCCAACACAAAAGGGGACCTGACTTCCCTCAAGCAACCCAAGCGAGTTCCTGAGTTCTACGTCGCAACTTGTGATGTACCACAGCTTCCCGCGGAAACTCGATAAACACCAAATAAATATCCCCTCAATGCGAGAGGATGAAATTTTGCGCTGCAGTATTCAAGAGAAATCCCACATTCCCGCTTGAAAGGCAGAACTGTTCTTGACACACTTTATGCGACTCAGAAAGTTCCCTAACAGCCGTTCCCATTGGAGAGGAGAAAACACTTTATGGACTCAACTCGAGAAGAGGCCCTAATACCATTTAAAGGCTCGAGATTAATCCGGAAGTTCCCTTCCAACAAAAAGGGGACCTGACTTCCCTGAAACAACCCTAGCGAGTTCCTGAGTTTCCCAACCCGACTCGAGAAGTACCCCAAGGTTCCCGCTGTAACTCGAGAAACACCATAAAATTATCACCTCATTTCGAGATGAGGAAATTTTGCCGTGCAGAATCGCAAGAGAAAACAAACATTCAGGCTTTACAGGCAAAAGGAAACTTAACACCTTTATGCGACTCAGAAAGTTCCCTCAAAAAACTGTCCCCTTGGAGAGTAGAACACATATTATGGACTGAACTCAAGAAGAGGCCCTATTCCCATTTAACGGCTCTAGAGTAATCCAGAAATTCCCCTTCAAACACAAAAGGGACCTGACTTCCCTGAAGCAACCCGAGCGAGTTCCTGAGGTCCCCGTTGCAACTCGAGAAGTACCCCCAGTTTCCCGACGAAACTTGAGAAACACCACAAAATGATCCCCTCAATGCGAGATAAAGAAATTTTACGCTACATAATCTCAACAGAAATTCCACATTCCCACTTGAAAAGCAAAAGAGTACTTGACAACCTTTTTGCGACTCAGAAATTTCCCCGACACAGACATCCCCGTTGGAGAGGAAAACACACTTTTTGGACTCACCTCGAGATGAGGCCCTATTCCCATTTAAAGGCTCGAAAGTAATGCTGAAGTTCCCCTTCCAGCACCAAAGGGGACCTGACTTCCCTGAACCAACCCGAGAGAGTTCCTGAGGTCCCCGTCGCAACTGGAGAAGTACCCCCACATTTCCAACACAACTCGAGAAACACCACAAAATCATCCCTTCAATGCGATATGAAGAAATTTTGCCCCGAGATTCTCAAGTGAAATCCCCCATTCCCGCTTGAAAGGCAAAAGGGTACTTGACACCCTTTATGCGACTCAAAAACTTCCCTCTCACTTCCGTCCCCATTGGACAGGAGAACACACTTTATGGACTCAATTCGAGAAGAGGCCCTATTCCCATTTAATGGCTCGAGAGTAATCCGGAAGTTCCCCTTCCAACACAAAAGGGGAACTGACTTCCCTGAAGCCACCCAAGCGAGTTCCTGAGATTCCCATGGCAACTCGAGAGGTACTACCATCTTCCCGCCGAAACTCGGGAAAAATCACAAAATTATCCCCTCAAATATAGATGAGGAAATTTTATGCTGCAGAATCTCAAGGGAAATCGTACATTCCCGCTTGAAGGGAAAAAGGTACTTCACACTCTTTATGCGACTCAGAATGTTCCCTCAGAGAGCCGTCACCTTTGGAGATGAATACACACTTTATGGTCTCAACTGGAGATGAGGCCGTTATACCATTTAACGGCTCGAGACTAAACCATTGAGTTCCCTTTCCAACACTAAAGGGGACCTGATGTCCCTAAATTAACCCGAGGGAGTTAATGAGGTTCCCTTCACAATTCAAGAAGTACCCCCAGCATCCCGCCACAACTCGAGAAACAACACAAAATTATCCCCTCAATGCAAGATGATGATATTTTGCACTGCAGAACCTCAAGAGAAATACCACATTCCCGCTTGACTGGCAAAAGCTTACTTGACACCCTTTATGCGACTCAGAAAGTTCCCTAACATCCGTCCCCATTGGAGAGGAGAACACACTTTATGGACTCAACTCGAGAAGAGGACCTATTCCCATTTAACGGCTCGAGAGTAATCCCGAAGTTCCCATTCCTTCAAAAAAGGGGAACTGACTTCCCTGAGGCCACCCGAGCACGTTCCTGAGGTCCCTGTCGCAACTCGACAAGTACACCCAGTTTCTAGCCGAATCTGGAGAGACACAACAAAATTATCCCCTCAATGCGAGATGAGGAAATTTTGCCTTGCACAATCTCAAGAGAAATCCCACATTCCCTGTAAAAAAGGCAAAAGGGTACTTGACACCCTTTATGAGACTAAGAAATTTCCCCCAAAGAGCCGTCCCCATTGGAGAGGAAAACACACTTTTTGGACTCAACTCGAGAAGAGGCCCTATTCCCATTTAACGGCTCGAGAGTAATCCGGAAGTTCCCCTTCCAACACAAAGGGGACCTGACTTCCCTGAAGCAACCCTAGCGAGTTCCTAAGTTTCCCAAAGCGACTCGAGAAGTACCCCCAGATTCCTGCCGCAACTCAAGAAACACCACAAAATTATCCCCTCATTGCAGATGAGGAAATTTTTCGCTACAGTATCTCAAGATAAAACCCACATTCAGGTTTGAAAGGCAAAAGGGGACTTGAAACCCTTTATGCGACTCAGAAAGTTCCCTCAAACAGCATTCCCCTTGGAGAGTAGAACACACATTATGGACTCAACTCGAGAAGAGGCCTTATTCCCATTTAACGGCTCGAGAGTAAACCGGAAGTTAACCTTCCAACACAAAAGGGGACCTGACTTCCCTGAAGAAACCTGAGCGAGTTCCTTAGATCCCCATCGCAACTCGAGAAGTAACCCAAGCTTTTCATTGAAACTAGACAAAAACCACTAGAAAATATCCCTTCAATGCGAGAAGAGGAAATTTTGCACCGCAGACTCTCAAGAGAAATCCCACATTCCCGCTTGAAAGGCGAAAGGTACTTGACACCCTTTATGCGACTCAGAAAGGACCCTCACCTAGACTTCCCTTTACATAGGAAAACACACTTTATGGACTCAATTCGTGAAGAGGCCCTATTCCCATTTAACAGCTCGAGAGTAATCTGGAAGTTCCCCTTCCAGCAAAAAAGGGGAGCTGATTTCCAAGAAGCAAACCAAGCGAGTTCCTGAGTTCCCCGTCGCACCTCAAGAAGTACCCCCAGCTTCCCGCTGCAAATTGAGAAACACCACAAAATTATCCCCCAATGTGAGATCAGGAAATTTTCATGCAGATCTTAAGGCAAATCACACATTACTACATGAAAGGCAAAAGGATACAAGACATTCATGCGACCCAAAAGTTCCCTCACACAGCCGTCCACATTGGAGAGGAGAATACAATTTATGGACTAAACTCGAGAATAGGCCCTATTCCCATTTAAAGGCTTGAGAGTAATCCCGCCGTTCCCTTTCCAACACAAAAGGGGACTTGACTTCCCTGAAAAAACCTGAGAGATTTCCGGTTGTCCACATCGCAACTCGAGGACTACCCTCAGTTTCCCGCTGCAATTCGAAACACCACAAAATTATCTCCTCAATGCGAGATGAGGAATTTTGCACTGCAGAATCTCAAGAGAAATACCACATTCCCTCTTGAAAGGCAAAAGGGTACTTGACACCCTTTATGCGACTCAGAAGGTTCCATCACACATCCGTCCCCATTGGACAGGAGAACACACTTTATGGACTCAATTCGAGATGAGCCCCTATTCCAATTTAACGGCTCGAGAGTAATCCGGAAGTTCCCCTTCCAACACCAAAGGAGACCTGACTCCCCTGACGCAACCCGAGCGAGTTCCTGAGGTCCGCGTTGCAACCTGAGAAGTACCCCAAGCTTCACGCCGCAACTCGAGAAACACCACAAAATTAACCCCTCAATATGAGATGAGGAAATTTTGCGATGCAGAATTTCAAGAGAAATACCACATTCCCTCTTAAATGGCAAAAGGTTACTTGACACCCTTTATGCGACTCAGAAAGTTCCCTCATACAGCCGTCCCCATTGGAGATGAGAACACACTTTATGGACTCAATTCGAGGTGAGCCCCTATTGCCATTTACCGGCTCGAGAGTAAACCGGAAGTTCCCATTGCAACAGCAAAGGGGACCTGACTCCCATCAAGCAAACCGAGCGAGTTCCTGAGGTCCCCATTGCAACTTGAGAAGTACCCCCACCTTCCCCCCGCAACTCGAGAAACACCACAAAATAATCCCCTCAATGCAAGATGAGGAAATTTTGCCCTGCAGAATCTCAAGAAAAATACCACATTCCCTCTGGAAAGGCAAAAGGGTACTTGACACCCTTTATGTGACTCAGAAAATTCCTCACAGCTGTCCACATTAGACAGGAAAACACTTTTTATGGACTCTTTTCGAGATGAAACCCTATTCCCAATTTACGGCTCGAGAGTAAACTGGGAGTTCGCCTTACAACACAAAAGGGGACCTGACTTACCTGAAGCAACACGAGCGAGTTCGTAGGTCCCCGTCGCAAATTGAGAAGTAAGCCGTGATTTCCGTCTCAACTCGAGAAAAACCACAAAATTATCCCCTCAATGCGAGATGAGGTAATTTTGCGTTGCAGAATCGCAAGAGAAAATCCACTTTCCCGCTTGAAAGGCAAAAGGGTACTTGACACATTTTATGCCACTCAGAAAGTTCCCTATCATCCGTACCCATTGGAGAGAACACACTTTATGGACTCAACTGGAGAAGAGGCCATATTAACATTAAAGGGCTTGAGAGGAATCCAGAAGTTCCCCTTCCAGCGAAAGGTGACCTGACTTCTCAGAAGTAATTTGAGTTAGTTCCTGAGGTCCCTGTGCACTCGAGAAGTAACCCCAGCTTCCTGCCTCAATTCGAGAAACACCACAAAATTATCCCCTCAATGCGAGATGAGGTAATTTTGCGCTGCAGATTCTCAACAGAAATCCCACATTCCCGCTTGAAAGGCAAAAGGGTACTTGACACCCTTTATGTGACTCAGAAAGTTCCCTCACACAGCCGTCCCCATTGGACAGAAAAACACACTTTATGGACTCAATTCGAGATGAGCCCCTATTCCCGTTTAACGGCTAGAGTAAACTGGATGTTCCCCTTCCAACACAAAAGGGGACCTGACTTCCCTGAAGCAACCCGAGCGAGTTCCTGAGGTCCATGTCAGAACTCGTGAAGTACCCTCAGCTTCCCGCCGCAACTCGAGAAACACCACAAAATTATCCTCTCAATTGGAGATGAGGAAATGTTGCACTGCAGAATCTCAAGAGAAAAACCACATTCCCTCTTGAAAGGCAAAAGGGTACTTGACACCCTTTATGCGACACATAAAGTTCCCTCATACAGCCGTTCTCATTGGAGAGGAGAACACACTTTATGGACTCAATTGGAGATGAGCCCCTATTCCCATTTAGTGGCTCGAGAGTAACCCGGAAGTTCCCCTTCAACACAAAAGGGGACCTGACTTCCCTGAAGCAACCTGAGCGAGTTCCTGAGGTTCCCGTCGCAATTCGAGAAGTAGCCCAACTTCCCGCCGCAACTCGAGAATCACCACAAATTATCCCCTCAATGAGCAATGAGGAAATTTTGCGCTGCAGAATCTCAAAAGAAATACCACATTCCCTCTTGAAAGGCAACAGGGTATTTGACACCCTTTATGCGACTCAGAAATTTCACTAACATCAGTCCCATTTGGAGAGGAGAACATACTTTAAGGACTCAAATCGAGATGAAGCCCTATTCCCATTTAACGTCTCGAAAGTAAACTGGAAGTTCCCCTCCCAACACCAAAGGGAACCTGACTTCCTGAAGCAACCCGAGAGAGTCCACGTGTAAAGTCTTCTCTTGTGTTGTTGGAAGAGGGTGTTTGCTATGACCAGTGCGTTCTTTTGACAAAACTCTATTAGCCTTGGCCGTGCTTCATTCCGTGCTCCAAGGCCAAATTTGTCTGTTACTCCAGGTGTTTCTTGACTTCCTACTTTTGCATTCCAGTCCCCTATAATGAAAAGGACATCTTTTTTGGGTTTTAGTTCTAAAAGGTCTTTTAGGTCTTCATAGAACCGTTCAACTACAGCTTCTTCAGTGTTACTGGTTGGGGCATAGGCCTGGATTACTGAAATGTTGAATGGGTTGCCTTTGAAACGAACAGAAATCATTCTGTCGTTTTTAAGATTGCATCCAATACTGCATTTCGAACTCTTTTGTTGACCATGATGGCTCCTCCATTTCTTCTAAGGGATTCCTGCCCACAGTAGTAGATATAATGGTCATCTGAGTTAAATTCACACATTCCAGTCCATTTTAATTCACTGATTCCTAGCATGTCTATGTTCACTCTTGCCATCTCCTGTTTGACCACTTCCAATTTGCGTTGATTCATGAACCTAACGTTCCAGGTTCCTATGCAATCTTGCTCTTTAGAGCACCGGACCTTGCTTCTATCACCGGTCACATCCACAATTGGGTAATGGTTTTGCTTTTGCTCCATCCCTTCATTCCTTCTAGAGTTATTTCTCCACTGATCTCCAGTAGCATACTGGGCACCTACCGATCTGGGGAATTCCTCATTCAGTATACTGTCATTTTGCCCTTTGATACTGTTCATGGGGTTCTCAAGGCAAGTATATTGAAGTGGTTTGCCATTCCCTTCTCCAGTGGACCACATTCGGCTGTGGTCCATGTGTTCAGATCGACTAGATTCCTGTGATTATGATTTCAGTGTGTCTGCCCTCTGATACCCCCTTGCAATACCTACCATCTTATTTGAGTTTCTCTTACCTTGGGTGTGGGATATGTCTTCACAGCTGCTCCAAGAAAGCTCAGATGCTGCACCTTACCTTGGATGAGGGCTATGTCCTCAAGGCTGCCCCTCCTGACCTTGAACGTGTGTAGCTCCTCTTAGCCCTCCCCCGCACAGCCACCGCCTATTGGACGTGGGGTACCTCCTCTTGGCCGCCTGCCCTGACCTGAGGCGTGGGGTAACTCCTCATGGCCGGGCATCTTTGCATGGTCGTTTGGGCCAGGGCCTGCGTCTCTCAAGTCTGCGCGGGCGGGGCTTTGGTCTCTCACGTTTGGGCAGGCCGGGCCGGCGTCTCTCGCGACTGCGTGGGAGGGGACGGCATCTCTCGCGTCTGCTCCGCCTGGTGAGTCTCAGAAAATTCCCTCACACAGTCGTCCCCATTGGAGAGGAGAACACATTTTATGGACTTAACTCGAGAAGAGGCCCTATCGCCATTTAATGGCTCGAGAGTAATCCCGAAATTCCTCTTCCAAACAAAAGGGGACCTAACTTCCCTGAAGCAACCAGAGTGAATTCCAGAGGTCCTCTTAACTACTCGAGAAGTTTCCCCAGCTTCCCGCAGAAACTCGAGAAACACCACAAAATTATCCTCTCAATGCGAGATGAGGAAATTTTGCCCTGCAGAATCTCAAGAGGAATACCACATTCCCTCTTGAAAGGCCAAAGGATCCTTGACAACCTTTTTGGGACTCAGAAAGTTTCCTCACACAGCCATCCCCATTGGACAGGAGAACACACTTTACGGACTCAATTCGAGATGAGACCCTATTCCCATTTAACGGCCCGAGAGTAAACCGGAGGTTTCCCTTCCAACAAAAAAGGGCACCTGACTTCCCTGAAGCAACCCGAGCAAGTTGCTGAGGTCCCCGTCGCTAGTCGAGTATTACCCCCAGCTTTCCGCCACAACTAGAGAAACAACACAAAATTATCCCCTCAATTGAGATGTGGAAATTTTGCACTGCAGAATCTCATGAGAAATACCACATTTCCTCTTGAAGGGCAAAAGGATACTTGACTCCCTTTAGACGACTCAGAATGGTACATAACATCCGTCGTCATTGGAGAGGAGAACACATTTTATGGACTCGAAAGAAGAAGAGGCAATATTCCCATTTAATGGCTCCAGAGTAATCTGGAAGTTCCCTTTCCAACACAAAAGGGGACTTGACTTCCCTGAAGCAAATCGAGCGAGTTCCTGAGGTCCCCGTCGCAACGCGAGAAGTACACCCTGCTTCCCGCCGCAATTCGAGAAACACCACAAAATTATACACTCAATGCGAGATGAGGTAATTTTGCCCAGCAAAATCTCAAGAGAAATCCCACATTCCTGCTTGAAAGGAAATGGGGTATTTGACACACTTTATAACACTCAGAATGTTCCCTGAAATCCGTCCCTATTGGAGAGGAGATCACGCATTATGGACTCAACTCGAGAAGAGGCCCTATTCCCATTAAAGGGCTCGAGAGTAATCCGGAATTTCCCCTTCCAGCACAAAAGGGGACCATATTTCCCTGAAGTAACTCGAGTGAGTTCCTGAGGTCCCCGTCGCAACTCGAGAATTACCCCCAGCTTCCCGCCGCAATTCTAGAAACACCACAAAATTATCCCCTCAATGCGAGATGAAGAAATGTTGCGCTGCAGAATCTCAAGAAAATCCCACATTTCCGCTTGAATGGCAAAAGGGTACTTGACTCCCTTTAGGCGACTCAGAATGTTCTCTCACTTCCATCCTCAAAGGAGAGGAGAACACACTTTATGGACTCAAATCGAGAAGAGGCAACATTTCCATTTAATGGCTGGAGAGTCATCTGGAAGTTCCCCTTCCACACAAAAGGGCACTTGACTTCCCTGAAGCATCCGGAGCGAGTTCCTGAAGTCCCTGTCGCAACTCAGGAAGTACCCCTGCTTCCCAACGGAACTCCAGAAACACCACAAAATTATCCCGTCAATGCGAATGCAAGATGAGGTAAATTTGCACTGTAGAATCTCAAGAGAAACCCCACATTCCCGCTTGAAAGGTAAAAAGGGTACTTGACACACTTTTTGCCACTCAGAAAGTTCCCTAACATCCGTCCCCATTGGAGAGTAGACCACACATTATGGACTCAACTTGAGAAGAGGCCCTATTCACATTAAACGACTCAAGAGTAATCTGGAAGTTCCCCTTCTAGCACAAAAGGGGAACTGACTTCCCTGAAGTAACTCCCGTGAGTTCCTGAGGTCCCCATCCCAACTAGCGTAGAACCCCCAGCTTCCCGCCGCAATTTGAGAAACACCACAAAAAAATATACTCAATATGAGATGAAGAAATTTTGTGCTGCAAAATCTCAAGAGAAATCCCACATTTCCGCTCGAAAGGCAAAAGGGTACTTGACTCTCTTTCGGTGACTCAGAATGGTCCCTAACATCTGTCCTAAGGGAGAGGAGAACACACATTATGGACTCAAAAGGAGAAGAGACAATATTCCCATTAAAGCGCTCGAGAGTAATCTGGAAGTTCCCCTTCCAGCACAAAAGGGGACCAGACTTCCCTGAAGTAACTCGAGTGAGTTCCTGAGGTCCCTGTAGCAACTGGGGAAGTACCTCAAGTTTCCCACCGCAATTCGAGAAACACCACAAAATTATCCCCTCAAAGCGAGATGAGGAAATTTTGGGCTGCAGAATCTCAAGAGAAATCCCACATTCCCGATTGAAAGGTAAAAGGGTACTTGACTCCCTTTAGGCAACTCACAATGGTTCCTAACATCCTTCCTCAGTGGAGAGGAGAACACACTTTATGGACTCAAATCGAGAAGAGGCAATATTCCCCTTTAATGGCTCGAGAATATACCAGAAATTCTCCTTCCAACACAAATTGGGACTTGACTTCCCTCAAGCAACCCAAGCGAGTTCCTGAGGTCCCCATCGCAACTCGAGAAGTATCCCCTGCTTCCCAACGCACCTCGATAAACAACACCAAATGATCCCCTCAAAGCGAGATAAGGTAATTTTGCTGTGCAGAATTTCAAGAGAAATCCCACATTCCACTCGAAAGGCAAAAGGGTATTTGACACACTTTATGCTACTCAGAAAGATGCCAAACATCCGTCCCCATTGGAGAGGAGAACACACTTTATGGTCTCAACTCCAGAAGAGGCCTTATTCCCATTAAAGGGCCCGAGAGTAACCCGGAAGTTCCCCTTCCAGCACAAAGGGGACCTGACTTCCATGAAGTAACTCGAGTGACTTCCTGAGGTCCCCGTTGCAACTCGAGTTGTTCTCACAGCTTCCTGCTGTAATTCGAGAGACTGCACAAAATTATCCCGTCAATGGGATATGAGGAAATTTTGTGTTGAAGAATCTCAAGAGAAAACCCACATTCCCGCTTGAAAGGCAAAACGGTACTAGACCCACATTAAGCGAATCAGAATGTTCAATAACATCCGTCCTCAGTTTAGAGGAGAACACAATTTATGCAATGAAATCGAGAAGAGGCAATATTCCCAATTAACGGCTCGAGAGTCATCCGGAAGTTCCCCTTCCAGCACAAAAGGGGACTTGACTTCCCTGAAGCAACCCAATCGAGTACCTGAGTTCCCCGTCGAAACTCGAGAAGTAACCCCTGCTTCCGGCCGCAACTCGAGAAACACCGCAAAATTATCCCCTCAAAGCGAGATGAGGTAATTTTGTGCTGCAGAATCTCAAGAGAAATCCCACATTCCCGATTGAAAGGCAAAAGGTTACTTGCAACACTTTATGCCACTTAGAAAGATCCCTAACATCCATCCTCATTGGAGAGGAGAACACAATTTATGGACTCAACTTGAAAAGAGGCCCTATTCCCATTAAAGGGCTGGAGAGTAATCCGGAAGTTCCCCTTCCAGCACAAAAGGGGACCTGACTTCCCTGAAGTAACTCGAGTGAGTTCCTGAGGTCCCCGTCGCAACTCTAGACGTACACCCAGCGTCCCGTTGCAATTCGAGATACACCACAAAATTATCCGCTTAATGCGAGATGAAGAAATATTGCGCTGCAGAATCTCAAGAAAAATCCCACATTCCCAATTGAAAGGCAAAAGGGTACTTGATTCCCTTTAGGCAACTCAGAATGATCCCTAACGTACGTCTTCAGTGGAGAGGAGAACACACTTCTTGGACTGAAAGCGAGAAGAGGCAATATTCCCATTTAACTAGAGTACCTGAGTTCCCCGTCGAAACTCGAGAAGTAACCCCTGCTTCCGGCCGCAACTCGAGAAACACCGCAAAATTATCCCCTCAATGCGAGATGAGGTAATTTTGTGCTTCAGAATCTCAAGAGAAATCCCACATTCCCGTTTGAAAGGCAAAAGGTTACTTGCAACACTTTATGCCACTTAGAAAGATCCCTAACATCCATCCTCATTGGAGAGGAGAACACAATTTATGGACTCAACTTGAAAAGAGGCCCTATTCCCATTAAAGGGCTGGAGAGTAATCCGGAAGTTCCCATTCCAGCACAAAAGGGGACCTGACTTCCCTTAAGTAACTCGAGTGAGTTCCCGAGGTCCCCGTCGCAACTCTAGACGTACACCCAGCGTCCCGTTGCAATTCGAGTTACACCAGAAAATTATCCGCTTAATGCGAGATGAAGAAATATTGCGCTGCAGAATCTCAAGAAAAATCCCACATTCCCAATTGAAAGGCAAAAGGGTACTTGATTCCCTTTAGGCAACTCAGAATGATCCCTAACATACGTCTTCAGTGGAGAGGAGAACACACTTCTTGGACTGAAAGCGAGAAGAGGCAATATTCCCATTTAACCGCTGGAGAGTAATCCGGAAGTTCCCTTTCCAACACAAAAGGGGATTTGACTTCCCTGAAGCAACCCAATCGAGTACCTGAGTTCCCCGTCACAACTCCAGAAGTACACCCTGCTTCCGGCCGCAACTCGAGAAACACCGCAAAATTATCGGCTCAATGTGAGATGAGGTAATTTTGAGCTGCAGGATCTCAAGAGAAATCCCACATTCCCGATTGAAAGGCAAAAGGGTACTTGACTCCCTTTAGGCGACTCAGAATGGTTCCTAACATCCTTCATCAGTGGAGAGGAGAACACACTTTATGGACTCAAATCGAGAAGAGGCAATATTCCCATTTAACGGCTCGAGAGTAATCCAGGAGTTCCCCTTCCAACACAAATGGGGACTTGACTTCCCTCAAGCAACCCAAGCGAGTTCCAGAGGTCCACATCGCAACTCGAGAAGTACCCCCTGCTTCCCGACGCACCTCGATAAACAACACCAAATGATCCCCTCAAAGCGAGATAAGGTAATTTTGCTGTGCAGAATTTCAAGAGAAATCCCACATTCCACTCGAAAGGCAAAAGGGTATTTGACACACTTTATGCCACTCAGAAAGATGTCAAACATCCGTCCCCGTTGGAGAGGAGAATACACTTTATGGTCTCAACTCCAGAAGAGGCCTTATTCCCATTAAAGGGCCCGAGAGTAATCCGGAAGTTCCCCTTCCAGCACAAAGGGGACCTGTCTTCCCTTAAGTAACTCGAGTGACTTTCTGAGGTCCCCGTCGAAACTCGAGGTGTTCCCCCAGCTTCCCGCTGTAATTCGAGAGACTCCACAAAATTATATACTCAATGAGAGATGAAGAAATTTTGTGCTGCAGAATCTCAAGAGAAATCCCACATTTCTGCTCGAGGGAAAAGGGTACTTGACTCTCTTTAGGCAACTCAGAATGGTCCCTAACATCCGTCCTAGGGGAGAGGAGAACACACTTTATGGACTCAAAAGGAGAAGAGGCTATATTCCCATTTAACGGCTCGAGAGTAGTTCCCTTTCCAACACAAAAGGGGACTTGAATTCCTTGAAGCAAATCGAGCGAGTTCCTGAGGTCCCCGTCGCAACTCGAGAAGTACACCCTGCTTCCCGCCGCAATTCGAGAAACACCACATAATTATCCCCTCAATGCGAGATGAGGTAATTGTGCGCAGCAGAATCTCAAGGGAAATCCCACATTCCCGCTTGAAAGACAATAGGGTATTTGACACACTTTATGAAACTCAGAATGTTCCCTAAAATTCATCGCCATTGGAGCGGAGAACACGCTTTATGGACTCAACTAGAGAAGAGGCCCTATTCCCATTAAAGGGCTCAAGAGAAATCCGGAAGTTCCGCTTCCAGCACAAAAGCAGACCTGATTTCCCTGAAGTAATCGAGTGAGTTCCTGAGGTCCCCGTCGCAACTCGAGAATTACACCCAGCTTCACGCCGCAATTCTAGAAACAACACAAAATTATCCCCTCAATACGAGATGAAGAAATTTTGTGCTGCAGAATCTAAAGAGAAATCCCACATTTCCGCTTGAAAGGCAAAAGGGTACTTGACTCCCTTTAGGCGACTCAGAATGTTCCCTCACTTCCATCCTCAGGGAGAGGGGAACACACTTTATGGACTCAAATCGAGAAGAGGCAACATTTCCATTTAATGGCTGGAGAGTCATCTGGAAGTTCCCCTTCCACACAAAAGGGGACTTGACTTCCCTGAAGCAACCGGATCGAGTTCCTGAAGTCCTCGTCGCAACTCAGGAAGTACCCCCTGCTTCCCAACACAACTCCAGAAACAACACAAAATTATCCCATCAATGCGAATGCAAGATGAGGTAAATTTGTGCTATAGAATCTCAAGAGAAATCCCACATTCCCGCATGAAAGGTAAAAAGGGTACTTGACACACTTTTTGCCACTCAGAAAGTTCCCTAACATCCGTCCCCATTGGAGAGTAGACCACACATTATGGACTCAACTTGAGAAGAGGCCCTATTCACATTAAACGACTCAAGAGTAATCCGGAAGTTCCCCTTCCAGCACAAAAGGGGAACTTACTTCCCTGAAGAAACTCCCGTGAGTTCCTGAGGTCCCCGTCCCAACTAGCGTAGAACCCCCAGCTTCCCGCCGCAATTTGAGAAACACCACAAAAAAATATACTCAATGTGAGATGAAGAAATTTTGTGCTGCAGAATCTCCAGAGAAATCCCACATTTCCGCTCGAAAGGCAAAAGGGTACTTGACTCTCTTTAGGCGACTCAGAATGGTCCCTAACATCTGTCCTAAGGGAGAGGAGAACACACTTTACGGACTCAAAAGGAGAAGAGGCAATATTCCCATTAAAGTGCTCGAGAGTAATCCAGAAGTTCCCCTTCCAGCACAAAAGGGCCCTGACTTCCCTGAAGTAACTCGAGTGAGTTCCTGAGGTCCCTGTAGCAACTCGAGAAGTACCTCCAGCTTCCCACCGCAATTCAGGAAACACCACAAAATTATCCCCTCAAAGCGAGATGAGGAAATTTTGGACTGCAGAATCTCAAGAGAAATCCCACATTCCTGATTGAAAGGCAAAAGGGTACTTGACTCCCTTTAGGCGACTCAGAATGGTTCCTAACATCCTGGCTTAGTGGAGAGGAGAACACACTTTATGGACTCAAATCGAGAAGAGGCAATATTCCCATTTAACGGCTCGAGAGTAATCCAGACCTCCCCTTCCAACAAAAAAGGGGACTTGACTTCCCTCAAGCAACCCAAGCGAGTTCCTGAGGTCCCCATCGCAACTCAAGAAGTACCCCCTGTTTCCAGACACACCTCGAGAAACACCACCAAATGATCCCCTCAATGCGAGATAAGGTAATTTTGCTGTGCAGAATCTCAAGAGAAATGCCACATTCCGCTTGAAAGGCAAAAGGGTATTTGATACACTTTATGCCACTCAGAAAGATGCCAAACATCCGTCCCCATTGGAGAGGAGAACACACTTTATGGTCTCAAATCCAGAAGAGGCCCTATTCCCATTAAAGGGCCCAAGAGTAATCCGGAAGTTCCCCTTCCAGCACAAAGGGGACCTGATTTCCATGAAGTAACTCGAGTGACTTCCTGAGGTCCCCATCGCAACTCGAGGTGTTCCCCCTGCTTCCAGCTGTAATTCGAGAGACTCAATAAAATTATCCCATCAATGGGAGATGAGGAAATTTTGCGCAGATGAATCTCAAGAGAAAACACACATTCCCGTTTGAAAGGCAAAACGGTACTAGACCCACATTAAGCGAATCAGAATGTTCCCTAACATCCGTCCTCAGTTTAGAGGAGAACACAATTTATGCAATGAAATCGAGAAGAGGCAATATTCCCAATTAACAGCTCGAGAGTCATCCGGAAGTTCCCCTTCCAGCACAAAAGGGGACTTGACTTCCCTGAAGCAACCCAATCGAGTAAATGAGTTCCCCGTCGAAACTCGAGAAGTAACCACTGCTTCCGGCCGCAACTCGAGAAACACCACAAAATTATCCCCTCAAAGCGAGATGAGGTAATTTTGTGCTGCAGAATCTCAAGAGAAATCCCACATTCCCGTTTGAAAGGCAAAAGGTTACTTGACACATTTTATGCCACTTAGAAAGTTCCTTAACATCTGTCCCCATTGGAAAGGAGAACACAATTTATGGACTCAACTTGAAAAGAGGCCCTATTCCCATTAAAGGGCTCGAGAGTAATCCGGAAGTTCCCCTTGCAGCACAAAAAGGGACCTGACTTCCCTGAAGTAACTCGAGTGAGTTCCTGAAGTCCACATCGCAACTCGAGAAGTACCCCCAGTATCCCGCCGCAATTCTTGAAACACCACGAAATTATCCCCTCAATGTGAGATGAGGAAATTTTGCGCTGCAGAATTTCAAGAGAAATCCCACATTCCCGCTTGAAAAGCAAAAGGGTACTTGACACACTTTATGCCACTGAGAAATTTCCCTAACATCCGTCCCCATTGGAGAGGAGAACACACTTTATGGACTCAACTCGAGAAGAGGCCCTATTCCCATTAAAGGACTCGATTGTAATACGGATGTTCCCCTTCCAGCACAAAATGGGACCTGACTTCCCTGAAGTAACTCGAGTAAATTGCTGAGGTCCTCGTCACAACTCAAGAAATCACCCCAGCTTTCAACCGCAACTCGTGAAACTCCACAAAATTACCCCTCAATGTGAGATGAGGAAATTTTGCGCTGCAGAATCTCAAGAGAAATCCCACATTCCCGCTTGAAAGGCAAAAGGGTACTTGACTTCATTTATGCGACTACGAATGTTCCCTAACATCCGTCCTCAGTGGGGAGGAAAACAACTTTATGGACTCAAATCGAGAATAGGAAATATTCCCATTAAAGGCTGGAGAATAATCCGGAATTTCCCCTTCCAAAACAAAAGGGGACTTCACTTCCCTGAAGCAACCCGAGAGAGTTCCTGAAGTCCCCGTCCCAACTCGAGAATTACCCCCTGCTTCCCGCCGCAACTCGAGAAACACCACAAAATTATCCCCTCAATATGAGATGAGGAAATTTTGCACTGCAGAATCTCAAGGGAAATCCCACATTCCCTGTGAAAGGCAAAATGGTACTTGACAAACTTTATGCCACTCTGAAAGTTCCCTAAATTCCGTCCCCAGTGGAGAGGAGAACAAACTTTAAGGACTCAAATCGAGAAGAGGCGCTATTTACATTAAAGGGCTGGAGAGTAATCCGGAAGTTCCCCTTCCAGCACAAAAGGGGACCTGACTACCCTGAAGTAACTCGAGTGAGTTCCTGAAGTCCCCGTCGCAAGTCGAGAAGTATCCCCAGCTTCTCACCGCAATTCGAGAAACACAACAAAATTATCCCCTCAATG
Organism: Moschus berezovskii; assembly: GCF_049115385.1. Lineage (NCBI taxonomy): Eukaryota > Metazoa > Chordata > Mammalia > Artiodactyla > Moschidae > Moschus > Moschus berezovskii. The sequence continues at coordinate 2,788,357 of NC_142469.1, forward strand.
CGAGATGAGGAAATTTTGCGCGGCAGAATCTCAAGAGAAATCCCACATACCGCTTGATAGGCAAAACGGTACCTTACTCCAAATAGGCGACTCAGAATGTGCTCTAATATCCGTCCTCAGTGGAGAGGAGAACACACTTCATGGACTCAAATCGAGAAGAGGTAATATTCCCATTTAACGGCTCGAGAGTACTCTAGAAGTTCCCCTTCCAACACAAAAGGGGACCTGACTTCCTTGAAGTAACTTGAGTGAGTTGCTGAGGTCCCCGTCGAAACTGGAGAAGTACACCAAGCATCCTGCCACAATTCGAGAAACAGGACAAATTATCCCCTAAATGTGAGATGAGGAAATTTTGTGGGACAGAATCTCAAAAGAAACCCCACATTTCTGCTCAAAAGGCAAAAGGTTATTTGACAACGTTTAGGCGATTCAGAATGGTCATTAACATCTGTCCTCAGTGGAGAGGGGAACACATTTTATGGACTCAAATCGAGAAGAGGCCTTATTCCAAATAAAGGGTTCGAGAGTAATCCGGAAGTTCCCCTTCCAGCAAAAAAAGGACTTGACATCGCTGAAGCAACACGAGCGAGTTCCTGAGGTCCCCGTCGCAACTAGAGAAGTACGCCCAGCTTCCTGCCGCAACTCGAGAAACAGCACAAAATTATCCCCTCAATGCGAGATGAGGTCATTTGCGCTGCACAATCTCAAGAGAAATCCCACATTCCCTCTTGAAAGGCAAAAGGGTACTTGACACACTTTATGCCACTCAGAAAGTTCCCTAACATCTGTCCCCATGGGAGAGGAGAACACAATTTATGGACTCGACTCGAGAAGAGGCCTTATTCCCATTAAAGGGCTCCAGAGTAATCCGGAAGTTCCCCTTCCAGCACAAAAGGGGACCTGATTTCCCTGAAGTAACTCGAGTGAGTCCCTGAGGTTCCCCTCGCAACTCGAGAAGAACCCCCAGCTTCCCGTCCTAATTCGAGGAACACCACAAAATTATCCCCTCAATGCGAGATGAAGAAATTTTGCGCTGTAGAATCAAGAGAAAACCCACATTTCCACTTTAAAAGCAAAAGGTTACTTGACTCCCTTTAGGTGACTCAGAATGGTCCCAAAAATCTGTCCTCAGTGGAGAGGAAAACACACTTTATGGACTCAAAAGTAGAAGAGGCAATATTCCCATTTAATGGCTCCAGAGTAATCCGGAAGTTCGCTTTCCAATACAAAAGGGGACTTGAGTTTTCTGAAGCAACCCGAGCTAGTTCCTGAGGTCCCCGTCGCAATTCAAATAGTACCCCATGTTTCCCGCCGCAATTCGCGAAACACCTCAAAATTATCCCCTCAATGCGAGATGAGGTAATTTTGCGCAGTAGAAACTCAGAGAAATCCCACATTCCCGCTTGAAAGGAAAAAGCGTACTTGACACAATTTATGCCACTCAAAAAATTCCCTAACATCCGAGCCCATTGGGATGCAGAACACACTTTATGGACTCAACTCAAAAAGAGGCCCTATTGCCATTAAAGGGCTCGAGAGTCAACCGGAAGTTCCCCTCCCAGCACAAAAGGGGACCTGACTTCCCTGAAGTAACTCGAGTGAGTACCTGAGGTCCCCGTCTCAACTGGAGATGTACCCCCAGCTTCCCGCCTCCATTCGAGAAACACCACAAAATTATCCCCTCAATGCGAGATGAGGAAATTTTGCGCTGCAGAATCTCAAGAGAAATGCCACATCCCGCTTGATAGGCAAAAGGGTACCTTACTCCGAATAGGCGACCCAGAATGTTCTCTAACACCCGTCCTCATTGGAGAGGAGAACACACGTTATATACTCAAATCAAGAAGAGGCAATATTCCCATTTAACGGCTCGAGAGTAAACTGGAAGATCCCTTTCCAACACCAAAGGGGAACTGACTTCCCTGAAGCAACCCGAGCGAGTTCCTGAGGTCCCCATCGCAACTCGAGAAGAACCCCCAGCTTCCCGCCACAACTCGAGAAACACCACAAAATTATCCCCTCAATGCGAGATGAGGAAATTGTGCGCTGCAGAATCTCAAGAGAAATTCCACATTCCCTCTTGAACAGCAAAATGGTACTTGACACCCTTTTTGCGACTCAGAAATTTCACTAAAATCACTCCGCTTTGGAGAGGAGAGCACACTTTATGGACTCAATTCGAGATGAACCGCAATTCCCATTTAATGGCTCGAGAGTATATAAGAAGTTCCCCTTTCAACACCAAAGGGGACCTGACATCCATAAAGGTACCCGAGCAAGTTCCTGAAGTTCCCGTCACAATTCGAGAAATAACCCCAGCTTCCCGCAGCAACTTAAGAAACACAACAAAATTATCCCCTCAATGCGAGATGAGGAAATTTTGCGCTGCAGAATCTTAAGAGAAATTTCAAATTCCCTCTTGAGAGGCAAAAGAGTACTTGACACCCTTGATGCGACTCAGAAATTTCACTAACATCACTCCGAATGGAGACGAGAGCACACTTTATGGACTCAATTTGAGATGAGCCCATATTCCCATTTAATGGCTCGAGAGGAAACCGGAAGTTCCCCTTGCAAAAAAAAGGGGACCTGACTTCCCTGTAGCAACCGGAGCGAGATCCTGAGGTCCCCATCGCAACTCGAGAAGTACCCCCAGCTTCCCGCCACAACTCGTGAAACACCACAAAATTATCCCCTAAATGCGAGATGAGGAAATTTTGCGCTGCAGAATCTCAAGAGAAATACCACATTCCCTCTTGAAAGGCAAAAGGGTATTGACACCCTTTATGCAACTCAGAAATTTCACTAACTTCAGTCCCCATTGGAGAGGAGAACATACTTTATGGACTCAATTCGAGATGAGTTATTATTCCCATTTAACGTTTCGAGAGTAAACAGGAAGTTCCCCTTCCAACACAAAAGGGGACCTGACTTCCCTGAAGCAACCAAAGCGAGTTCCTGAGGTCCCCGTCACAACTCGAGAAGTACCCCTAGCTTCCCGTGGCAACTCGAGAAACACCACAAAATTATCCCCTCAATGCAAGATGAGGAAATTTTGCGCTGCAGAATCTCAAGAGAAATTCGACATTCCGTCTTGAAAGGCAAAATGGTACCTGACACCCTTTTTGCGACTCAGAAATTTCCCTCACCCTGCCGTCCACATTGGCGAGGAGATCTCACTTTAAGGACTCAATTCGAGATGAGCCCCTTTTCCCTTTTAACGGCTCAAGAGTAAACCGTAAATTCCCCTTGCAACAACAAAGGGGAACTTACTTCCTTGAAGCAACCTGAGCGAGTTCCTGAGGTCCCCGTCGCAACTCGAGAAGAACCCCCAGCTTCCCTCCGCAACTCGAGAAACAACAAAAAATTATGCCTTCAATGCGAGATGAGGAAATTTTGCACTGCAGAATCTCAAAAGAATTACGACATTACCTCTTGAAAGGCAAAAGGGTACTTGAAACCCTTTATGCAACACAGAAATTTAACTAACATCAACCCATTGGAGGGGAGAACACACTTTATGGAATGAATTGGAGATGAGCCCCTATTCCCCTTTAACGACTAAAGAGTAAACCGGAAGTTCCCCTTGGAACACCAAAGGGGACCTGACTTCCCTGAAGCAACCCCAGCGAGTTGCTGAGGTCCCCATCACAACTCGAGAAGTACCCTCACCTTCCCGACGCAACTCGAGATACACCACAAAATTATCCCCTCAATGCGAGATGAAGAAATTTTGCGCTGCAGAATCACAAGAGAAACACCACATTCCCTCTTGAAAGGCAAAAGTGTACTTGACACCCTTTATGCAACTCAGAAACTTCCCTCATACAGCCGTCAACCATTGGACAGGAGAACACAATCTATGGACTCAATTCGAGATGAGCCCCTATTCCCAATTAACAGCTCGAGAGAAAACCGGAAGTTCCCCTTACAACAAAAAAGGGGACCTGACTTCCCTGAAGCAACCCAGGCGAGTTCCTGAGGTCCCCGTCACAACTCGAGAAGTACCTCCAGCTTCCCTCCGCTACTCGAGAAACACCACAAAATTATCCCCTCAATGCGAGATGAGGAAATTTTGCGCTGCAGAATCTCAAGAGAAATTCCACATTCCCTCTTGAAAGGCAAAAGGGTACTTGACACCCTTTATGCGACTCAGAATGTTCCCTCACACAGCCGTCCCTATTGGATAGGAGAGCACAATTTATGGACTCAATTCGAGATGAGCCCCTATTCCCATTTATCGGCTCGAGAGTAAACCGGACGTTCTCCTTCCAACACGAAAGGGAATATGATTTCCTTGAAGTAACCTGAGTGAGTTCCTGTGGTCCACGTCGCAACTCGAGAAGTACCCCCAGCTTCCCACCGCAACTCGCGAAACACCACAAACTTATCCGCTCAATGCGAGATAAGGAAATTTTGCGCTGCAGAATCTCAAGAGAAATACCACATTCCATCTTGAAAGGCAAAAGGGTACTTGACACCCTTTATGCGACTCAGAAATTTCACTAACTTCAGTCCCCATTGGAGAGGAGAACATACTTTTTGGACTCAATTCAAGATGAGTTATTATTTCCATTTAACGGTTCGAGAGTAAACAGGAAGTTCCCCTTCCAACACGAAAGGGGACCTGACTTCCCTGAAGCAACAAAAGCGAGTTCCTGAGGTCCCCGTCACAACGCGAGAAGTACCCTTAGCTTCCCGTGGCAACTCGAGAAACACCATAAAATTATCTCCTCAATGCGAGATGAGGAAATTTTGCGCTGCAGAATCTCAAGAGAAATTCGACATTCCCTCTTGAAAGGCAAAATGGTACTTGACACTCTTTTTGCGACTCAGAAATTTCCCTCACCCAGCCGTCCACTTTGGCGAGGAGATCTCAATTTATGGAATGAATTCGAGATGAGCCCCTATTCCTATTAAACTGCTCGAGAAGTTAACCGTAAGTTCCCCTTGGAACACCAAAGGGGACCTTACTTCCGTGAAGCAAACTGAGCGAGTTCCTGAGGTCCCCATCGCTACTCGAGAAGTACCCCCACCTTCCCGCCGCAACTCGAGATACACCACAAAATTATCCCCTCAATGCGAGATGAAGAAATTTTGCACTGCAGAATCTCAAGAGAAACACCACATTCCCTCTTGAAAGGCAAAGGGTACTTGACACCCTTTATGCAACTCAGAAACTTCCCTCACACAGCCGTCACCATTGGACAGGAGAACACAATTTATGGACTCAATTCGAGATGAGCTCCTATTTCCATTTAACGGCTCGAGAGAAAACCATAAGTTCCCCTTGCAACAACAAAGGGACCTTACTTCCGTGAAGCAACCTGAGCGAGTTCCTGAGGTCCCCATCGCTACTCGAGAAGTACCCCCACCTTCCCTCCGCAACTCGAGAAACAAAAAAAATTATGCCCTCAATGCGAGATGAGGAAATTTTGTGCTGCAGAATATCAAAAAAATTACGACATTACCTCTTGAAAGGCAAAAGGGTACTTGACACACTTTATGCAACTCAGAAAGTTCCCTCAAACAAATGTTGCCAATGGAGGAGAACCCACTTTATGGACTCAATTCGAGATGAGCTCCTATTGCCATTTAAAGGCTCGAGAGTATACCGGAAGTTCCCAATCCAACAAAAAGGGGACCTGACATCCCTGAAGCAACGCGAGCGATTTCCTGAGGTCCCCGACGCAACTCGAAAAACAACAAAAAATTATCCCTCAATGCGAGATGAGTAAATTTTGCGCTGCAGAATTTCAAGAGTAATACCACATTCCCTCTTAAAAGGCAAAAGGGTTCTTGACAAACTTTATGCGACTCAGAAAGTTCCCTCACACAGTCGTCCCCATTGGAGGAGAACACACTTTATGGACTCAATTCGAGATGAGCCCCTATTACCATTTAACGGCTCGAGACTATACCGGAAGTTCCCAATCCAAAACCAAAGGGGACCTGAATTCCCTGAAGCAAAACGAGCGAGTTCCTGAGATCCCCGCAGCAACTCAAGAAGTACCCTCAGCTTCCCACTGCAACTTGAGAAACACCAAATAATTATCCCCTCAATGTGAGATGAGAAAAATTTGCGCAGCAGAATCTCAAGAGAAATACCACACTCCCTCTTGAAAGGCAAAAGGGTACTTGACACCCTTTATGTGACACAGAAAGTTCCCTCAAACAGCCGTTCCCATTGGACAGGAAAACACACTTTATGGATTCAATTCGAGATGAAACCCTATTCCCATTTAACAGCTCGAGAGTAAACTGGAAGTTCCCTTTCCAAGACTAAAGGAGATCTGACTCCCCTGAAGCAACCCAGGCTATTTCCTGAGGTCCCCGTCACAACTCGAGAAGTATCCCCAGCTTTCTGACACAACTGGAGAAAACCACAAAATTATCCCCTCAATGCGAGATGAGGAAATTTTGCTCTGCAGAATCTCAAGAGAAATACCACATTCCCGACTGAAAGGTAAAAGGGTACTTGACACCCTTTATGCGACTCAGAAATTTCACTAACATCAGTCCGCATTTGAGAGGAGAGCATATTCTAGGGACTCAATTCGAGATGATCCCCTATTCCCATTTAACTGCTCGAGAGTAAAGCGGAATTTCCCCTTGCAACACAAAGGGGACCTGACTTAACTGAAGCAACCCGATTGAGTTCCTGAGGTCCCTGTCGCAACTTGAGAAGTACCACTAGTTTCCCGCAGCAACTTGAGAAACATCAAAAAATTATCCCCTCAATGCGAGATGAGGAAATTTTCCGCTGCAGAATCTCAAAAGAAATACCACATTCCCTTTTGAAAGGCAAAAGGGTACTTGACACCCATTATGCGACTCAGAAATTTCACTAACATCATTCCGCATTGGAGAGGAGAGCAAACTATATGGACTCAATTCGAGATGAGCCCCTATTCCCATTTAACGGCTAGAAAGTAAACCGGAAGTTCCAATTCCAACACCAAAGGGGACCTGACTTCCCTGAAGCAACCTGAGCGAGATCCTGAGGTCCCCGTCACAACTCGAGAAGTACTCCCACCTTCCCGCCGCAACTCGAAAAACACCACAAAATTATCCTCTCAATGCGAGATTAGGAAATTTTGCACTGCAGAATCTCAAGAGAAAATCGACATTCCCTCTTGAAAGGCAAAATGGTACTTGACACCCTTTTTGCGACTCAGAAATTTCCCTCACGCAGCCGTGCACATTGGCGAGGAGATCACACTTTATGGACTCAATTCGAGATGAGTTCCTATTCGCATTTAACGGCTCGAGAGAAAACAGGACGTTTCCCTTCCAACACAAAAGGGGACCTGACTTCCCTTAAGCAACCCGAGTGAGTTCCTGAGGTCCACGTCCCAACTTGAGAAGTACCCCCAGCTTCCCGCCGCAACTCGCGAAACACCACAAACTTATCCGCTCAATGAGAGATAAGGAAATTTTGTGCTGCAGAATCTCAAGAGAAATACCACATTCCCTCTTGAAAGGCAAAAGGGTCCTTGACACCCTTTATGCGACTCAGAAATTTCACTAATTTCAGTCCCCATTGGAGAGGAGAGCACACTTCATGGACTCAATTCGAGATGAGTTATTATTCCCATTTAACGGTTCGAGAGTAAACAGGAAGTTCCCCTTCCAACACAAAAGGGGACGTGACTTAGCTGAAGCAACCCGAGTGAGTTCCTTAGGTCACCGTCCCAACTCGAGAAGTACCCCCAGGTTCCCGCTGCAACTCAAGAAACACCACAAAGTTAGCCCCTCAATGTGAGATAAGGAAATTTTTGCTGCAGAATCTCCAGAGAAATACCACATTCCCTCTTGAAAGGCAAAAGGGTACTTGACACCCTTTATGCGATTCAAAAATTTCACTAATTTCAGTCCCCAGTGGAAAGGAGAACACACTTTATGGACTCAATTCGAGATGAGCCCCTATTAAAAATTTAATGGCTCGAGAGTAAACCGGAAGTTCCCCTTCCAAAACCAGAGGGGACCTGACATCCCTGAAGCAACCCGAGCAAGTTCTTGAGTTCCCTCTCGCAAATCGAGAAGAACACCCAGCTTCCCGCCGCAACCTTAGAAACACCAAAAAATAATCCCATCAATGCGAGATGAGGAAATTTTGCGATACAGAATCTCAAGAGAAATTGTACATTCCCTCTTGAACAGCAAAAGTGTACTTGACACCCTTTATGCAAATCAGAAAGTTCCATCACAGATCTGTCCCCATTGGAGAGAAAGACACCCAATGGACTCAATTCGAGATGAGGCCCTATTCAGAAATAACGGCTCGAGAGTAAACCGGAAGTTCCCCTTCCAACACCAAAGGGGACCTGACTTCCCTGAAGCAACCCGAGCGAGTTCCTGAGGTCCCTGTCACAACTCGAGAAGTACCCCCAGCTTCCCGCTGCAACTCGAGAAACACCACAAAATTATCCCGTCAATGCGAGATGAGGAAATATTGCACTGCACATTCAAGAGAAATTCCACATTCCAGCCTGAAAGGCAAAAGGGTACTTGACACACTTTATTCAGTTCAGTTAAGCTCAGTCGCTCAGTCGTGTCCAACTCTCTGCGACCCCATGAATCACTGTTCGTCAAGCCTCCCTGTCCATCACCAACTCCCGGATTTCACTCAATCTCATGTCCACCGAGTCGGTGATTCTATCCAGCCATCTCAATCTCTGTAGTCCCCTTCTCTTCCCGCCCCCAACCTTTCCTAACATCAGAATCTATTCCAGTGAGTTAACTCGTCGCCTGAGGTTGCCAAAGTATTGCAGTTTTAGCTTTAGCGTCAGTCCTTTTAATGAACACCCAAGATTGATATCCGTTAGAATGGACTGGTTGGATCTTCTTGCAGTACAAGGGACTCTCAAGAGTCTTCTCTAATACCACAGTTCAAAAGCATCAATTCTTCGTTGATCACCTTTCTTCACAGTCCAACTCTCACATCCATCCATGACCACGGGAAAAACCACAGCCTTGACTAGACGGACCTTTGTTGACAAAATAATGTCTTTGCTTTTTAATATACTATCAAGTTTGGTCATAACTTTCCTTCATAGGAATAAGCGCCTTTTAATTTCATGGCTGCAATCATCATCTGCAGTGATTTTGGAGCCCCCCAAAATAAAATCTGACACTGTTTCCACTGTTTTTCCATCTTTTTCCAGTGAAGCGATGGGACCAGATTCCATGATCTTTGTTTTCTGAAAGCTTCAAGCCAACCTTTTCACTCTCCTCTTTCACTTTCATCTAGAGGATTTTGAGTTCCTCTTCACTTTCGGCCCTAAGGGTGATGTCATCTGCATATCTGAGATTATTGATATTTCTCTCAGCAATCTTGATTCCAGCTTGTTCTTCTTCCAGCCCAGCATTTCTCATGAAGTACTCTGCATATAAGTTAAATAAGCAAGGTGACAATATACAGCCTTGACGTAATCCTTTTCCTATTTGGAACCAGTCTGTTGTTCCATGTACAGTTCTGAATGTTGCTTCCTGACCTGCATACAGGTTTCTCAAGAGCCAGCTCAGGTGGTCTGGTATTCCCATCTCTTTCAGAATCTTCCACAGTTTATTGTGATCCACAAAGTCAAAGGCTTTGGCATAGTCAATGAAGCAGAAATAGATGTTTTTCTGGAAATCTCTTGCTTTCTCAATGATCCAGCATGTCGGAAATTTGATCTCTGGTGCCTCTGCCTTTTCTAAAACCTTCTTGAACATCTGGGAGTTCACGGATCACATATTGCTGAAGCCTGACTTGGAGTATTTTGAGCATGACTTTACCAGCGTGTGAGATGAGTACAATTATGCGGTAGTTTGAGCAATCTTTGGCAATGCCTTTCTTTGGGATTGGAAGGAAGACTGACCTTTTCCAGTACTGTGGCCACTGCTGAGTTTTCCAAATTTGTTGGCATATTGAGTGCAACACTTTCACAGCAACATCTTTCAAGATTTGAAATAGCTCAACTGGAATTCCATCACTTCCACTAGCTTTGTTCGTTGTGATGCTTTCTAAGGCCCCCTTGACTTCACATTCCAAGATGTCTGGCTCTAGGTCAGTGATCACATTTTCGTGACTATCCTGGTCATGAACATCTTTTTTGTACAGTTCTTCTGCGTATTCCTGCCACCTCTTCTTAATATCTTCTGCTTCTGTTAGGTCCATACAATTTCTGTCCTTTATCGAGCCCATCTTTGCATGAAATTTTCCCTTGGAATCTCTAATGTTCTTGAAGAGATCTCTTGTTTTTCCTGTTCTGTTGTTTTCCTCTTTTTCTTTGCATAGATCACTGAGGAAGGCTTTCTTATCTCTCCTTGCTATTCTTTGGAACTCTGCATTCTAATGCTTATATTTTTCTTTTTCTCATTTGCTTTTCGCTTCTTTTCTTTTCATAGCTATTTGTAAGGCCACCTCAGACAGCCATTTTGCTTTTTTTGCATTTATTTTCCATGGGGATGCTCTTGGTCCCTGTCTCCTGTACAATGTCACGAACCTCCGTACAGAGTTCATCAGGCACTCCATCTATCAGATCTAGTCCCTTAAATCTATTTCTCACTTCCACTGTATAATCATAAGGGATTTGATTTAGGTCATATCTGAATGGTCTAGGGGTTTTCCCTACTTTCTTCAATTTAAGTCTTAATTTAGCAATAAGGGGTTCATGATCTGAGCCATAGTCAGCTCCTGGTCTTTTTTTTGCTAACTGTATACAGCTTCTCCATCTTTGGCTGCAAAGAATATAATCAATGTGATTTCGGTGTTGAGCATCTGGTGATGTCCACGTGTAGAGTCTTCTCTTGTGTTGTTGGAAGAGGGTGTTTGCAATGCCCAGTGCGTTCTCTTGACAAAACTCTATTAGACTTGGCCCTGCTTCATTCCGTGCTCCCAGGCCAAATTTGCCTGTTACTCCAGGTGTTTCTTGACTTCCTACTTTTGCATTCCAGTCCCCTATAATGAAAAGGACATCTTTTTTGGGTGTTAGCTCTTAAAGGTCTTGTAGGTCTTCATAGAACCGTTCAACTTCGGCTTCTTCAGTGTTACTGGTTGGGGCATAGGCCTGGATTACTATAATGTTGAATGGTTTGCCTTGGAAACGAACAGAAATCATTCTGTCGTTTTTAAGATTGCATCCAAGTATTGCATTTCGGACTCTTTTGTTGACCATGATGGCTACTCCATTTCTTCTAAGGGATTCCTGCCCACAGTAGTAGATATAATGGTCATCTGAGTTAAATTCACCCATTCCAGTCCAGTTTAATTCACTGATTCCTAGAATGTCTCTGTTCACTCTTGCCATCTCCTGTTTGACCACTTCCAATTTGCCTTGATTCATGGACGTAACATTCCAGGTTCCTATGCAATATTGCTCTTTACAGCACCAGACCTTGCTTCTATCACCAGTCACATCCACAACTGGGTACTGGTTTTGCTTTTGCTCCATCCCTTCATTCCTTCTAGAGTTATTTCTCCACTGCTCTCCAGTAGCATACTGGGCACCTACCGACGTCGGGAATTCCTCATTCAGTATCCTGTCATTTTGCCCTTTAATACTGTTCATGGGGTTCTCAAGGCAAGTATACTGAAGTGGTTTGCCATTCCCTTCTCCAGTGGACCACATTCGGCTGTGGTCCATGTGATCAGATCGACTAGATTTCTGTGATTATGATTTCAGTGAGTCTTCCCTCTGATGCCCCCTCGCAGTACCTACCATCTTATTTGAGTTTCTCTTACCTTGGGTGTGGGATATCTCTTCACAGCTGTTCCAAGAAAGTGCAGCTGCTGCACCTTACCTTGCATGAGGGGTATGTCCTCAAGGCTGCCCCTCCTGACCTTGAACATGAGTTCCTCCACTCGGCCCTCAATGGCACAATCACTGCCTATTGGACGTGGCATACCTCCTCTTGGCCGCTTACCCTGGCCTCAGGCGTGGGGTAACTCCTCACGGCCACGCATCTTTGCATGGTCTGTTGCGCCAGGTCCGGCTTCTCTCGTGGCTGCCCGGGAGGGGCTGGCGTCTCACGGTACTGCATGGGTGGGGACAGCATCTCTGGCATCTGTGCGGGCGTGGTTGGCGTCTCTCGCGACTGAGCGGGCGGGGCTGGCGATTCTCGCATCTGCGCGGGTGGGGCCAGTGTCTCTCCGGTCTGCGTGGGCTAGGCCGGCTTCTCTTGTGACTGCGCAGTCGGGGCCTGGGTCTCTCGCGTCTGGGGGAGAGGGCCCCGGGATTCTAGGGTCTGAGCGGGCGGGGCCGGAGACTCTCCGGTCTGCGCGGGAGGGGCCAGTGTCACTCGCATCTGCTTGGAAGCGGCCAGGGTCTCGCAGGTCTTCACAGGCGGGGCCTATGTCTCTCCTGTCTGCAAGGGCGGGGCCAGCAACTCTGGCCTCTGCACGGGTGGGGCCGGTGTCTCTCGTGTCTGTGCAGGCAGGGAAGGCTTCTCTTGCGACTGCGCAGGAAGGGACGGCATCTCTCGCGTCTGTGCCGCTGGGTGAGACTCAGAAAATTCCCTCACACAGTTGTCCTCATTGGAGAGGAGAACACACTTTATGGACTCAATGCGAGATGAGCCCCTATTCCCATTCAATGGCTCGAGAGTAAACCGAAAGTTCCCCTTCCAACACAAAAGGGGACCTGATTTCCCTGAAACAACCCGAACAAGTTCCTGAGGTCCCCATCACATCTTGATAGGTACCCTCAGTTTCCCGCTGCAACTCGAGAAACTCCACAAAATTATTCCCTCAATGCCAGATGAGGAAATTTTTTGCTGCAGAATCTCAAGAGAAATACTACTTTCCCTCTTGAAAGGCAAAAGGGGACTTGACACCCTTTATGTGACTCAGAAAGTTCTTTCACACAGCCGGCCCCAATGGACAGGAGAACACATTTTATGGAATAAATTCGAGATGAGCCCCTATTCCCATTAAACGACTGGAGAGTAAACCGGAGGTTCCCCTTCCACCACAAAAGGGGACCTGACTTCCCTGAAACAACCCGAGCGAGTTCCTGAGATCCCTGTCCCAACTCGAGAAGAACCCACAGCTTGCCGCCCCAACTCGAGAAAAACCACAAAATTATCCCCTCAATGCGAGATGAAGAAATTTTGTGCTGCAGAATCTCAAGAGAAACACAACATTCCCTCTTGAAAGGTAAAAGGGTACTTGACACCCTTTATGTGACTCAGAAATTTCAGAAACATCAGTCCCGATTGGACAGGAGAACACTCTTTATGGACTCGATTCGAGATGAGGCACTATTACCATTTAACGCCTCGAGAGTAATCCGGAAGTTCCCCCTTTCAACACAAAAGGGGACCTGATTTCCCTGGAGCAACCCGAGCTAGTTCCTGAGGTCACCGTGCCAACTCGAGAAGTACCACCAGCTTCCCGCCGCAACTCGAGAAACACCACAAAATTATCCCCTCAATGCGAGATGAGGAAATTTTGCGCTGCAGAATCTCAAGAGAAATACCACATTTCCTCTTGAAAGGCAAAAGGGTACTTGAAAACCTTTATGGGACTCAGGAATTTCACTAATATCAGTCCCCATTGGAGAGGAGAACACACTTTAAGGATTCAATATGAGATGAGGCCCTATTGCCTTTTAAAGGCTTGAGAGTAAACCGTAAGTTTCCCTTCCAACATAAAAGGGGATCTGACTTCACGGAAGCAACCCGAGTGAATGCCTGAGGTCCCCGGCACAAGTCTAAAAGTACCTTCAGCTTCTCGCCACAACTCGAGAAACACCACAAAATTATCCCCTCAATGGGAGATGAGGAAATTTTGCGTTGCAGAATCTCAAGAGAAATACCCATTACCGCTTGAAAGGCAAAATGGCACTTGACACCCGCTTTGCGACTCAGAAAGTTCCCTCACACAGCCGTCCCCATTGGAGAGGAGAACACACTTTATGGACTCAATTCGAGATGAGGCCCTATTCCCATTTAACCGCTCGAGAGTAAACCGGAAGTTCCCCTTCCAACACAAAAGGGGACCTGACTTCCCTGAAGTAACTCGAGTGAGTTCCTGAGGTCCCCGTCGCAACCCGAGAAGTTCCCCCAACTTCCCGCCGCAACTCGAGAAACACCACAAAATTATCCCTTCAATGTGAGATGAGGAAATTTTGCGCAGCAGAATATCAAGAGAAATCCTACATTCACGCTTGAAAGGCAAAGGGGTACTTGAAACCCTTTATGTGACTCAGAAATTTCCCTCACACAGTCGTCCCCATTGGAGAGGAGAACACACATTTTGAACTCAACTCGAGAAGACATCCTATTTCCATTTAACGTTTCGAGAGTAATCCCGAAATTCCCCTTCCACCAGAAAAGGGGACTTAACTTTCCTGAAGCAACAAGAGCTAGTTCCTGAGGTTCACGTCGCAACTCGAGATTTACCCCCAGCTTCCCGGCTCAACAGGAGAAACACCACAAAATTATCCTCTCAATGAGAGATCAGGAAATTTTGCGCAGCACTATTAAATGGAAATCCCACATTCCAGCCTGAAAATCAAAAGGGTACTTGACACCCATTATGCGACAAATAAATTTTCCTCACACAGCCGTCCCCACTGGAGAGGAGAACATACATTATGGACTCAACTCGAGAAGAGGCCTTATTTCCATTTAACAATGCGAGAGTAATCCCGAAATTCCCCTACTAACACAAAAGAGGACCTGACTTTGCTGAAGGAACACGAGGGATTTCCTGAGGTTACCGTTGGAATCCGAGATGTACCCCCAGCTGACCCCCGCAACTTTAGAAACACCCCAATATTATCTCCTAAATGCAAGATGAGACAATTTGGCACTGCAGAATCTCAAGAGGAAACCCACATTCACACTTGAAAGGCTAAAGGGTACTACTTGACACCCTTTATGCGACTCAGAAAGTTCCCTTACAGCCGTCCCCATTGGAGAGGAGAAAACACTTTATGGACTCAACACGAGAAGAGGCCCTATTCCCACTAAAGACCTCGAGAGCAATCCAAAAGTCCCCCTTCCAGCACAAAAGGGGAACTGACTTCGCTGAAGTAACTCGAGTGAGTTCCTGAGGTCCCCGTCGCAACTCGAGAAATACTCCCAGCTTCCCGCCGCAATTCAAGAAACACCACAAAATTATCCCCTTAATGCGAGATGAGGAAATTTTGCGAAGCAAAATCTCTAGTGAAAACCCACATTCGCGCTTGAAAGGCAAAAGGGTATTTGACTCTCTTTAGGCGACTCAGAATGGTCCCTAACATCCATCCTCAGTGGAGAGGAGAACACACTTTATGGACTCAAATCGAGAAGAGGCAATATTTCCTTTTAACAGCTCGAGAGTATTCAGGAAGTTCGTCTTTCAACACAAAAGGGGACATGACTTCCTTGAAGCAACACGAGCGAGTTCCTGAGGTCCCCATAGCAACTCGAGTTATACCCCCCAGCTTCCCGCCGCAACTCGAGAAACACCACAAAATTATCCCCTCAATGCGAGATGAGGTAATTTTTCGCTGCAGAATCTCAAGAGAAATCCCACATTCCCGCTTGAAAGGCAAAAGGGTACTTGACACAATTTATGCAACTCAGAAAGTTCCCTAATATCCGTCCCCAATGGAGAGTAGAACACACTTTATGGAGTCAAACGAGAAGAGGCCCTATTCCCACTAAAGGCATTCGAGAGTAATCCGGAAGTTCCCCTTCAGGCACAAAAGTGGAACTGACTTCCCTGAAGTAACTCGAGTGATTTCCTGAGGGCCCCGTCTCAACTCGAGAATCACCACAAAATTATCCCTTCAATATGGGATGAGGAAATTGGCGCTTCAAAATCTCAAGAGAAATCCCACATGCTCTCCTGAAAGGCAAAAGGGTACTTGACTCCCTTTAGGCGACTCAGATTGGTCCCTAACATTTGTCCTCAGTGGAGAGGAGAACACATTTTATTAACTCAAATCGAGAAGAGGCAATATTCCCATTGAACGGCTCGAGAGTAATCCGGAAGTTCCCCTTCCAACACAAAAGGGGGATTCTCTTCCCTGAGGCAACCGGAGCGAGAACCTGAGGTCCCCGTCGCAACTCGAGAAGTACCCCCTGCTTCCCGCTGCAACTCGAGAAACACCACAAAATTATCCCCTAAATGAGAGATGAGGGAATTTTGCACTGCTGAATCTCAAGAGACATCCCACATTCCATCTTGAAAGGCAAAAGGGTACTTGAAACACTTTATGCCACTAAGAAAGATCCGTAATATCATTCCCCATTGGAGAGGAGAACACACTTTATGGACTCAAATTAAGAAGAGGCCCTATTCCCATCAAAGGGCTCGAGAGTAATCCGGAAGTTCCCCTTCCAGCACAAAAGGGGACCTGACTTCCCTGAAGTAACTCGAGTGAGTTCCTGAGGTCCCCGTCGCAACAGTAGAAGTACCCCCAGCTCCCCGCCATATTCGAGAAACACCACCAAATTATCCCCTCAATGCGAGATGAGGAAATTTTGCACTGCAGAATCTCAAGAGAAATCTCACATTTCCGTTTGAAAGGCAAAAGGGTACTTGACACACTTTATGCCACTCAGAAAGTTCCCTAACATCCGTCCTCAGTGGAGACGAGAACACACTTATGGAATCAAATCGAGAAAAGACAATATTCCCATTTAACGGCTCGAGAGTAATCCGGAAGATCCCCTTCCAACACAGGAGACTTGACTTCCCTGAAGAAACCCAATCGAGTTCCTGAGGTCCCCGTTGCACCTCGAGAAGTACCCCCTGCTTCCCGCTGCAACTCGAGAAACACCACAAAATTATCCCCACATTGCAAGATCAGGAAATTTTGCGCTGCAGAATCTTAAGAGAAATCCCACATTTCCGCTTGAAAGGCAAAAGGGTACTTGACACACTTTATGCCACTCAGAAAGTTCCCTAACATCCGTCCCCATTGGAGATGAGAACACACTTTATGGACTCAACTTGAGAAGAGGGCCTATTCCCATTAAAGGGCTCAAGAGTAATCCGGAAGTTCCCCTTCTACCACAAAAGGGGACCTGACCTCCCTGAAGTTACTCGAGTGAGTCCCTGAGGTCCCCGTCGCAAATCGAGAAATACTCCCAGCTTCCTGCCGCAATTCGAGAAACACCACAAAATTATCCCCTCATTGCGAGATGAGGAAATTTTTCGCTGCAGAATCTCAAGAGAAATCCGACATTCCCGCTTGAAAGGCAAAAGGGTTCTTGGCTCCCTTTAGGCGACTCAGAATGGTCCTTAACATCCGTCCTCATTGGAGAAGGGAACACAATTTATGTACTCAAATCGAGAAGAGGATATATTCCCATTTATCGGCTCGAGAGTAATCCGGAATTTCCCCTTCCAGCACAAAAGGGGACCTTACTTCCCTGAAGCAACCAGAGAGAGTTCCTGTAGTCCCCGTCACAACTCGAGATTACTTCCTGCTTCTCACCACAACTCGAGAAACATCACAAAATTATTCCCTGAATGCGAGATGAGGAAATTTTGCCCTGCAGAATCTGAAGAGAAAATCCACATTCGCACTTGAAAGGCAAAAGGATACTTGACTCCCTTTATGGGACTCAGAAACTTCAGTCAAACAGACGTCCCCATTGGAGAGGAAAACACATTTATGGACTCAACTCGTGAAGAGGCCCTATTCCCTTTTAATGGCTCGAGAGTAATCAAGAATATCCCCTTCCAACAAAAAAAGGGACCTGACTTCCCTGAAGCAACCCAAGCGAGTTCCTCAGGTCCCTGTCGCAACTTGAGAAGAACCCCCAGCTTTCTGCTGCAAGTCGAGAAACACCACAAAATTATCCCCTCATTGCGAGATGAGGTAATATTGTGCTGCAGAATCTCAAAAGAAATCCCACATTCCGGCTTGAATGGCAAAAGGGTACTTGACTTCCTTGAGGCGACTCAGAATGATCTATAACATCCGTCCTCAGTGGAGAGGAGAACACACTTTATGGACTCAAATCGAGAAGAGGCAATATTCCCATTTAACTGCTCGAGATTAATCCGGAAGTTCCCCTTCCAACACAAAAGGGGACTTGACTTTCCTGAAGCAACCAGAGCGAGTTCCTGAGGTCCCGTTCGCAACTCGAGAAGTACCCCCTTCTTCCAGCCGCAACTTGAGAAACACCACCAAATTATCCCCTCAATGCGAGATGAGGAAATTTTGCGCTGCAGAATCTCAAGAGAAATCCCACATTCCCGTTTGAAAGGCAAAAGGGTACTTGACACACTTTATGCCACTCAGAAAGTTCCCTAACATCCGTCCTCATTGGAGAGGAGAACACAATTTATGGACTCAAATCGAGAAGAAGCCTTATTCCCATTCAAGGGCTCAAGAGTAATCTGGAAGATCCCCGTCCAGCACAAAAGTGGACCTGACTTCCCTGAAGTAACTCGAATGATTTCCTGAGATCCCCGTAGCAACTCGAGAAGTACCCCCAGCTTCCTACCGCAATTCTAGAAAAACCGCAGTATTAATCGCTCAATGCGAGATGAAGAATTTTTGCCCTGCAGAATCTCAAGAGAAATTCCACATTCACGCTTGAAAGGCAAAAGGGTACTTGACTCTCTTTAGGCGACTCAGAATGGTCCCTAACATCCATCCTCAGTGGAGAGGAGAACACACTTTATGGACTCAAATCGAGAAGAGGCAATATTCCCATTTAACCCCTCGAGATTAATCTGCAAGTTCCCCTTCCAACACAAAAGGGGACTTGACTTCTCTGAACCAACCCTAGCGAGTTCCTGAGGTTCCCGTCGCAAATCGAGAATACCCCCTGATTCCCGCCGCAACAAGATAAACACCACAAAATTAACCCATCAATGCGAGACGAGGTAATTTTGCAGTGCAGAATCTTAAAAGAAATTCCACATTCACGCTTGAAAGGCAAAAGGGTCCTGGACTCCCTTTAGGTGACTCAGAATGTACCCTAACATCCGTCCTCAGTGGAGAGGAGAACATACTTCATGGACTCAAATCGAAAAGAGGCAATATTCCCATTTAACGGCTCGAGAGTAATCCAGAAGTTCCCCTTCCAACACATAAGGGGACTTGACTTCCCTGAAGCAACACGAGCGAGTTCCTGAGGTCCCCGTCGCAACTCTAGACGTACCCGCATCTTCCCACTGCAACTCGATAAACACCACAAAATTATGCCCTCAATGCAAGAAGAGGAAATTTTGCGCTGCAGAATTTCAAGAGAAATACCACATTCCCTCTTGAAAGGCAAAAGGGTACTAGATACCCTTTATGTGACTCGGAAATTTCACTAACATCAGTCCCCATTGGAGAGGAGAACACACTTTATGGACTAAATTCGAGATGAGTCCCTATTACCATTTAACGGCTCGAGAGTAAACCGGAAGTTCCCCTTCCAACACAGAAGGGGACATGACTAACCTGAAGTAACCCGAGCGAGTTCCTAGGTCCTTGTCGCAACTCGAAAAGTACCACCTGCTTCCCGCCGTAACTCGAGAAACACAACAAAATTATCCGCTCAATGCGAGATGACTTAATTTTGCGCTGCAGAATCTCAAGAGAAATTCCACGTTCCCGCTTGAAAGGCAAAAGGGTACTTGACTCCCTTTAGGCGACTCAGAATGGTCCCTAACATCCGTCCTCAGTGGAGAGGAAAACACACTTTATGGACTCAATTCGAGAAGAGGCAATATTCCCATTTAACTGCTGGAGAGTAATTCGGAAGTTCCCCTTCCAACACGAAAGGGGACCTGACTTTCCTGAAGTAACTCGAGTAAGTATCTGAGGTCCGCGCCCCAACTGGAGAAGTACCCCCTGCTTCCCGCCACAATTCGAGAAACACCACAAAATTATCCCCTCAACGCGAGATGAGGAAATTTTTCGACTGCAGTATCTCAAGAGAAATCCAACATTCCCCCTTGAAAGGAAAAAGGGTGCTTGACTCCCTTTAGGTACCTCAGAGTGGTCCCTAACATCCGTCCTCAATTGAGTAGAGAAGACACTTTATGGACTCAAATCGAGAAGAGTCAATATTCTCATTTAACGGCTCGAGAGTAATCCGTAAGTTCCCCTTCAGACACAGAAGGGCATTGACTTCCCTGAAGCAACTGGAGTGAGGTACTGAGGTCCCCTTCGCAAATCGAGTAGTAAATCCTGCTTCCCGCCGCAACTCAAAAAACACCACAAAATTAACCCCTCAATGTGAGATGAGGTAATTTGGCGCTGCAGAATCTCAAGAGAAATCCCACATTCCCGCTTGAAAGGCAAAAGGGTATTTGACACACTTTATGCCACTCAAAGTTCCCTAACATCCGTCCCCATTGGAGAGGAGAACACACTTTATGGACTCAACTCGAGAAGAGGCCCTATTTCCATTAAAGGGCTAGAGAGTAATCCGGAAGTTCCGCTTCCAACACAAAAGGGGACCTGACTTTCCTCAAGTAACTAGAGTAAGTTCCTGAGGTCCACGTCCCAACTGGAGAAGTACCCCCAGGTTCCCGCCGCAATTCGAGAAACACAACAAAATTATCCCCTCAATGGGGGAGATGAGAAAATTTTATGGTGCAGAATCTCAAGAAAACCCCACATTCCCACTTGAAAGGCAAAAGGGTACTTGACTCCCTTTAGGCGACTGAGAATGGTCATTAACATCCATCCTCAGTGGAGAGGAGAACTCACTTTATGGACTCAAATCGAGAAGAGGCCATATTCCCATTTAACTGCTCGAGAGTAATCCGGACGTTCCCCTTCCAGCACAAAAGGGGACCTGACTTCCCTGTAGTAATTCGAGTGAGTTCCTGAGGTCCCCGTCGCAACTCGAGAAGTACCCCCAGCTTCCCGCTGCAATTTGAGAAACACCACAAAATTATCCCCTTAATGGAAGATGAGGTAATTTTGCGCTGTAGAATCTCAAGAGAAACACCACATTCCCGCTGGAAAGGCACAAGCGTACTTGACACACTTATGCGACTCAGAAACTTCCGTAACATCCGTCCACATTGGAGAGGAGAACACACTTTATCGACTCAAATAGAAAAGAGGCAATATTCTCATTTAACGGCTCCAGAGTTATCCGGAAGTTCCCCTTCCCTACACAAAAGGGGACTTGACTTCCCTGAAGCAACGCAAGAGATTCCCTGAGGTCCCAGTCGCAAAGCGAGAAGTACACCCTGCTTCCTACCGCAACACAAAAAACACCACAAAATTATCCCTCAATGAGAGATGAGGTAAATTTGTACTGCAGTATCTTAAGAGAAATTTCACCTTCCCGATTGAAAGGCAAAAGGGTACTTGACACACTTTACGCCACTCAGAATGTTCCCTAACATTCGTCCCAATTGGAGAGGAAAACTAACTTTATGGACTTAAATCGAGAAGAGGCAATATTCCCATTGAACAGCTCGAGAGTAATCCGGAAGTTCCCCTTCCTGCACAAAAGGGGCCCTGACTTACCTGAAGTAAATCGAGTGAGTCCCTGAGGTCCCCTTGGAAACTGGAGAAGTACCCCCTGTTCCCGCTGCAGTTCGAGAACACCACAAAATTATCCCCTCAATGCGAGATGAGGAAATTTTGCACTGCAGAATCTCAAGAGAAATCCGACATTCCTGCTTGAAAGGCAAAAGGATACTTGACTCCCTTTAGGCGACTCAGAATGGTCAAAACATACGTCGTAAGTAGAGAGAAGAACACAATTTATGGACTCAAATCGAGAAGAGGCAATATTCCCATTTAACAGCTAGAATATTCCGGAAGTTCCCCTTTAGACACAAGAGGGGATTGACTTCCCTGAAGCTACCTGAGCAAAGTACTGAGGTCCGCTTCACAACTCGAGTAGTAAACCGTGCTTTCCGATGGAACTCAAAAAACCGCACAAAAATATCCCCTCAATGAGAGATGAGGAAATTTGCGCTGCAGAATCTCAAGAGAAATCCCACATTCCCTCTTGAAAGGCAAAAGGGTACTTGACACACTTTATGCGACTCAGAAAGTTCCCTCAAACAGCCGTCCCCATTGGAGAGGACAACAGAATTTATGGACTCAATTCTAGATGAACCCCTATTCGAACTTAACAGCTCGAGAGTAAACTGGAAGTTCCCCACCCAACACAAAAGGTGACATGACTTCCATGAAGCAACCCGACCGAGGTGCTGAGGCCCTGTCGCAACACGAGCAGTACCCCCAGCTTCCCGCCGCAACTCAAGAAACGCCACAAAATTATCCCCTCAATGCAAGATGGGGAAATTTTGCGCTGCAGAATCTCAAGAGGAATACCACAATCCCTCTTGAATGGTAAAAGGGTACTTGAAACCCTTTATGCGACTCAGAATGTTCCATCACACAGCCGTCCCCATTGGAGAGGAGAACACACTTTATGGACTCAATTGGAGATGAGCCCCTATTCCCATTTAAGGGCTCGAGGGTAAACCGGAATTTCCCCTTCCAACACAAAAGGGGAACTGACGTCCCTGAAGTAACCCGAGAGAGTTCCTGAGGTCCCCGTCGCAACTCGAGATGTACCCCCAGCTTCCCGCCGAAACTCGAGAAACACCACAAAATTATCCCCTCAATGCGAGATGAGGAAATTTTGCGCTGCAGAATTTCAAGAGAAATACCACATTCCCTCTTGAAAGCAAAAGGGTACTTGACACCCTTTATGCGACTGAGAATTTTCACTAACATCAGTCCCGATTGGAGAGGAGAACACACTTTATGGACACAATTCGAGATGAGGCCCTATTCCCATTTAAATTCTTGAGAGGAAATCGGAAGTTCCGCTTCCAACACCAAAGGGGAACTGACTTCCCTGAAGCAACCCGAACTAGTTCCTGAGGTCCCCGTCACAATTCGAGAAGTACCCTCAGATTTCCGCCGCAACTCGAGAAACACCAGAAAATTATCCCCTCAATACGAGATGAGGAAAATTCGCGCTGCAGAATCTCAAGAGAAAACCCACATTCCCGCTTGAGAAGCAAAAGTGTACTTGACTCCCTTTAGGCGACTAAGAATGGTCCCTAACATGCGTCCTCAGTGGAGAAGAGAACACATTTTATGGACTCAACTCGAGAAGAGGCCCTATTCCCATTAAAGTGATCGAGAGTAATCCGGAAGTACCACTTCAGCCCAAATGGGGACCTGACATCCCTGAAGTAACTCAAGTGATTTCCTGACGTTCCCGTCGCAACTCGAGAAGTACCCATACCTTCTCGCCGCAACTAGAGAAACAAAACAAAATTATCTCCTCAATGCGAGATGAGGATATTTTGCGCTACAGAATCTCAAGAGAAATATCACATTCCCTCTTGAAAGGCAAAAGGGTACTTGACAACCTTTATGCAACTCAGAAATTTCACTAATATCAGTCTCCATTGGAGAGGAAAATACACTTTACGAACTCAATTTGAGATGAGCCCCTATGCAATTTTACGGCTCGAGAGTAAACCGGAAGTTTCCCTTCCAACACCAAAGGGGACATGACTTCCCTGAAGCAACAGGAGCGAGTTCCAGAGGTCCCGTCGGAACTCGAGAAGTACACCCAGCTTCCTGCCTCAACGCGAGAAACACCACAAAATTATACGCTCAATGCAAGATGAGGCATTTTTGCGCTGCAGAATCTCAAGAGAAATACCACATTACCTCTTGAAAGTCAAAAGGGTATTTGACACCCTTTATGCGACTGAGAAATTTCAATATCATAAGTCCCCATTGGAGACGAGAACATTTTATGGACTCAATTCGAGATGAGGTCCTATTCCCATTAAACAGGTCAAGAGTAAACCAGAAGTTCCCCTTCCAACACAAAAGGGGACCTGACTTCCCTGAAGCAAGCTGAGGGAGTTCCAGAGTGCCCGTCCCAACTCAAGGTATACCCCCAGGTTCCCGCCAAAACTCGAGAAACAACACAAAATTATCCTCTCAATGTGACATGAGGGAATTTTGCACTGCAAAATCTAAAGAGAAATCCCACATTCCCGCTTGAAAGGCAAAATGTTACTTGACTCCCGTTAGGCGACTCAGAATGGTCCCTAACATTCGTCCTCAGTGGAGAGGAGAACACACTTTATGGAATCAAATCGAGAAGAGACAATATTCCCATTAAAGGGCTCGAGAGTAAACCGAAATTTCCCCTTCCAACACAAAAGGGAACCTGACTTCCCTGAAGCAACCCGAGCCAGTTCCTGAGTTCCCCGTCACAACTCAAGAAGTACACCCTGCTTCCCGCCAAAACTCGAGAAACACCACAAAATTATCCCTTCAAGGCGAGATGAGGTAATTTTGCACTGCAGAATCTCAAGACAATTCCCACATTCCCTCTTGAAAGGCAAAAGGGTACTTGACACACTTTATTCCACTCAGAAAGTTCCCGAATCTCCATCCCCATTAAAGAGGAGAACACACTTTATGGACTCAACACGAGAAGAGGCCCTATTCCCATTAAAGGGCTCGAGAGTAATCCGGAAGTTCCCCTTCCTGCACAAAAGGGAACCTGACTTCCCTGAAGTAACTCGAGTGAGTTCCTGAGGTTCCCGTCGCAACTCAATAAGTACCCCCAGCTTCCCGCCGCAATTTGAGAAACACCACAAAATTAACTCCTCAATGCGAGATGAGGAAATTATGCGCTGGAGAATCTCAAGAGAAATCGCACATTCCCGCTTGAAACGCAAAAGCGTACTTGACTCCCTTTAGTCGACTCAGAATGGTCACTAACATCCGTCCTCAGTGGAGAGGAGAACACACTTTATGGACTCAAATCGAGAAGAGTCAATATTCCCATTTAAAGGCTCTAGAGTAATCCGGAAGTTCCACTTCCAACACAAAAGGTGACTTGACTTCCCTGAAGCAACCAGAGCGAGTTCCTGAGTTCCCCACAGCAACTCAAGAGATATACCCCCTGCTTCCTACCGCACCTCGAGAAAAACCACAAAATTATGCCCTCAATGTGAGGTGAGGGAAATTTGTGTGGCAGAATTTCAAGAGAGCTCCCACTTTCCTTCTTGAACGGCAAAAGGGTACTTGACTCCCTTTATGCGACTCACAATCTTCCCTAACATCCGGCCTCAGTGGAGAGGAGAACACACTTTATGGATTCAAATCGAGAAGAGGCAATATTCCCATTTATCACCTCGAGAGTAATCCGGAAGTTCCCCTTCCAACACAAAAGGGTACCTGACTTCCTAGAAATAACTCGAGTGAGTTCCTGAGGTCCCCGTCACAACTCAATAAGTACCCGTAGCTTCCCGCCGCAATTCCAGAAAAACCACAAAATTATCCCCTCAAAGCGAGATGAGAAAATTTTGCGCTGCAGAATTTCCAGAGAAATTCCACATTTCCGCTTGAAAGTCAAAAGGCTACTGGACTCCACGTAGGCGACTCAGAATCGTTCCTAACGTCCGTCCTCAGTGGAGAGGAGAACACAGTTTATGGACTCAAATCGAGAAGAGACAATATTCCCATTTAGCGGCTTTAGAGTAATCCGGAAGTTCCCCTTACAACACAAAAGGGGACTTGACTTCCCTGAAGTAACCCGAGCGAGTTCCTGAGATCCCCGTCTCAACTCGAGAAGTACCCTCTGCTTCCTATCGCAACTCGAGAAACACCACAAAATTATCCCCTCAATTCGAGAGGAGGAAATTTTGCGCTGCAGAATCACAAGACAAATCCCACATTCCCGCTTGAATGGCACAGGCATACTTAACACATTTTATGCCACTCAGAAATTTCCCTAATTTCCGTCCCCAGTGGAGAGGAGAACACACTTTATGGACTCAACACGAGAAGAGGCCCTATTCCCATTACAGGGCTCGAGAGTAATCGGGAAGTTCTCCTTCCAGAAAAAAAGGGGATCTGACTTCCCTGAAGTAACTCGAGTGAGTTCCTGAGGTCCCCGTCGAAACTCAAGAAGTACACCCAGCCTCCCGCCGCAATTCTAGAAACACCACAAAATTATCCCCTCAATGTGAGATGCAGAAATTTTGCGCTGCAGAATCTCAAGAGAAATACCACATTCCCGCTTGAAACGCAAAAGGGTACTTGACTCCCTTTAGGCGACTCAGAATGGTCCCTAATATCCGTGCTCATTGAAGAGGAGAAGGCACTTTATGGACTCAAATCGAGTAGAGGCAATATTCCCATTTAACAGCTCGTGAGGAATCCGGAAGTTGGCCTTCCAACACAAAACGGGACTTGACTTCCCAGTAGCAACCCGAGGGACGTACTGAGATCCCCGCCGCAATTCGAGAAGTACTCCCTGCTTCCCGCTGTAACTCAACAAACACCACAAAATTATCCCCTCAATGCGAGATGAGGTAATTTTGCGCTGCAGGATCTCAAAGGTAATCCCACATTCCCGCATATAAGGAAAAAGGGTACTTGATTCCATTTAGGCGACACAGAATGGTCCCTAACATCTGTCCTCAGTGGATAAGAGTACACATTTTATGGACTCAAATTGAGAAGAGGCAGTATTCCCATTAAAGGGCTCGAGAGTATACCGAAATTTCCCCTTCCAACACAAAAGGGAACCTGACTTCCCTGAAGCAACCCGAGCCAGTTCCTGAGGTCCCCGTCTCAACTCGAGAAGTACCCCCTGCTTCCCGCCGAAACTCGAGAAACACCATAAAATTATCCCCTCAATGTGAGATGAGGTAATTTTGCGCTGCAGAATCTCAAGACAAATCCCACATTCCCTCTTGAAAGGCAAAAGGGTACTTGACACACTTTATGCCACTCAGAAAGTTCCCGAATCTCCATCCCCATTAAAGAGGAGAACACACTTTATGGACTCAACTCGAGGAGAGGCCCTATTCCCATTAAAGGGCTCGAGAGTAATCCGGAAGTTCCCCTTCCAGCACAAAAGGGGACCTGACTTCCCTGAAGTAACTCGAGTGAGTTCCTGAGGTTCCCGTCGCAACTCAATAAGTACCCCCAGCTTCCCGCCGCAATTTGAGAAACACCACAAAATTAACTCCTCAATGCGAGATGAGGAAATTATGCGCTGGAGAATCTCAAGGGAAATCACACATTCCCGCTTGAAACGAATCAGCTTACTTGACTCCCTTTTGGAGACTCAGAATGGTCACTAACACCCGTCCTCAGTGGAGAGGAGAACACACTTTATGGACTCAAATCGAGAAGAGGCATTATTCCCATTTAAAGGCTCTAGAGTAATCCAGAAGTTCCACTTCCAACACAAAAGGGGACTTGACTTCCCTGAAGCAAGCCGAGCGAGTTCATTAGGTCCCCGAGCAACTGGAGAAGTACCCCCTGCTTTCCGCCGCAACTCGAGAAACACCTCCAAATTATCCCCTCAATGCGAGATGAGGTAATTTTGCGCTGCAGAATCTCAAGGCAAATCCCACATTCCTGCTTGAAAGGCAAAAGGGTACTTGACACACTTTATGTCACTCAGAAACTTCCCTAACATCCTTCCCCATTGGAAGGGGAACAGGCTTTATGGACTCAACTCGAGAAGAGTCCCTATTCCCATTAAAGCGCTCGAGTGTAATCCGGACGTTCCCCTTCAACCAAAAAAGGGGACCTGACCTCCCTGAAGTAACTCGAGTGAGTTCCTGAGGTCCCCGTCGGAACTCGAGAAATACCTCCAGCTTCCCGCAGCAATTCAAGAAACACCACAAAACTATCCCCTCAATGAGACATGAGGAAATTTTGTGCTGCAGAATCTCAAAGGAAATCCCACATTCCCGCTTGAAAGTCAAAAGGGTACTTGACTCCATTTAGGCGAGTCTGAATGGTCCCTAACATCCGTCCTCAGTGGAGAGGATAACACACTTTATGGACTCAATTTGAGATGAGGCCCTATTCCGAAATAATGGCTCGAGAGTAAACCGGAAGTTCCCCTTCCAACACAAAAGGGGACCTGACTTCCATGAAGCAACCCGAGCGAGTTCCTGAGGTATCCGTCGCAACTCAAGAAGAATCCCCAGCTTCCCGCCCCAACTCGAGAAACACCACAAAATTTTCCCCTCAATGCGAGATGAGGAAATTTTGTGCTGCAGAATCTCAAGAGAAATACCACATTGCCTCTTGAAAGGCAAAAGGCTACTTGACACTCTTTATGAGACTCAGAAAAGTCCCTCACAACGCCGTCCCCACTGGACAGGAGAACACACTTGATGGACTGAAATATAGAACAGGCAATATTCCCATTTAACGGCTCGAGAGTAATCCGGAAATTCCCATTCCAACACAAAAGGGAACTTGACTTCCCTGAAGCAACGCGAGCGACTTTCTGAGCTCCCCGTCGCAACTCAAGAAGTACGCCCTGTTTCCCTCCGAAACTCGAGAAACACCACTAAATTATACCCTCAATGCGAGATGAGGTAATTTTGCCCTGCATAATCTCAAGACATATCCCACATTCCCGCTTGAAAGGCAAACGAGTACTTGACACACTTTATGCCACTCAGAAAGTTCCCTAATATCAGTCCCCATTGGAGAGGAGAACAAACTTTATGGACTCAAATTGAGAAGTGTCCCTATTCCCATTAAACGGCTCGAGAGTTATCCGGAAGTTCCCCTTCCACCACAAAAGGGTACCTGACTTCCCTGAAGTAACTGGAGTGAGTTCCTGAGGTCCCCGTCGCGACTCAATAAGTACCCGTAGCTTCCCGCCACAATTCCAGAAATACCACAAAATTATCCCCTCAAAGCGAGATGAGAAAATTTTGTGCTGCAGAATTTCAAGAGAAATTCCACATTCCCCCTTGAAAGTCAAAAGTCTACTGGACTCCATTTAGGCGACTCAGAATCGTCCCTAACGTCCGTCCTCAGGGGAGAGGAGAAAACAGTTTATGGACTCAAATCGAGAAGAGGCAATATTCCCATTTAACATCTTTAGAGTAATCCGGAAGTTCCCCTTCCACCACAAAAGGGGACTTGACTTCCCTGAAGCAACCCGAGCGAGTTCCTGAGATCCCCGTCGCAACTCGAGAAGTACCCTCTGCTTCCCGCCGCAACTCGAGAAACATCAAAAAATTATCCCCTAATTTCGATGAGTAAATTTTGCGCCGCAGAATCACAAGACAAATCCCACATTCCCGCTTGAATGGCAAAAGCGTACTTGACACACTTTATGCCACTCAGAAATTTCCCTAATTTCCGTCCCCAGTGGAGAGGAGAACACACTTTATGGACTCAACATGAGAAGAGGCCCTATTCCCATTAAAGTGCTCGAGAGTAATCGGGAAGTTCTCCTTCCAGAAAAAAAGGGGATCTGACTTCCCTGAATTAACTCGAGTGAGTTCCTGAGGTCCCCGTCGAAACTGAAGAAGTACCCCCAGCCTCCCACCGCAATTCTAGAAACACCATAAAATTATCCCCTCAATGCGAGATGCGGAAATTTTGCGCTGTAGAATCTCAAGAGAAATACCACATTCCCGCTTGAAACGCAAAAGGGTACTTGACTCCCTTTAGGCGACTCAGAATGCTCCCTAACATCCGTGCTCATTGAAGAGGAGAAGACACTATATGGACTCAAATCGAGTAGAGGCAATATTCCCATTTAACAGCTCGAGAGTAATCGGGAACTTCGCCTTCCAACACAAAACGGGACTTGACTTCCCAGTAGCAACCCGAGGGACGTACTGAGGTCCCCGTCGCAATTCGAGAAGTACTCCCTGCTTCCCGCTGCAACTCAACAAACACCACAAAATTATCCCCTCAATGCGAGATGAGGTAATTTTGCGCTGCAGAATCTCAAAGGAAATCCCACATTCCCGCATATAAGGCAAAAGAGTACTTGATTCCATTTAGGCGGCACAGAATGGTCCCTAACATCTGTCCTCAGTGGAGAAGAGTACACACTTTATGGAATCAAATCGAGAAGAGGCAGTATTCCCATTAAAGGGCTCAAGAGTATACTGGAATTTCCCCTTCCAACAAAAAAGGGAACCTGACTTCCCTGAAGCAACCCGAGCCATTTCCTGAGGTCCCCATCACAACTCGAGAAGTACCCCCTGCCTCCCGCCGAAACTCGAGAAACACCATAAAATTATCCCCTCAATGTGAGATGAGGTAATTTTGCGCTGCAGAATCTCAAGACAAATCCCACATTCCCTCTTGAAAGGCAAAAGGGTACTTGACACACTTTATGCCACTCAGAAAGTTCCCGAATCTCCATCCCCATTAAAGAGGAGAACACACTTAACGGACTCAAATTTAGAAGAGGCCCTATTCCCATTAAAGGTCTCGAGAGTAATCCGGAAGTTCCCCTTCAGCACAAAAGGGCACCTGACTTTCCTGAAGTAATTCGAGTGAGTTCCTGAGGTCCCCATCGCAACTCGAGAAGTACCCCCAGCTTCCCGCCGCAATTCGAGAAACAACACAAAATTATCCCCTCAATGCGAGATGAGGAAATTTTGCGCTGAAGAATCTCAAGAGAAATGCCACATTCCCTCTTGAAGGGCAAAAGGGTATTTGACACCCTTTAGCCTATCGCCGAAGAATCGATGCTTTTGAACTGTGGTGATGGAGAAGACTCTTGAGAGTCCCTTATACTGCAAAGAGATCCAAACACTCCATTCTAAAGGAGATCAATCCTGGGTGTTCATTGGAGGGACTGATGCTAAAGCTGAAACTGCAATACTTTGGCCACCTCATGCCACGAGTTGACTCACGGGAAAAGACTCTGATGCTGGGAAAGTTTGGCGGCGGGAGGAGAAGGGGACGACAGAGAATGAGATGGCTGGATGGCATCACCGACTCTGTGGACATGAGTTTGAGTGAACTCCGGTAGTTGGGGATGGACAGGGAGGCCTGGCGTGCTGTGATTCATGGGGTCGCCGAGAGTCGGACACGACTGAGTGACTGAACTGAACTGAACTGAACTGATGCGACTCAGAAATTTTATTAAAAACAGTCACAATTGGAGAGGAGAACACACTTTATGGACTCAGTTCGAGATGAGGCAATATTCCCATTTAACGGCTCGAGAGTAAACCGGAAATTTCCCTTCCAACACAAAAGGGGACCTGACTACCCTGAAGCGACCCGAGCGAGTTCCTGAGGTGCCCTACTAACTCGAGAAGTAACCCCAGCTTCCCGCCCCAACTCGAGAAACATCACAAAATTATCACCTAAATGCGAAATGAGGAAATTTTCGATGCATAATCTCAAGAGTTATCCCACATTCCCTCTTGAAAGGCAAAAAGGTACTTGATACCCTTTATGGGACCCAGAAAGTTCCGTCACACAGCTGTACCCATTGGAGAGGAGAACACACGTTATGGACTCAATTCGAGAAGAGGCCCTATTGCCATTTAACCACTTGAGAGTAACAGGAAGTTCCCCTCCCAACACAAAAGGGGACCTGACTACCCTGAAGCGACCCGAGAGAGTTACTGAGGTGCCCGACGTAACTCGAGAAGTACCACAAGCTTCCCGCCGCATCTTGAGAAATACCGCTAAATTATCCCACAATGCGACATGAGGAAATTTTCGCTGCATAATCTCAAGAGTAATACAACATTCCCTCTTGAAAGGCAAAAGGGTTCTTGACACCCTTTTTGCGACTCAGTTCCCTCACACAGCCTTCCCAATTGGACAGGAGAACACACTTAATGGACTCAATTCGAGATGAAGCCCTATTCCCATTTAACGGCTAGAGAGTAAACCGGAAGTTCCCCTTCCAACACAAAAGGGGACCTGACTTCCCTGAAGCAACCAGAGCGAGTTCCTGAGTTCCTCGTCGCAACTCGAGAGGTACGCCCAGCTTCCCACCGCAACTCGAGAAACACCACAAAATTAACCCCTAATGCGAGATGAGGAATTTCTGTGCTGCAGAATCTCAAGAGAATTACCACAATAACTCTTGTAAGACAATAGGGAACTTGACACCCTTTATGCCACTCAGAAATATCACTAACATGAGTGCACATTGGAGAGGAGAACACACTATATGGACTCAATTCGAGATGAGGCCCTATTCCCATTTAACGGCTCCAGAGTAAACCGGAAGTTCCCCTTCCAACACAAAAGGGGAACTCACTTCCCTGAAGCAATCCGAGGGAGTTCCTGAGGTCCCCATCGCAATTCAAGAAGTACCCCCAGCTTCCCGCCGCAATTCGAGAAACACAACAAAATTATCCCCTAATGCGAGATGAGGAAATTTTGTGCTACAGAACGTCAAGAGACATCCCACAATCCCGCTTGAAAGGCAAAGGGGTACTTGACTCCCTTTAGGCGACTCAGAATGGTCATTAACATCTGTCCTCAGTGGAGAGGAGAACACACACTATGGACTCAAATCGAGAAGAGACAATATTCCCATTTAACCGCTCGAGAGAAATCCGGAAGTTTCTCTTCCAACACAAAACGGAACTTGACTTCCCTGAAGCAACCCGAGTGAGGTCCTGAGGTCCCCATCGCAACTCGAGAAATACCCTCTACTTCCAGTGGCAACTCGAGAAACACCTCAAAATTATCCCCTCAGTGCAAGATGAGGAAATTTTGCGCTGCAGAATCTCAAGAGAAAATCCACATTCCCGCTTAAAAGGCAAAAGTGTACTTGACACCCTTTATGCGACTCAGAAAGTTCCCTCAAACTGCCGTCTCCATTGGAGAGGAGAAAACACTTTAAGGACTCAACTCGAGAAGAGGCCCTATTCCCATTTAAGGGCTCGAGATTAAATAGGACGTTCCCCTTCCAACACTAAAGGGGACCGGACTTCCCTGAAGCGACCCGAGCGAGTTCCTGTGGTTCCAGTCGCAACTTGAGAAGTACCCCCATTTTCCCGCCGCATCTCGAGAAACAGCACAAGATTATACCTTCAGTGTGAGATGAGGAAAATTTCCGCTGCAGAATCTCAAGAGAAATCCCACATTCACACTTCAAAGGCAAAAGTGTCCTTTACACACTTTATGTGACTCAGAAAATTCACTCACACAACCGTACACATTGCAGAAGAGAACACATTTTATGGACTCAATTCGAAAAGAGGCCCTATATGCATTTAACGTCTCGAGAGTAATCCTGATATTTCCCTTCCAACACAATAGGGGACCTGACTTCCCTGAAGCAACAGTAGCTTATTCTGAGGTCCACGTCCCAACTCGAGATGTACCCCCAGCTCCCTGCAGAAACACGAGAAACACCACAAAATTATCACCTCATTGCAGATGAGGCAATATTGCGCTGCAAAATCTCAAGAGAAAACCCAAATTCCTGCTTGAAAGGCAAAAGTGTACTTGACACCCTTTATGTGACGCAGCTATTTCCCTCAAACAACCGTGCCCATTGGAGAGGAGGACACACTTTATGGACTCAACTCGAGAAGAGGCCCTATTCCCACTTAAGGGCACGAGAGTCATCCCGACGTTCCCAGTCCAACACAAAAGAGGACCTGACCTCCCTGAAGCAACCCGAGGGATTTACTGAGATCCCCTTCACAACTCGAGAAGTACACCCATATTCCCGCCGCAACTCGAGAGACACCACAAAATTATCCCCTCAATGCGAGATGAGGAAATTTTGAGCTGCAGAATCTCAAGAGAAATCCCTCATTTCCGCTTGAAAGGCAAAAGGATACTTGACACCCTTTATACGACTCAGAAAGTTCCCTCACACAGCCATCCCAATTGGAGAGGAAAACACATTTTTTGGACTCAAAACTAGATGAGGTCCTATTCCCATTTAACGGATCGAGACTAATCCAGAAATTCCCCTTCCAACACAAAATGTGACCTGACTTTCCTGAAGCAACACTAGCGAGTTCCTGACATCGTCTCAACTCGAGAAATACCCCCAGCTTCACGCCGCAACTCGGGAAAAACCACAAAATTATCCCCTCAATTCGAGATGAGGCAATTTTGTGCTGCAAAATCTCAAGACAAATTCCACATTCCCGCTTGAAATGCGAAAGGCTACTTGACACACTTTATGTGACTTACACAGATCCCTAACATCTGTCTCCATTCGAGTGGAGAACCCTCTTTATGGACTCAAATCGAAAAGAGGCTCTATTCCCATTTAAGGGCTCGAGAGTTAACCAGAATTTCCCTTCCATCACAAAAGGGGACCTGACTTCATGAAGAAACCCGAGAGAGTCACTGAAGTCCCAATTGCACCTCGAGAAGTACCAACAGCTACCCGCCGCAACATGGGAAACACCACAAAATTATCTCCTCAGTGCGAGATGAGGAAATTTTGCGCTGAAGAATCTCAAGGAAATCCCACATTCCCGCTTGAAAGGCAAAAGGTAGTTGACACCCTTTATGCGACTCAGAAAGTTCCCTCACACAGCCGTCCCCATTGGACAGGAGAATACACTTTATGGACTCAATTCGACATGAGGCCCTAAACCCATTTAACGGCTCGAGAATAAACCGGAAGTTGCCCTTCCAACACATAAGGGGAACTGACTTTCCTGAAGCAACCCCAGCGAGTTCCTGAGGTCCCTGTCGCAACTCGAGAAGAACCCCCAGCTTCCCGACGCAACTCGAGAAACACCAGAAAATTATACCCTCAATGCGAGATGAGGAATTTTTCGCTGCATAATCTCAAGAGTAATCCCACATTCCCTCTTGAAAGGCAAAAGGGAATTGACACCCATTATGCGACTCAGAAAGTTCCCTCACACAGGTGTCCACATTGGAAAGGAGAACACAATTTATGGACTCAATTCGAGATGAGGCCCTATTCCCAATTAACGGCTCAAGAGTAAAGAGGAAGTTCCCCTTCCAACACAAAAGATGACCTTCCTTCCCTGAAGAAACCCGAGCAAGGACCTGAGGTCCCTGTTGCAACGCGAGAAGTAGCCCCACCTTCCCACCGTAAATCAGGAAACTACACAAACTTATCCCCTCAGTGCGAGATGAGGAAATATTACCCAGCAGAATCTCCAGAGAAATACAACATTCCCTCTTGAAAGGCAAAAGGGTACTTCACATCCTTTATGCGACTCACAAAATCGACTAACATCAGTCCCCATTGCAGAGGAGAACACACATTAAGGACTCAATTCGAGATGAGGCCCTATTCGCATTTAATGGCTCGAGAGTAAAATGAAAGGTCCCCTTCCAACACAAAAGGGGACCTGATTTCCCTGAAGCAACCAGAGCGCATTCTGAGGTCCCAGTCGCACCTCGAGAAGTACCCCCATCTTCCCGCCGCAACTCGAGAAACACCAATAAATTATCCCCTCAATGTGAGATGAGGAAATTTTGCACTGTAGAATCTCAAGAGAAATACCACATTCCCTCTTGAAAGGCAAAAGGGTACTTGACACCCTTTATGCGACTCAGAAATTACCCTGACACAGCCGCCCCAATGGAGAGGAGAAAACACTTTATGAACTCAATTCGAGATGAGGCCCTATTTCCATTTAACGGCTCGAGAGTAAAACGGGAGTTCTCCTTCCAACACAAAAGGGAACCTAACTTCCCTGAAGCAACCCGAGCGAGTTCCTGAGGTCCCCGTCACAAGTCGAGAAGTACCCCCAGCTTCCCGCTGCAACTCCAGAAACACCACAATATTATCCCCTCAATGTGAGATGAGAAAATTTTGCCCTGCAGAATCTCAAGAGAAATACCACGTTCCCTCTTGAAAGGCAAAAGGCTACTTGACACCCTTTATGGGACTCAGAAAGTTCTCTCAAACAGCCGTGCCAAAGGACAGGAGAACACATTTTATGGACTCAATTCGAGATGAGGCCCTATTCCCATTTAATGGCTCGAGAGTAAACCGGAAGTTCCCCTTCCAACACAAAAGGGAACCTGACTTCCCTGATGCAACCCGAGTTAGTTCCTGAGGTCCCCGTCACAACTCGAGATGTACTCCCAGTTTCCCACCGCAACTCGAGAAGCACTACATAATTTTCCCCTCAATGTGAGATGAGGAAACTTTGCGTTACAGAATCTCAAGAGAAATACCACATTCCCTCTTGAAAGGAAAAAGTGTACTTGACACCCTTTATGCTACTCAGAATGTTCCCTCAAACAGCCGTGTCCAATGGACAGAAGAACACACTTTATGGACTCAATTCGAGATGAGGCCCTATTCCCATTTAATGGCTTGAGAGTAAACCGGAAGTTCCCCTTCCAACACAAAAGGGGAACTGACTTCCCTGACGCAATCCAAGCGAGTTCCGATGTACCCTTCGCAACTTCAGAAGTTCCGCAGCTTCCCGCCACAACTTGAGAAACACCAATAATTATCTCCTCAATGCGAGATGAGGAAATTTTGCGCTGCAGAATCTCAAGAGAAATACCACATTCCCGCTTGGAAGGCAAAAGGGTACTTGACACCCTTTATGCGACTCGGAAAGTTCCCTCAAACTTCCGTGCCCATTGGAGAGGAGAACACACTTTATGGACCCAATTCGAGATGAGGCCCTATTATCATTTAACGGCTCGAGAGTAAACCGGAATTTCCATTTCCAACACAAAATGGGACCTGACTTCCCTGAAGCAAACCGAGCGAGTTCCGGAGGTCCCCGTCGCAACTCGAGAAGTACACCAAGCTTCCCTCCCCAACTCGAGAAACAAAACAAAATTATGCCCTCACTGCGAGATGAGGAAATTTTGCGCTGCAGAATCTTAAGAGAAATACCACATTCCCTCTTGAAAGGCAAAAGAGTACTTGACACCCTTCCTGCGACTCAGAAAGTTCCCTCACACAGCAGTCCCCATGGGATAGGAGAATACACTTTATGGATTCAGATCTAGATGAGGCCCTATTCCCATTTAACGGCTCAAGAGTAAACACGAAGTTCCCCTTCCAACACGAAAGGCGGCCTGACTTCCCTGAAGCAACCCGAGTGAGTTCCTGAGGTCCCGTTCGCAACTCGAGAAGTACCACCTGCTTCGCGCCTCAGCTCAAGAAACAGCACGAATTAAACCCCTCAATGCTAAATGAAGTCATTTTGCACTGCAGAATCTCAAAAGAAATCCCACATTCCCGCTTGAAATGCAAAAGGGGACTTGACAAACATTATGCTATTCAGAAAGTTCCCTAACATCAGTCCGCATGGGGTGGAGAACACACTTTATGGACTCAAAGCGAGAAGAGACCCTATTCCCATTAACAGGCTCGAGTGTAATCCGGAAGTTCCCCTTCCATCACAGAAGGAGACCTGACTTCCCTGAAGTAGCTCTAATGAGTTCCTGAGGTCCCCGTCCTAACTCGAGTATTACCCCCAGCTTCTCACTGTAATTCGAGAAACACAACAAAACTATCCCCTCAATGCGAGATGAGGAAATTTTGCGCTTCAGAATCTCAAGAGAAATCCCACATCCCGCTTGAAATGCAAAAGGGTACTTGACAAATATTATGCTACTCAGAAAGTTCCCTAACATTTGTCAGCATGGGGTGGAGAACACACTTTATTGACTCAACTCAAGAAGAGGCCCTATTCCCATTTTACGGCTC
This sequence comes from Moschus berezovskii, assembly GCF_049115385.1. Taxonomy (NCBI): domain Eukaryota; kingdom Metazoa; phylum Chordata; class Mammalia; order Artiodactyla; family Moschidae; genus Moschus; species Moschus berezovskii. The sequence continues at coordinate 2,825,704 of NC_142469.1, forward strand.
GAGAGTATTCCGAAAGTTCTCCTTCCAACAAAAAGGGAACTGACTTCCCTGAAGCAACCCGAGCAAGTTCCTGAGGTCCCAGTTGCATTTCGTAAAATACTCCACCTACCAGGCCCAACTGGAGAAACACCTCAAAATTATTCCCTCAATGCGAGATGAGGTATTTGTGTGCTGCAGAATCTCAAGAGAAATTCCACATTTCTGTTTGAAAGGCAAAAGGTTATTTGACACACTTTATGCGACTCAGAAAGTTCCCTAACAGACGTCCTCATTGGAGAGGAGAACACAATTTAAGGACTCAATTCTAGAAGAGGCCCGCTTCCCATTTAACATCTTTGGAGTAATCTGGAAGTTTCCCTTCCAAAACAAAAGGGAACCTGACTTCTGTGGAACAACCCGAGCGAGTTCCTGAAGTCCCCGTCGCAACTCGAGAAGTACCCAACTTCCCGCCGTATATCGAGAAACACCACAAAATTATCCCCTCAATGTGAGATGACTAAAATTTTTTGCTGCAGAATCTCAAGAGACATCCCACATTCCCTCTGGAAAGGCAAAAGTGTACTTGACAAACTTTATGAGACTCAGAAAGTTCCCTCACACAGCCGTCCCCATTGGTGAGGAAAATACACTTTTTGGACTCAACACGAGAAGAGGCACTATTCCCCTTTAACGGTTCGAGAGTAATCCTGAGGTTTCCCCTACTTCACAAAAGGGGAATTTACTTCCGTGAAGGAACCTGAGCGTGTTCCTGACGTTCCGGTCACAACTCGAGATGTACCCCCAGCTTCCGGCCTCAACAGGCGTAACACCACAAAATTATCCGCTCAATGCGAGATGTGGGAATTTTGCACTGTACAATTCAAGAGAAATTCCACATTCCCGCCTGAAAATCAAAAGGGTACTTGACAGCCTTTATGTGACTCATAAATTTCCCTCACACAGCTGTCCCCATTAAAGAGGAGAACACACTTTATGGACTCAACTCTAGAAGAGCCCCTATTCCCATTTAAGGGCTCGAGAGTAACGGCGAAGTTCCCCTACCAACACAAAAGGGGACCTGACATGCCTAAAGTAACCAGAATGAGTTCCTGAGGTCCTCATCGCTACTCGAGAAGTTCCCCCAGCTTCTCGCCTCAACAGGAGAAACATCAGAAAATTATCCCTTCAATGCGTGATGAGGAAATTTTGCCCAGCACTATTCAAGAGAAATCCCACATTCTCGACTGAAAATCAAAAGGGTACTTGACACCCTTTATGCGACATATAAATTTGCCTCACACAGACGTCCCAATTGGAGAGGAGAACACTCTTTATGGACTCAACTCGAGAAGAGGCAGTATTCCCATTTAACAGCTCAAGAGTAATCCGGAAGTTCCCCTTCCAACAAAAAAGGGGACCTGACCTCCCTGTAGCAACCCGAGCGAGTTCCTGAGTTCCCCGTCGCAACTCGAGTAATACCCCAATCTTCCCGCTGCAACTCAAGAAACACCACAAAATTATCCCCTCAATGCGAGATGAGGAAATTTTCCACTGCAGAATCTCAAGAGAAATCAAATATTCCCACTTCAAAGGCAAAAGTGTACTTGACACCCTGTATGGGACTCAGAAAGTTCCCTCAATCAGCCATCCCCATTGGAGAGTAGAACACACTTTATGGACTCAAATCGAGAAGAGGCCCTATTCCCATTTAACGGATCGAGAGTAATCCCGAAATTCCCCTCCCAACACAAAAGCGGACCGATTTCCCTGACGAAACCCAAGGGAGTTAATGAGGTCCCCGTCGCAACTTGAGAAGTTCCCCCAACTTCCCGCCGAAACTCGAGAATCACCACAAAATTATCCCCTCAATGTGAGATGAGGAAATTTTGAGCTGCAGAATCTCAAGAGAAATCCTACTTTCCCCCTTGAATGACAAACGGGTACTTGAAACGCTGTATGCGACTCAGAAATTTCCCTCACACAGTCGTCCCCACTGGAGAGTAGAACCTACTTTATGGACTCAACTCGAGAAGAGGCCCTATTTCCATTTAACGGCTCGAGAGTAATCCCGAAATTCCCTTTCCATTAAATAGGGGAACTAACTTCCCTGAAGCAACACGAGCGAGTTCCTGAATTTCATGTCGCAACTCGATATGTACCCCCAGCTTCCCGCCTCAACAGGAGAAACACAACAAAATTATCCCCTCAATGCGAGATGAGGAAATTTTGGGCTGTAGATATCAAAAAAAGACCCACATTCCCGCTTGAAAGGCAAAAGGCTACTTGACAAACTTTGTGCGACTCAGAAAATTCCCTCAAACAGCCGCCCCATTGGAGAGGAAATCACACTTTTTGGACTAAACTCGAGAAGAGGTCCTATTCCCATTTAACGGCTCGAAAGTAATCCGGAAGATCCCCTTCCAACAAAAAAGGTGACCTTATTCCCTGAAGCAACCCGAGCGAGTTCCTGAGGTCCCTGTTGCAACTCGAGAAGTACCTCCAGCTTCCCACCGAAACTCGAGAAACACCACAAAATTATCCCCTCAAAGTGAAATGAGGAAATTTTGGGCTGCAGAATTTCAAAAGAATTCCCACATTCCCGCTTGAAAGGCATAAGTGTACTTGACACCCCTTATGCAACTCAGAAAGTTCCCTCAAGCAGCATTCCCGACTGGAGAGTAGAACTCACCTTATGGACTAAACTCAAGAAGAGGCTCTATTCCCATTTAATGCCTCTGGAGTAACCTGGAAGTTCCTCTTCCAACACAAAAGGGGAACTGACTTTCCTGAAGCAACCCGAGCGAGTTCATGAGGTCCTCGTCACAACTCAAGAAGTACCCCAAGATTCCCGTAGACACTAGAGAAAAACAACAAAATTATGCCCTCAATTCGAGATGAGGAAATTGTGCGCTGCAGAATCTCAAGAGAAATCCCACATTCCCTGTTGAAAGGCAAAAGGATATTTGACATCCATAATGGGACTCAGAAAGTTCCCTCACACAGCCGTCCTCATTTGAGAGGAGAACACACTTTATGGCCTCACCTCGAGAAGAGGCCCTTTTCCCATTTAACGTCGTGAAAGTAATCCAGAATTTCCACTTGTTTCACAAAAGGGGACTTGACTTCCCTGAAGCAACTGGAATGAGTTCCTGAGGTCGTCCTTGTACCTCGAACATTACTGCCAGCTTCCCGCCGCTTCTCGAGAAACACCACAAAATTATCCCCTCAGTGCGAGATGAGGTAATTTTGTGCTGGAGGATCTCAAGAGAAAAGCCACATTCCCGATTGAAAGGCAAAATGGTAGTGACACCCTTTCTGTGACTCAGAAAGTTCCTTCACATATATGTCCCGATTGGAGAGGAAAAAACACTTTATGGACTCAACACGATAAGAGGTCCTACTCCCATTTAACGGCTTGAGAGTAATCCGGAAGTTCCCCTTCCAACACAAAAGGGACCTGACTTTCCTGAAGCAACCCGAGCGGGTTCCTGAGGTCCCCGTCTCAACTCGAGAAGTACCCCCAGCTTCCCGCCAAATCTCGAGAAACACCACTAAAATATGGCCTCAATGCGACATGAGGAAATTTTGCGTGGCAGTATCTCAAGAGAAATCCCACATTCCCACTTAAAAGGCAAAACGGTACTTGACACCCTTTATGTGACTCAGAAATTTCCCTCACACAGCCATCCCCATTGTAGAGGAGAACACACTTGATGGACTCAATTCGAGATGAGGCCCTATTCCCATTAAAAGGCCCGAAAGTAATTCAGAAGTTCCCCTTTCAACACAAAACGGAGACCTGACTTGCCTGAATCAACCCGATCTAATTCCTGTAGTCCCCGTTGCAACTCTAGAAGTACCCCCAGCTTCCCGCCGTAACTCGAGAAACAACACAAAAATATGGCCTCAATGCGAGATGAGGAAATTTTGTGCGGCAGTATCTCAAGAGAAATCCCACATTCCCACTTGAAAGGCAAAATGGTACTTGACACCCTTTATGCAACTCAGAAATTTCCCTTACACAGCCGTCCCCATTGGAGAAGAAAACACACTTTTTGGACTCAACCTGAGTGAATTCCCATTTAACGCCTGGAGAGTGATCCGGAAGTTCCCCTTCCAACACAAAAGGAGAGCTGACTTTCCTGAAGCAACCAGAGCGAGTTCCTGAGGTCCCCGTCGCAACTAGATTAATACCCACAGCTTCCCATCGAAACTCTAGAAACACCACAAAAATATGGCCTCAGGTTCAAATGTTTCCTCGAGTATCAACTCACAGGACGAATGGAGTCCCAACTCCACGAGCATACTCTATAAAATCTCCAGGTACAAATGCAACTCTAAAGTGGCCCATCAACGGTATTACAACTCGAGAAGAAAGCGAAGTTCCAGGCCTGAACAAGAGATGAGGCCTGAATACCCTGGAGAATATTGAGAACAAACACGCAATACCTGTCTCCACTGGAGAAGAACAAACAACATTTCACCGACACAACACTAGATGCGGCTCTATACCTCTGCTGCTCCTTATACAGGAATCTCAAGGTTCCCCTTCAAAAACGATAGAAGACCTGACTTCCCTGGGGCAACACGAGCGAGTTCCTGAGGTCCCCGTCGCAACTCGAGAAGAACCCCTAGCTTCCCGCCACAAGTAGAAAAACACCAGAAAATTATGCCCTCAATGCGAGATGAGGAAGTTTTCAGCTGAAGAATCTCAAGAGAAATCCCACATTCCCGCTTGAAAGGCGAACAAGTACTTGACACCCTTTATGCGACTCAGAAAGTTCCCTAACACAGCCGTCCCCATTGGAAAGGAGAACACAATTTAAGGACTGAACTCTTGAAGAGGTCCTATTCACATTTAACAGCTTGAGAGTAATCCCGAAGTTCTCCTTCCAACACAAAAGGGGACCTGACTTCCTTGAAGTATCACGAGCGAGTTCCTGAGGTCCCCATTACAAGTCGAGATAAACCCCAAGCTTCTCGCCGCAACTCGAGAAACACCACAAAATTTTCCCCTTAATGCGAGATGAGGAAATTTTCTGCTGCAGAATCTCAAGAGAAATCCCACATTACCGCTTGAAAGGAGAATGGGAACTTGACACCCTTTATGCGACTGAGAAAGTTCCCTAACACAGCCGTCCCCATTGCAGAGAACAAAATTTACAGACTCACTCGAGAAGAGGCCCTATTCTCATTGAACGCCTCGAGAGTAATCCCGAAGTTCCCCTTTCAACACAAAGGGAACCTGACTTCTCAGAAGCAACACGGGGGATTACCTGAGGTCCCCGTCGCAAATCGAGAGGGAGCCGAAGCTTCCCACCAACACTCAAGAAAAACCACAAGATTGTGCCCTCAAGGCGAGATGAACAACATTTCCGTTTCAGATTCAGTAAGAGAAATTCCACATTCCCACTTGAAACTCGACAGGTTACTTAACATCCTTTATGTGACTAAAAATTAAACCGACATACACAGCCCCAATCCCGAGGAACACCGAGTTTCTTGCCACACTGACAAAATGCTCCGTTTTCCACTTCTCTTTTACAGATGAGAGTTGATTCCTCTGGTTTCTCTGGAGTGGAATCCAGACGTTCCGGTCGCACAGGACGTGTAGGCAGGTACAACCTTGAAACTCGGGAGGATAACCGGTTTTCAAAACACAAGTGGAAAAGGTACGGATGTCACCACCCAATCGAGATATTGTCTGATTCTACTGTAAAGGTTCAAATGTTTCCTCGAGTATCAACTCACAGGACGAATGGAGTCCTGACTCCACGAGCATACTCTATACAATCTCCAGGTACAAATGCAACCCTAAAGTGGCCCATCAACGGTATTACAACTCGAGAAGAAAGCGCAGTTCCAGGCTTGAATAAGAGACGAGGCCTGAATACCCTGGAGAATTTTGAGAGCAACCGCGCAATCCCTCTCTCCACTGGAGAAGAACAAACAGTTGCCCGACTCAATGCTCGATGCGGCCCTATTTCTCTGCTTCTCCTTATAGAGGAATCCCGAGGTTCCCCTTTCGACAGGATAGGAGACCTGAGGTCCCTGGGGCAACACGAGCGAGTTCCTTACGTCCCCATCACAACTCGAGAGGAATCCCCTGCTTCCCAACACAAGCCAAGAAACAACACAAAACTATCCCTTCAATGCGAGATGAGGACTTCTTTCGGCAGCAGAGTCTCAAGAGAAATGCCACATTCCCTCTTGAAAGGCGATTGGGTACTTGTCACCCTTTATGCGACCCAAATACTTCCCTGACATAGCCGTCCACATTGAAGTGAAGCACACAATTTATGTACACAACACTACATGTGGCCCTATTCGTATCCTGAGCCTAGACATGAATCCTGAGGTTTCCCTTCCAACAGCAAATGATTTTGAACATCTTGGGACAACGAGAGTGGGTTCCAGAGGTCCCCGTTGCAACTCGAGAACCACACCAAGCTTTCCCCCGCAACACGAGAAAAACGACAATGGTACCCCATCAATGCGAGATGAGGAAATATTCTGCTGCAGAATCTCAATAGAAATCCCATATTCCCACTTGAAACTCGAACGGTACTTGACAGCCATTATGTGACACAAAAAGTTCTCTACCATACCTGTCCCCCTGAAGAGGAGCACACAATTTACGGACTGAATTTGAGATGAGGCCCCATTCCCATTTAAGGTCTCGAGAGTAAACCCGAAGTTCCCCGTACCACTCAAAAGAGGACCTGACTTCCCTGAAGCAACACTGGCTATGACATGAGGTCCCTCTCTCAACTTGAGAAGAACCCCAAACTTTCCAGTGCAATGTGAGAAATACCACAAAATTTTCCCCTCAATGTGAGATGAGGAACATTTCCACTGCAGAGTTTCAAGAGGAATCTCACATTCCCGCTTGAAACTCAAAAGGCCACTTGACACCATTCATTCGACTCAAAAAGTTCCCTAACAAACATCCCCACTGGAGACGTGCACACAGTTTACAGACTTAAATTGAGATGAGGCCCTATTCCCATTTAACAGCTCGAGAGTAATCCCGAAGTTCCTCTTCCAACAAAAAATGGAACTAACTTCTCTGAAGCAACACGGGGATTTCCTGAGTTCCCCATCACAACTCGAGGGGTAGCCCAAGCTTCCCGCCACAAGAAAAACCACAAGATTCTTCCCTCAAGGCGAGATGAAGAACATTTCCATTTCAGTTTCGCAAGAGAAATTCAAATGTAACCTCGAGTATCAACTCACAGGACGAGTGGAGACCTGACTGCACGAGCATACTCTATACAATCTCCAGGTACAAATTCAAATCTAATGTGGCCTAACACTCGTATTACAACTCGAGAAGAAAGCGCAGTTCCAGGTCAGAACAAGAGAGGAGAACTGAATCCCCTGGAGAATATTGAGAGCAACCGGAGATCCCTGTCTCCACTGGAGAAGAACAGTTGCCTGACTCAACGCTCGATGCGGCCCTGTTCCTCTGCTTCTCCTTATAGAGGAATCCTGAGTTTCCCCTTTCAACACTATAGGAGACCTGACTTCCCTGGGTCAACACGAGCGAGTTCCTGATATCGCCGTCGCAACTCAAGATGAACCCCAACTTCCTGCCACAACTCAAGAAACACCACAAAATTATCCCCTCAATGTGAGATGAGGAATTTTTTCCGTGTCAGTGTCTCAAGAGAAATCCCACATTCTAGCTTGAAAGGCGAACGGGTACTTGACACACTTTATGTGACTCAGAAAGTTCCCTACCATAGCCATCCCCAATCGAGAGGAGCACACAATTTATATTCTTAACTTGAGATGAAGCCCTATTATCATTTAACGACTCGAGAGTAATCCAGAAATTCCTCTTCCAACAAAAAATGGACCTGACTTCTCTGAAGAGACACGGGGATTTCCTGAGGTCCCCAATGCAACTCAAGAGGGAGCCCAGGCCTCCTGCCGCAACTCGAGAAAACACCACAAAATTATCACCTGAATGCGAGATGAGGAATTTTTTCTGCGGCAGAGTCTCAAGAGAAATCCCACTATCCCACTTGAAACTCGAATGGGAACTTGACACCCTTTAAGCGAACCAAATGCTTCCCCAACATAGCCGTCCACATTTAAGCGGAGCACACAATTTACGTACACAACACTAGATGCGGCCCTATTCGTCTCCTGCAACTAGACATGAATCCTGAGGTCCCCTTCAAACAGCAAACGATTTCCACCTTCTTGGGACAACGTGATCGAGTTCCTGGGGTCACCGTCACTACTCGAGAGGAACCCCAAGATTTCCGCCGCAACTTAAGATAAACAAAAACGTTCCCCCATCAATGCGAGTTGAGAAAATTTTCTGCAGCAGAATCTCAAGAGAAATCCCACATTTCGGCTTGAAAATCGAACGGGAACTTGACACCCTTTATGGGCCCAAAAACTTCACCGAGATAGACACCCACATTGAAGCGGAGAACACAATATATCTACACAGCACTAGATGCGACCATATAACTCTGCCATGCCTCAAGAGGAATTCCGATGTTCCCCTTCCAACACACAAGGAGACCTAACTTCCCTGAGACATCGCGATTTAGGTCCTGAGTTCCCCTTCGCAACTCGAGAGTAACATGAAGCTTCCTGTTGCAAATCGAGAAAAACACAAAATTATCCCCTCAATGCGAGATGAGGAAATTTTCCGCTGCAGAATCTCAAGAGAAATCCCACATTCCCGCTTGAAATGCGAACGGGAACTTGACACACTTTATGTGACTCAGAAAGTTCCCTAACAGAGCCGTCCCCATTGGAGAGAACACAATTCACGGACTCAACTCGAGAAGAGGCTCTATTCTGATTTAACGGCTTGAGAGAAATCCCGAAGTTCCACTTCCAACACAAAAGGGGACCTGACTTCCCTGGGGGAACACGAGCGAGTTCCTGAGGTCCCCGTCACACGTTGAGAAAAACCCCAAGCTTTCCGCCACAACTCGAGAAACACCACAAAATTTTCCCCTCAATGCGAGATGAGGATATTTTCCGCTGCAGAGTCTCAATAGAAATCACACACTACTGCTTGAAACTCGAACGGGTACTTGACATCCTTTATGTGACTCCAAAACCTCCCTGAGATAGTGGTCCACACTGAAGCGGAGAACACAAATTATCTACACAGCACTAGATTCGACCCTATTGTCTGATTCTACTGCACAGTTTCAAATGTAGCCTCAAGTATCAAATCACAGGACAAATGGTGACCTGACTCCGTGAGCATACTCTATACAATCCGAAGGTACAAATGCAAAAAAGCAAAATGGCTGTCTGAGGAGGCCTTACAAATAGCTGTGAAAAGAAGAGAAGCGAAAAGTAAAGGAGGAAAAGATAGATATAAGCATCTGAATGCAGAGTTCCAAAGAAGAGCAAGGAGAGATAAGAAAGCCTTCCTCAGCGATCAATGCAAAGAAATAGAGGAAAACAACAGAATAGGAAAAACAAGAGATCTTTTCAAGAAAATTAGAGATATCAAGGGAACATTTCATGCAAAAATGGGCTCGGTAAAGGACAGAACTGGTATGGACCTAATAGAAGAAGAAGATATTAAGAGAAGGTGGCAAGAATACACAGAAGAACTGTACAAAAAAGGTCTTCACAATGAAGATAATCAGGATGGCGTGATCACTCACCTGGAACCAGACATCTTGCAATGTGAAGGCAAGTGGGCCTTAGAGAGCATCACGACCAACAAAGCTAGTGGAGGTGATGGAATTCCAATTGAGCTATTTCAAATCCTGAAAGATGATGCTGCGAAAGTGCTGCACTCAATATGCCAGCAGATTTGGAAAACTCAGCAGTGGTCACAGGACAGGAAAAGGTCAGTCTTCATTCCAATCCCAAAGAAAGGCAATGCCAAAGAATGCTCAAACTACCACACAATTGCATTCATCTCACACGCTAGTAAACTCATGCTCAAAATTCTCCAAGCTGGGCTTCAGCAATATGTGAATCGTGAACTTCCAGATGTTCAAGCAGGTTTAAGAAAAGGCAGAGGCACCAGAGATCAAACTGCCAACATCCGCTGGATTATGGAGAAAGCAAGAGAGTTCCAGAAAAACATCTATTTCTGCTTCATTGACTATGCCAAGGCCTTTGACTGTGTGGAACACAATAAACTGTGGAACATTCTGAAAGAGATGGGAATACCAGACCACCTGACCTGCATCTGGAGAAACCTGTATGCAGGTCAGGAAGCAACAATTAGAACTGGACATGGAAAAACAGACTGGTTCCAAATAGGAAAAGGAGTACGTCAAGGTTGTATATTTTCACCCTGCTTATTTAACTTCTATGCAGAGTACATCATGAGGAACTGTGGGCTGGAAGAAGCACAAGCTGGATTCAAGATTGCCAGAAGAAATATCAATAACCTCAGATATGCAGATGAGACTACCCTTATTGCAGAAAGTGAAGAGGAATTCAAAGGTCTCTTGATGAAAGCAAAAGAGGAGAGTGAAAATGTTGGCTTGAAGCTCAACATTCAGAAAACGAAGATCATCGCATCTGGTCCCATCACTTCTTGGGAAATAGATGGGGAAACAGTCGAAACCATGTCAGACTTTATTTTTGGGGGCTAGAAAATTACTGCAGATGCTGAATGCAGCCATGAAATTAAAAGACGCTTACTCCTTGGAAGGAAAGTTATGACCAGTCTAGATAGCATATTAAAAAGCAGAGACATTACTTTGCCAACCAAGGTCCGTCTAGTCAAGACTATGGTTTTTCCCGTGGTCATGTATGGATGTGAGAGTTGGACTGTGAAGAAAGCTGATCGCCGAAGAATTGATGTTTTTGAACTGTGGTGCTGGAGAAGACTCGAGAGTCACTTGGACTGCAAGGAGATCCAACCAGTCCATTCTAGAGGAGATAAATCCTGGGTGTTCATTGGAAGGACTGATGCTAAAGCTGAGACTCCAATACTTTGGCCACCTCATGCGATGAGATGACTCACTGGAAAAGACTTTGATGCTGGGAGTGGTTGGGGGTAGGAGGAGATGGGGACGACAGAGAATGAGGTGGATGGATGGCATCACTGACTCGATGGACATGAGTTTGAGTCAACGTCGGGAGTTGGTGATGGACAGGGAGGACTTTCGTGTTGTGGTTCAGTAGTCACTAAGAGTCGGACACGACTGAGCGACTGAATCGAACTGAACTGAAAGTGGCCTATCACCCATATTACAACTCGAGAAGAAAGCGCACTTCCAGGTCTGAACAAGACACGAGGCCTGAATCCCCTGGAGAATTTTGAGAGCAACCGCGAGATCCCTGTCTCCACTGGAGAAGAACAAACAGTTGACTGACTCAACGCTAAATGTGGCCCTATTCCTCTGCTGCTCTTTATAAAGGAATCTCGAGGTTCCCCTTCCAAAAAGATAGGAGACCTGACTTCCCTGGGGCAATACAAACGAGTTCCTGGGGTCCCCGTCGCAACTCGAGAGGAACCCCAAGCTTCCCGCCGCAAATCGGGAAACACCACAAATTATCCCCTCAATGCGAGATGAGGTCATTTTCCACTGCAGAATCTCAAGAGAAATCCCACATTTCCACTTGAAAGGCGAATGGGAACTTGACATCCTTTATGCGACTCAGTAAGTTCCCTAACACAGGCGTCCCCATTGGAGAGGAGAACACAATTTACGGACTCAGGTCGTGAAGAGGCCCTGTTCACATTTAACAGGTCGACAGTAATCCTGAAGTTCCCCTTCCAACACAAAAGGGGACCTGAATTCCCTGAAGCAACACGAGCGAGTTCCTGAGGTCCCCGTCACAAGTCGAAAAAAACACCAAGTTTTACGCCGCAACTCGAGAAACACCACAAAATTTTCCCCTCAATGCGAGATGAGGATAATTTCCGCTGCAGAGTCTCAAGAGAAATCACACATTACCGCTTGAAACCCGAACGGAACTTGACACACTTTATGCGACTCAGTAAGGTCCCTAACACAGCCGTCCCCATTGGAGAGGAGAACACAATTTACGAACTCAACTCGAGAAGAGGCCCTGTTCCCATTGAATGGCACGAGAGTAATTCCGAAGTTCCCCTTTGAACACAAAAGGGGACCTGCCTTCTCTGAAGCAACACGGGGGATTTCCTGAGGTCCCCGTCCCAAATCGAGAGGGGGACCAAGCTTCCCGCCGCAACTCGAAAAACACCTGAATATTTTCCCCTCAATGCGAGATGAGGATATTTTCCACTGCAGAGACTCAAGAGAAATCGCACATTACCGTTTGAAACTCGAATGGGTACTTGACACCATTTATGCGACCCAAAAACTTCCCCGAGAAAGCCGTCCACATTGAAGTGGAGAACACAATTTTCTATACAACACTAGATGTGATCCTGTTATTCTATTGTGTCTCGAGAGGAATCACCATGTTCCCCTTCTAACACGTAATGAGACCCAACTTCCCTGGGACATCGCGATCAAGGTCCTGAGGTCCCCGTCACAACACGACAGGAACATCTAGCTTCCTGCTGCAAGTCGAGAAACACCACAATATTACCCCTTAATGAGAGATGAGGAAAATTTCCACTGCAGATCTCTAGAGAAATCCCACATTGCCGCTTGAAACGCGAATGTTAACTTGACAACATTTATGCGACTCAGAAAGTTCCCTAACACAGCAGTATCCATTGAAGAGGAGTACACATTTCACGGACTCAACTCGAGAAGAGGCCCTATTCCCATTTAACGGCTCGAGAGTAATCCCGAAGTTTTCCTTCGAAAACAAAAGGGGGACTGACTTCTCTGAAGCAACATGGAGGATTTCCTGATGTCCCCTTGGCAAATCGAGAGAGAGCCCAAGCTTCCCGCCGCAACTCGAGAAAAACCACAAGATTCTACCCTCAAGGCGAGATGAAGAACATTTGCATTTCAGATTCGCAAGAGAAATTCCACATTCCCGCTTGAAACTCGACAGGTTACTTAACATCCTTAATGAGACTAAAAACTAAACCTACATACACTACCCCAATCCAGAGGAACACCGAGTTTCTTGCGACCCTGACAAAATGCCCCGTTTTCCACTCCTTTTTCCAGATAAGAGTTGATTCCTCTGCTTCCTCTGGAATAGAAATCAGACGTTCCGATCCCACAGGACGAGCAGGCAGGTACCACCTTGAAATTCGGGAGGATAACCGGTTTTCAAAACATAAATGGAAAAGGTACAGATGTCACCACCCACTCGAGATATTGTCTGATTCTACTGCACAGATTCAGATGTATCCTAGAGTATCAACTCAGAAGACGATAGGAGACCTGACTCCACGAGAACTCTATACAATCTCCAGGTAAAAATGGGAAACTAAAGTGGTCTATCACCCGTATTACAACTCGAGAAAAAAGCGCAGTTCCAGGTCTGAACAAGAGACGAGGCCTGAATCCCCAGGAGAATTTTGAGAGCAACCAAAATTTCTCTGTCTCCACTGGAAAAGAACAAACAGTGGATCAACTGAATGCTAGATAAGGTCCTATTCTACTGCTGCTCCTTATAGAGGAATCTCGAGGTTCCCCTTCGAAAATGATAGGAGACCTGACTTTCCCTGGGGCAACACGAGCGAGTTCCTGGGGTCCCCGCCGCAACTCGAGAGGAACGCCAAGCTTCCCGCTGCAAGTTGAGAAACACAACAAAATTATCCCCTCAGTGCAAAATGAGGAAATTTTTCACTGCAGAATCTCAAGAGAAATCCCACACTCCTGCTTGAAAGGCGAACGGGTACTTGACATCCTTTATGCGAATCAGAAAGTTCCCTAATATCTGTCCCCATTGGAGAGGAGACCACTTTATGGACTCAACTCATTCGAGAAGAAGCCCTATTCCCATTAAAGGGCTCTAGAGTAATCCGGAAGTTCCCCTTCCAACAAAAAAGGGGACCTGACTTCCCTGAAGCAACACGAGCGAGTTCCTGAGGTCCCCGTCGCAAGTCGAAAAAAATACCAAGCTTTACGCCGCAACTCGAGAAACACCACAAAATTTTCCCCTCAATGCGAGATGAGGATAATTTCCACTGCAGAGTCTCAAGAGAAATTGCACATTTCTGCTTGAAACCCGAACGGAACTTGACACATTTTATGCGACCCAAAAATTTCCCCCAGGTAGCCGTCCACATTGAAGCAGAGAACACAATTTATCTACACAGCACTAGATGCGACCCTATTACTCTCCCGTGCCTCGAGAGGAATGGCGATGTTCCTCTTCCAACACGCAAGGAGACCTAACTGCCCTGGGATATCGAGATCGAGGTACTGAGGTTCCCGTTGTAACTCGATAGGAACTCAATTCTTACTGCCACAAGTCGAGAAACACCACAAAATTATCCCCTCAATGCGAGATGAGGACATTTTCCGCTGCAGCATATCAAGAGAAATCCCACATTCCCGCTTGAAAGGTGAACGGTTACTTGACACCATTTATGCCACTCAGAAAGTTCCCTCACAGAGCCGTCCGCTTTGGCGAGGAGAACACAATTTAGGACTCAACTCGGTAAGAGGGCCTATTTCCATTCTAAGTCCCGAGAGTAATCCCGATGTGACTACCAAAACGAAAGAAGATCTGACTTCCCAGGGACTACAGGAGGGAAGTCCTGAGATCCCTTTCCCCTTTCGAGAAGAACCCCAAGCTTCCCACGGCAACTAGAGAAAAAACACAAGATTCTGCACTCAAAGTGAGATGAGGAAAATTTCCCCTGCAGAATCTCAAGGGATATCCCATATTCCCGCTTGAAACCAGAACGGGTACTTAACACCCTTTATGAGACTCAAAATATTCCGTGACATAGCAGTCCCCACTTGAGAGAACACAATTTATGGACTCAACTTTAGATGAGGCCCTATTCCCATTCCACGCCTCTAGAGTAATCCCGATGTTCCCCTACCAAAACGAAAGGAAACCTGACTTTCCAGGGATTACACGAGCGAGTTCCTGAGGTGTCTGTCGCATCTCGAGAAGGACATTAAGATTCCCGTGTCTACTCGTGAAAAACCACAAGATTCTTCACTCAAGGTGAGATGAGGAAAATTTCCCCTGCAGAGTCTCAAGAGACATCATACATTCCCGCTTGAAACGCGAACGGGTACTTGACACCCTTTATGAGACTCAAGATATTTCCTGACATAGCTGTCCCCACTTGAGAGGAGAACACTATTTATAGACTCAACAATAGATGAGGCCTTATTCCCATTCCACGCCTCGAGAGCAATCCCGATGTTCCCCTACCAAAACGAAAGGAGACCTGTCTTCCCAGGGACTAAACAAGCGAGTTCCTGAGGTCCCCATCGCAACTGGAGAAGGACCCCAACCTTCCCGACGCAAATCGAGAAAAACCACAAGATTCTGCACTCAAGGTGAGATGAGGAAATTTTACCCTGCAGAGTCTCAAGATAAACCCCACATTCCCGCTTTAAACGCGAACGGGTACTTGACACCCTTTATGAGACTCAAGACATTTCCTGACATAGCTGTCCCCACTTGAGATTAGAACAAAATTTTTGAATCAACTTAAGATGAGGCCCTATTCCCATTCCATGCCTCGACAGTAATCCCAAGGTTCCCCTACCAAAATGAAAGGAGACGTGACTTCCCAGGGACTACACGAGCGAGTTCCTGAAGTCCATGTCACAACTAGAGAGGGACCCCAAGCTTCCTGCCGCAACTCGAGAAAAAACCACGGGATTCTGCACTCAAGGTGAGATGAGAAAAATTCCCCTGCTGAGTCTCAAGAGAAATTCCACATTCCGGCTTGAACTGCGAACAAGTTTTGACAACCTTTATGCGACTCAAGACATTCCCTGACATAGCTGAACTCACTTGAGAGGAGAACACAATTTATGGACTCAACCATAGATGAGGCCCTGTTCCCATTCCACGTCTTGAGAGTAATCCTGAGGTTCCCCTACCAAAACGAAAGCAGACCTGACTTCCCAGGGACTACAAGAGCGAGTTCCTGAGGTCCATGTCACAACTCGAGAAGGATCCCAAGCTTTCCGCCGCAACTCGAGAAAAACCACAAGATTCTGCACTCAAGGTGAGATGAGGAAAATTTCCCCTGAAGAGTCTCAAGAGAAATCCTACATTCCCCCTTGAAACGTGAATGGGTACTTGACACCGTTTAGGCAAATCAAGACATTCCCTGACATAGCTGTCCCCACGTGAGAGAAGAACACAATTTATGGAATGAACTTGAGATTAGGCCCTATTCCCATTTCACGCCTTGAGCGTAATCCCAGTGTTCCCATACCAAAACGAAAGGAGACCTGATTTCCCTGGGAATACACGAGGGAGTTGCTCAGGTACTTTTCGCAAATCGAGAAGGACCCCAAGCTTCCCACCGCAACTCGAGAAAAACAACAAGATTTTGCACTCAAGGTGAGATGAGGAAAATTTCCCCTGCAGAATCTCAACAGAAATCCCTCATTCCCGCTGGAAATGCGAACGGATACTTGACACAATTTATGTGACTCAAGACTTTCCCTGACATAGCTCTCCGCAGTTGAGAGGAGAAAACAATTTATGGACTCAACTTGAGATGAGGCCCTGTTCAGATTCCAAGCCTTGAGAGTAATCCCGAGGTTCACCTACATCAAGAAAGAGACCTGACTTCCCAGGGAATACAGGAACGAGTTCCTGAGGTACCTGTCGCAATTTGAGTAGGACCCCAAGCTTCCCACCGCAACTCGAGAAAAACCACAAGATTCTGCATTCAAGGTGACATGAGGAAAATTTCAACTGCACAGTCTCAAGAGAATTCCCATATTCCCGCTTGAAACGCGAACGGGTACTTGACACCCTTTATGCAACACAAGACATTCCCTGACATAGCTCTCCCCACTTGAGAAGAGAACACATTTTATGGACTCATCTTTAAAAGAGGCCCTATTCCCATTCCACGCCTCTAGAGTAATCCCGATGTTCCCCTACCAAAGCGAAAGGAGACCTGACTTCCCAGGGAGTACACGAGTGAATTCCTGAGGTCCCTGTCGCAACTCCAGAAGGACCCCAAGCTTTCTGCCGCAACTCGAGAAAAACCACAAAATCCTGCACTCAACCTGAGATGAGGAAAATTTACCCTGCAGAGTCTCAAAGGAAATCCCACATTCCCGCTTGAAACGCAAACGAATTCTTGACACCCTTTATGCGACTCAAGACATTCCCTGAAATAGGTGTCCCCACTAGAGAGGAGAAAAATGGACTCAATTTTATGAGGCCCTATTCCCATTCCACGCCTCCAGAGTAATCCTTATGTTCCCCTTCCAAAAGGAAATGAGACCTGACTTCCCAGGTACTACACGAGCGAATTCCTGAGGCCCCTGTCGCAACTCGAGAAGGACCGCAAGTTTCCGCCACAACTCGAGCAAAACCACAAGATTCTGCAGTCAAGAATTTTCCTCATCTCATGAGGAAATTTCCCCTAGAGGGTCACAAAAGTGATCCCACATTACCGCTTGAAACTCGAACGGGTACTTGACACCCTTTTGCGAATCAGAACATTCCCTGGCATAGCTGTCTCCACTTGAGAGGAGAACACATTTTATGGACTCAACTTGAGATGATGCCCTATTCCCATTCCACCCCTCGAGAGTAATCCCAATGTTCTCCTACCAAAACCAGAGCAGAATTGACTTTCCAGGGACTACACGAGCGAGTCCTGAGGTCCTTGTCCCAACTCGAGAAGGACCCCAATCTTCCCGCCTCAACTCGAGAAAAACCACAAGATTGTTCACTCATGGTGAGATGAGGAAAATTTCCCCTACAGAGTCTCAAGAGAAATCCCAGATTCCCTTTTAAACTCAAACGGGCACTTGACACTATTTCTGCGACACAGAAAGGACCCTTATAAGCTGTCCCCACTGGAGAGGAGCACACAATTAACGGACTCTTCTCTAGATGAGCCCCAATTCACATTCGATGCCTCGAGAGAAATCCCGAAGTAGCCTTTCCAAAAGGAAAGGAGACCTGACTTCCCTGGGGCAACACGAGCGATTTCTTGAGATCCCCGTCGCACCTGAAAGAGACCCCAAGCTTCCAGCCGCAACTCGAGAAAAACCACAATATTCTCCCCTCAATGCGAGATGAGGACTATTTCTGCTGCAGAGTTTCAAGAGAAATCACACATTCCCCCTTGAAACTCAAAAGGGTACTTTAAACCCATTCTGTGACACACAAAAATCCCTAACTAATCCGTCCCACTGGAGAGGAACACACAATTAAACGACTTAACACAAAATGATGACCAAATCACAGTCCACGCCACGATTGGAATCCCGAGGTTCCCCTTCCAACACGATTGGAGACCTGACGTTTCCTGGGCAAAAGGAGGGAATTGCTGAGGTCCCTGAAGCAATCGAGAAGGAGCAAAAGTTTCCCCCTGCAACTCGAGAAAAACCATAAGATTCTGCACTCAAGGTGAGATGAGGAAAATATCCCATGCAGAGTCCCAAGAGAAATCCCACATTCCCGCTTGAAACATGAAAGGGTACATGACACCCTTTATGAGACTCAAGACATTCCCTGACATAGCTGTCGCCAAATGAGAGGAGAACAAAATTTATGGACTGAACTTTAGATGAGGCCATATTCCCATTCCATGCTCGAGAGTAGTCCTGAAATCCCCTACCAAAACGAAAGGAGACCTGACTTCCCAGGGACTACAAGAGCTAGTTCCTGATATCACCTCACAACCCGAAAGGCACCCCAAGCTTCAAGCCACAAAATGAGAAAAACCACAAGATTCTCCCCTCAATGTGAGAGGAGGAACATTTCTGCTGCAAAGTATCAAGAGAAATCACACATTCCGGCTTGAAACTATATAGGGTACCTGAAACCGTTTCTGTTCTGCAACACAAAAAGATCCTGGACTAAGCAGTCCCCTCTGGAGAGGAGCACACAATTATCGGACTCAACACAAAATGAGAAGCAAATCACATTCCACGCCACGATTGGAATCATGAGGATCCCCTTCCAACATGATTGGAGACCTGCCGTCACTGGATAAGATGAGAGAGTTTCTGAGGTCCCCATCGCAACTCAAGAAGGCCCCCAAGCTTCCTGCCGTAACTCGAGACAAGCCACAAGATTGTGCACTCAAGGTGTGATGAGGGAAATTTTGCCATGCTAAGTCTGAAGAGAAATCCGACATTCCCGCTTGAAACTCGAACCAGTACTTAACACACTATTTGCAACCCAAGACATTCCTTGACACAGCTGTCCCCATGGAGAGAAGAACACAATTTATGGACTCAATTTTAGATGAGGCCGTATTCCCATTCTACACCTCGAGTGTAATCGCGAAGCTCGCCTTGCAAAAAGAAAAGTGACCTGACCTCCCTGAAGTAAAAAGAGCTAGGTTCTGACGTCACTGTCTCAACTTGAGAGCGATTACAAGCTTCTCGCCGCAACTCGATAAAAACCACGAGATTCCCCCATCATTGCAAGATGAGGAATTTTCTGCTGCAGAGTCTCAATAGAAAAACCACATTACCGCTTGAAATTAGAATGGGTACTTGACACCCTTTCTGCAACAATAAAAGTTCCCTGAATAAGCCGTCCCTACTGGAGAGGAGCACATAATTTAAGGACTCATCTCTAGATGACTTCCAATTGTCACTCCACGCCTAGAGAATAATCCTGAAGTTTCCCTCCTACAGGCAAGGAGAACTGACTTCCCTTGGGCATGACCAGCGAGTAACTGAGGTCCCCGTCGCAACTCGAGAAGGACCCAAAGCTTCCTGCTGCAGCTCGAGAAAAACCACAAGATTCTGCACTCAAGGCAAGATGAGGAAAATTTCCCCTGCAGAGTCTCAAGAGAAATCACACATTCCCGCTTGAAACTTGAACGGATACTTGACACCCTTTATGCGACTCAAGACATTACCTTACATAGCTGTCCCCACTTGAGAGGAGAACACAATTTCTGGACTCAACTTTAGAGGAGGCCCTATTCCCTTTCCACGCCTCAAGAGTAATCCCGAAGTTCCCCTACCAGAGGAAAGGAGAGCTGACTTCCCAGGGACAACACAAACGTGTCCCTGAGGTGCCCGTTGAAAGTAGAAATGGAACCCAAGCTTCCTCCGCAACTCGAGAAAAACCACAAGATTCTTCACTCAAGGTGAGATGAGGAAAATTTCCCCTACAGAATCTCAAGAGAAATCCCACATTCCCTTTTAAACTCGAACGGGCACTTGACACTATTTCTACGACACAAAAAGGACACTTACTAAGCCGTCCCCACTGGAGAGGAGCACACAATTAATGGACTCTCCTCTAGATGAGGCCCATTTCACATTCGACGCCTCGAGAGAAATCCTGAAGTACACTTTCCAACAGGAAAGGAGACGTGACTTCCCTGGGGCAACACCTGCGATTTCCTGAGATACCCATAACAACCTGAAAGAGACCCCAAGCTTCCAGCCGCAACTCGAGAAAAACCACAAGATTCTCCCTTCAATGCGAGATGAGGAATATTTCTGCTGCAGAGTTTCAAGAGAAATCACACATTCCCCCATGAAACTCGAAAGGGTACTTTAAACCCTTTCTTTGACACACAAAAATCCCTGACTAATCCGTCCCACTGGAGAGGAACACACAATTAATAAACTCAACACAAGATGATGCCCAAATCACTGTCCACGCCACGATTGGAATCCCAAGGTTCCCCTTCCAACACGATTGGAGACCTGAGGTCTCCAATACGAGCGAATTCCTGAGTTCCCCGTAGCAATCGAGAAGGAACCAAAGTTTCCTGCCTCAACTCGAGAAAAACCATAAGATTCTTCACTCAAGGTGAGATGAGGAAAATACCCCATTTAGAGTCCCACGAGAAATCCCACATTCCCGATGTAAACTCGAAAGGGTACATGACACCCTTTATGAGACTCATGACATTCCATGACATAGCTGTCGCCACATGAGAGGAGAACAAAATTTATGGACCCAACTTTACATGAGGCCGTATTCCCATTCCATGCCTCGAGAGTAGTAGTGAAGATCCCCTACCAAAAGGAAAGGAGACCTGACTTCCCAGGGACTACACGAGCGAGTTCCTGATATCACCGTCAAAAACGGAAAGGGACGCCAAGCTTCAAGCTGTAACTTGAGAAAAACCACAAGATTCTCGCTTCAATGTGAGTTGAGGAACATTTCTGCTGCAGAGTCTCAAGAGAAATCACACATTCCTGCTTGAAACTCGATAGGGTACTTGAAACCCTTTCTGAAACACAAAAAGAACCCAGACTAAGCCGTCCCCATTGGAGAGGAGCACACAATTATCGGACTCAACACAAAATGAGAAGCAAATCACATTCCACGCCATGATTGGAATCCCGAGGTTCCCCTTCCAACACGATGGGAGACCTGCCATCCCTGGAATAACACCAGAGAGTTTCTGAGGTCCCTGTTGCAACTTGAGAAGGACCATAAGCTTCGCGCCGCAACTCGAAACAAACCACAAGATTGTGCACTCAAGGTGTGATGAGGAAAATTTTCCCATGCTTAGACTGAAGAGAAACCCTACATTCCCGCTTGAAACTCGAACCAGGACTTGACACACTCTATGCGACCCAAGACATTCCTTGACATAGCTGTCCCCACTTGAGAGAAGAACACAATTAATGGACTCAATTTTAGATGAGGCTGTATTCCCATTCTACACCTCGAGTGTAATCCCGAAGCTCTCCTTGCAAAAAGAAAAGTGACCTGACCTCCCTGAAGTAAAAGGAGCTAGGTTCTGAGGTCACTGTGTCAACTTGAGAGGGACTACAAGCTTCCCGCAGCAACTCGATAAAAACCACGAGATTCCCAAATCAATGCGAGTTGAGGAATTTGCTGCTGCAGTGTCTCAAGGGAAAACCCACATTACCGCTTGAAATTCGAACAGGACCTTGACACCCTTTCGAAACCATAAAAGTTCCTTGACTAAGCCGTCCCTGCTGGAGAGGAGCACACAATTTATGGACTCATCTCTAGATGACGTCCAATTGCCATTCCACACCTGGAGAATGATCCCGAGATTTCCCTTCCAAAACACAAGGAGACCTGACTTCCCTTGGGCATGACTATCAAGTAACTGAGTTCCCCATCACAACTCGAGAAGGACCCCAAGCTTCCAGCCGCAACTCGAGAAAAACACAAGATTCTGTACTCAAAGCGAGATGAGGAAAATTTCCCCTGCAGAGTCTCAAGGGAAATCCTATATTTGCGCTTGAAATTCGAATGGACAGTTGACACCCTTTATGCGAATCAAGACATTCCCTGACATAGCTGTCCCCACTTGAGAGGAGAACACAATTTCTGGGCTCAACTTTAGCTGAGGCCTTTTTCCCATTCCAGGCTTCAAGAGTAATCACGAAGTCCCCTGCCAGAGGAAAGGAGACCTGACTTCCCAGGGACAACACGAGCGTGTCCCTTAGGTGCCCGTTGTAAGTCGAAGAGGACACAAGCTTCCAACGCAACTCAAAACAATCCACAGGATTGTGCACTCAAGGTGTGATGAGGGAAATTTTCCCATTCTGAGTCTCAAGAGAAATCCCACATTCCCGCTTGAAACTCGAACCAGGACTTGACACACTATATGCGACCCAAGACATTCCTTGACACAGCTGTCCCCACTGGAGAGAAGAACACAATTTAAGGACTCAATTTTAGATGAGGCCGTATTCCCATTCTACACCTCGAGTGTAATCCCGAAGCTCTCCTTGCAAAAAGAAAAGTGACCTGACCTCCCTGAAGTAAACAGAGCTAGGTTCTGAGGGCACTGTCTCAACTCGAGAGGGACTACAAGCTTCCCGCATCAACTTGATAAAAACCACGAGATTCCCACATCAATGCGGGATGAGGAATATTCTGCTGCAGAGTCTCAAGGGAAAACCCACATTACCGCTTGAAATTCGAACGGGTACTTGACACCCTTTCTGCACCCATAAAAGTTCCCTGACTAAGCCGTCCCTACTGGAGAGGAGCACACAATTTAACAACTTATCTCTAGATGACTTCCAATTGCCATTCCATGCCTGGAGAATAATCCCGAAGTTTCCTTCCAACATGTAAGGAGACCTGACTTCCCTGGGGCATGACCAGCGAGTAACTGTGGTCCCCGTCCCAACTCGAGAAGGACCCAAAGCTTCCCGCTGCAGCTCGAGAGAAACCACAAGATTCTGCACTCAAGGCAAGATGAGGAAAATTTCCCCTGCAGAGTCTCAAGAGAAATCACCCATTCCCGCTTGAAACTTGAACTGATGGATAATTGACATCCTTTATGCGACTTAAGACTTTTCCTGACATAGCTGTCCCCACTTGATAGGAGAACACAATTTATGGACTCAACTTTAGATAAGGCTTTATACCCATTTCACGCCTCGAGTGTAATGCTGATGTTCCCCTACCAAAAGGAAAGGAGACCTGACTTCCCAGGGACTACACGAGCGAGTTCCTGAGGTCCCTGTCACAACTAAAGATGGACTCCAAGCTTCCCGCCACAACTCGAGAAAAACCACAAGATTCTGCACTCAAGGTGAGATGAGGAAAATTTCCCCTGCAGAGTCTCAAGAGAAATCCCATATTCCCGCTTGAAACGCGAATGGGTACTTCATGCCCTTTATGGGATTCAACACATTCCCTCACATAGCTGTCCCCACTTTAGAGGAGAAAACAATTTATGGACTCTCTTTAGATGATCCCCTATTCCCATTCCACACCTCGAAAGTAATCCCAATGTTCCCTATCACAACAAAATGAGACCTGACTTCCCAGGGACTACAAGAGCGAGCTCCTGAGGCCCCTGTCACAACTCGAGAAGGACCCCAAGCTTCCCATGGCAACTCGAGAAAAACCACAAGATTTTGCACTCAATGTGAGATGAGGAAAATTTCCCCTTTGAATCTCAAGAAAAATTGCACATTCCCGTTGAAACTTGAACTGGTATTTGACACCCTTTATACGACTCAAGACATTCCCTGAAATAGCTGTCCCCACTTCACAGGAAAACACAATATATGGACTCAACTTTACATTAAGCCCTATTCCCATTCCACGCCTCAAGAGTAATCCCGATATTCCCCTACCAAAACGAAAGGAAACCTGAATTACCAGGGACTGCATAAACAAACTGTGAGTTCACTGTCCCAAATCGAGAAGGACCCCAAGTTTCCCGATGCAACTCGAGAAAAATCACAAGATTCTGCACTCAAGGTGAGATGAGGAAAATTTCCCCTGCAGAGTCTCAAGAGAAATCCTACATTCACACTTGAAACGAGAATGGGTAATTGACACCGCTTATGCGACGTAAGACATTCCCTGACATAGCAGTCCCCACTTTATAGGAGACCACAATTTATGGACTCAACATGAGATGAGTCCCTATTCCCATTCCACGCCTCGAGAGTAATCTCGATGTTCCCTTACCAAACAAAAGGAGACCTGACTTCCCAAAGACTACACGACCGAGTTACTGAGGTCCGTGACGCAACTCAAGAAGGACCCCAAGCTTCCCGCCACAACTCGAGAAAAAACACAAGATCTGCACTCAAGGTGAGATGAGGAAAATTTCCACTGCAGAATCTCAAGAGAAATCCCACCATCCCGCAAGAAACGCGAAAGTGTATTGACACCGTTTATGTGACTGAAGACATTCCCTGACATAGCTGTCCGCACTTGACAGGAGAACACAATTTATGGACTCAAATTTAGATGAGGCCCTATTAACATTCCACGCCTAGAGAGTATCCCAATGTTCCCCTAGCAAAACTAATGGAGATCTGAGTTCCCAGGGACTACACGAGCGAGTTTCTGAGTTCTCTGTCGCCACTCGAGAAGGACACCATGCTTCCCCCACAACTCGAGAAAAAACACAAGATTCTGCACTCAAAGGTGGATGAGGAAAATTCCCCCTGCAGAGTCTCAAGAGAAATCCCACATTGCCTCTTTAAACTCCAAAGTGTACTTGACACCCTTTATGCGACTCAAGACATTCCCTGATATAGCTGTCCCCACTTGAGAGGAGAACACACTTTATGGACTCATCTTTAGATGAGGTGGTATTCCCATTCTATGCCTCGAGTGTAATCCTGAAGCTCTCCTTGCAACAAGATGGGTGACCTGACATCCCTGAAGTGAAAAGAGCTAGGATCTGAAGTCACTGTCCCAACGCGAGAAGGACTACAAGCTTCCCGCCGCAACTCGATAAAAACCACGAGATTACCCCATCAATGCGAGATGAGGAATTTTCTGCTGCAGAGTCTCAAGGGAATTCCCACATTCCCGCTTAAATTCGAACGGGTACTTGACACCGTTTCTGCAACCTTAAAAGCTCCCTTACTAAGCCGTCCCCACTGCAGAGGAGCACACAATTAACAGACTCATCTCTAGATGAGTCCAAATTCACATCCCATGCCCCGAGATAAATCCCGAAGTACCCTTTACAACAGGAAATGAGACCTGACTTCCCTGGGGCTACAGGAGCGATTTCCTGAGATCCCCGTCTTAACCCAAAAGGGAACCCAAGCTTTCAGCTGCAACTCGAGAAGAACCACAAGATTCTCCCCTCAATGCGAGATGCGGAATATTTCTGCTGCAGAGTCTAAACAGAAATCACACATTCCCGCTTGAAACTCGAACGGGTACTTGACACGCTTTATGCGACTCAAGACATTCGCTGACATAGCTGTCCCCACTGGAGAGGAGAACACAATTTATGGACTCAATTTTAAATGAGGCCGTATTCCCATTCTACGCCTCGAGTGTAATCCCGAAGCTCTCCTTTCAAAAAGAACAGTGACCTGACCTCCTTGAAGTAAAAAGAGCTAGGTTCTGAGGTTACTGTCACAACTCGAGAGGGTCTACAAGCTTCCCGTCGCAACTCGATAAAAATCACGAGATTTCCCCAGCAATGCGAGATGAGGAATTTTCTGCTGCAGAGTCTCAAGGAAAAACCACATTCCCGCTTGAAATTCGAACGAGTAGTTGACACCCTTTCAGCAACCATAAAAGTTCCCTGACTAAGCCGTCCCTACTGGAGAGGAGCACACAATTTAAGGACTCATTTCTAGATGACTTCCATTTGCCATTCCACGCCTCCAGAATAAAGCCGAAGTTTCCCTTCCAACACGCAAGGAGACCTGACTTCCCTGGGGCATGACCAGCGAATATCTGAGGGCCCTGTCGCAACTCGAGAAGGACCCCAAGCTTCATGCCACACCACAGAAAAACCACAAGATTCTGCACTCAAGGTGAGATGAGGAAAATCTCCCCTGCAGAGTCTCAAGAGAAATCCCACATTCCCACTTGAAACTCAAATGGATACATGACACCCTTTATGCGACTCAAGACATTCCCTACATAGCTCTCCCCACCTAAGAGGAGAACACAATTTATGGACTCAACTTTAGATGATGCCTTATTCCCATTCCATGCCTAAAGAGTAATCTCGAAGTTCCCCTATCAGAAGAAAGGAGACCTGACTTCCCTTGGGCTACACTAGCCAGTTCCTGAGATCCCCGTCTCAACCCAAAAGGGACCCCAAGCTTTCAGCTGCAACTCGAGAAAAACCACAAGATTCTCTCCTCAATGTGAGATGAGGAACATTTCTGCAGAGTCTCAAGAGAAATCACATATTCCCACTTGAAACTCGAAAGGGTACTTGAAACACTTTCTGTGACACAAATAGTTCCCTGACTATGCCATCCCCACTGGAGAGGAGCCCACAATTTACAGACTCAACATTTGATGAGGCCCTATTCCCATTCCACGCGTCGAGAGTAATCCCGAAGCTCTTCTTGCAAAACGAAAGGAGACATGAATTCACTGAAGCATCACGAGTGAATTCCTGAGGTCCCTGGCGCAACTTGAGAGGGTCCCCAAGCTTCCTGCCACAACTTGAGAAAAACTACAAGATTCTACCTTAAGTGTGAGATGAGAAATTTTCCGCTGCAGAGTCTCAAGAGACATCCCATATTTCCGCTTGAAACTCCTACGGGTACTTGACATCTTTATGTGACTCAAAAAGTTCCATGAAATGGCTGCCTGCACGGAGAGGAGAACACAATTTACAGACTGATTCCTCGATAAGGCCCTATTCTCTAGATGACTCCAGTTAATCCAGAAACTCTCTTGCAACACGAAAGGAGACCTGACTTCCCTGAAGCAACACGAGCGAGTTCCTGTGGTCCCCGATGTAGCTCGAGAGAGACCATATGCTTAGTGCCGCAACTCGAGAAAAATCAAAAGATTCCCCATCAATGTGAGATGAGGAATATTTTTGCTGCAGAGTCTCTAGAGAAACCCCACATTCCCGGTTTAAATTCGAACGGATAGTTGACACCCTTTCTGCGACACAAAAAGCTCCCTGATTAAGCCGTCCCCACAGGAGAGGAGCACACAATTAACGGACTCATCTCTAGATGAGGCCCAATTCCCATTCCACGCCTCGACAGGAATCTCTAAGTTGCCCTTCCAACACGAAAGGAGACCTGACTTTCCAGGGTCCATGGGAGCGAGTTCCTGAGGTCCCCGTCCCAATTCGAGAGGGACTCCAAGGTTCCCGCCGCAACTCAAGAAAAACCACAACATTCTGCCCTCAAGGCATGATGAGGGACTTTTCTGCTGCAGAGTCTCAAGAGAAATCCCACATTTCTGCTTGAAACTCGTACAGGTACTTGACACGCTTTATGTGACCCAAAACGTTCCCTGACATAGCTGTCCCCAGTACTGAGGAGCACACAATTTCCGGACTCAAACTTAGGTCATGCCCTGTTCCCATTCCATGCCGCGACAGTAATCCCGAAGCTGTCCTTTCAACACTAAAGGAGAACTGATGTCCCTGAAGACCACGAGTGAGTTCCTGAGGTCCCTGTCCAAACTCGATTGGGACCACAGTCTTCCCGCCACAACTCGAGAGAAACCAAAAGATTCAGCCCTCAAGGCGAGATGAGGATCTTTTCCAATGCAGAGTCTCATTAAAATTCCACATTCCCGCTTGAAACTCGAAAGGGTACTTGACACCCTTTATGCGACTCAAAACTTCCCCTACATAACCGGCCCCACTGAGGAAGAGCACACAATTTACCTACACAACGCTAGATTCGGCCCTATTCCTCTGGTGCGCCACAGGAAGAATACTGCGGTTTCTGTTCCAACACGAAAGCAGGCCAGAATTCCCTGGGACAACACCGGCAATATCCTGAGATCCCCGTTGCAACTCAAGAGAAACTACAAGCTATCAGCCTCAGCTGGACAAAAACCAAAAAATTCGCCCATCAATGCGAGATGAGGAAATTTTCTGCTGCAGAGTCTCAAGAGAAATCCCACATTCCCGCTTGAAACTCGTTGGGGTACTTGACACCCTTTATGCAACACAAAAATTCCCTGACATAGCAGTCCCCACCGGAGAGAACACAATATACAGACTCATTTTTAGATGAGGCCCTATTCCCATTCCACACCTCGAGGGTAATCCCGAAGCTGTCCTTGCAAACACGAAAGGAGACCTGACTTCTAAGAAGCAAAACGAGAGAGTTCCTGAGGTCCCTGTCATAACTCGAGAGAGACTACAAGCTACCCGCTGCTATGAGTTCCCCCTC
The DNA here is from genome assembly GCF_049115385.1 of Moschus berezovskii. Taxonomy (NCBI): domain Eukaryota; kingdom Metazoa; phylum Chordata; class Mammalia; order Artiodactyla; family Moschidae; genus Moschus; species Moschus berezovskii. The sequence goes on from NC_142469.1 coordinate 2,854,275, forward strand.
CAAGCGAGGTAGGTCCTGAGGATCTAGCAAAGCTCCAAGGTAAAACCGACTATGACATCACAACAGGACAGGATACCTGACACCCATGATGAGGTTATAGAAAAAGCCCTAATGAACGGCGTGATCTCGACACGAGGATAGATTCCTCTTTTATAACTCGAAAGGAAAGCAGAATTCCATGTCTCAAATCGAAACGAAACATGACCCCCCAGTAAAAAATTCTTAGCAACTCCGAGATCCCTGTCGCCACTGGAGAGGATCACACAGTTGACCGACTCAACGCTAGATGCGGCCCTATTCCTCTGCTGTGCCTAGAGAGGAATCCCGAGGTTTCCCTTCCAACATGATAGGAGACCTGACTTCCATGGGACAACACGAGAGAGTTCCTGAGGTCTCCATCACAACTCGAGAAGAACCCCAAGCTTCCAGCCGCAACTCAAGAAAAACCACAAGATTATCCCTTCAATGCCAGATAAGGAAATTTTTCATTGCAAAGTCTCAAAAGAAATCCCACATTCCAGCTTAAAATTCGAATGGGTACTTGACACCCTTTATGCGACTCAAAAACTGCCCGACATAGCTGTCCCCACTGGAGAGGAGCACAAGTTTTTCAGACTCAACATCAGAGGAGGCCCTATTCCCATTCCACGTCTCAAGAGTAATCCCGAAGTACCCCTTCCAAGATGACAGGAGACCTGAATTCTCTGAAGCAACACGAGCGATTTCCTAGGTTCCCTTCGCAACTGGAGAGAGATACCAGGCTTCCCTCCGCAATTCGAGAGAAACAACAAGATTTTGCCCTAAAGGCGAGATAAGGAGCATTTCCGTTGCAGATTCTCAAGGGCAGTCCCACGTTCCCGTTGGAAACGCCAGAAGTTTCTTAACATCCTTTATGTGACTGAAAAATTACACCGACCTACCCCATCCCAATCAAGAAGAACACCGAGTTTCCTGCCACAACTGACAAAGTGCCCTGTTTCCAGTTCTCTTTTCCAGATGACAGTCGATCCCACTGCTATGTCTGGAATGGAATCCGGACATTTCCGTGGCACAGTACAAGGAGGCCAGTAACACCTTGAAACTCGGGAATATCCACAGGGTTTCAAAACACAATTGGAAAAGGTACCGGTGTCCCCACCCACTTGAGATATTGTCTGATTGCTCCGAACAGATTCAAATGTATCTTCGAGGATCAACTCACGAGACGAGTGGAGACCTGACTCCCCGAGCATTCTCGATACAATCTCCAGGTACAAATTCAACTCGACTGTGGCCTAACACCCCTTTTACAAATTGAGAAGGAAGCGGAGTTCCAAGTCTGAAAACGAGAGGAGGCCTGACTCCCCAGGTGAAATTTGAGAGCAATCCTAAGAGCTCTGTTGCTACTGGAGAGGAATGCTGAGTTAAACCGACGCGAATCTAGATGCAGACCCCTTTCTTTGCAGCAACGCCAAGGAATCCTAAGATTCCTCTTGCAAATGGAAAGGAGTTCTAACTTCCCAGAGACAACACGGGAGGCTCCCTGATATTCCCGTCGTTACTCAAGTGGATCACCAAACTTCCCATAGCAACTCGAGCAAAACCTCGAGATTCCTCTTTCAAAGCAAGATGAGGTAATCTTTTTCTCCTGAAACACATAGACAGAAGTCCCGAGTTACTTTTCCAAATTCGATATGAGGCTTGACTTCTTTGATGCAACTTAAGGGTCGCCCAGAGTTACCCATCCCGATGAGAGAAGAAAACTGAATTTCCCCACCACATTTTAAGAGAAGGCCTGTGATCAAACCTCAGCTGAAGATAATGGGACATTCCACTTTCAAATGAAGAGGAATCCCAACTTCCTCTCACACCACTTGATGAGTCCTGTCATATCTATTGACACTCGAGGGCAACCCAATAGATACTGCAGCAAGATCAAAGGACTCCGAGTTCACACTCAACTACAGATGAGTCATGTTGTGTTTGCAGCAGCTCCAGTGGAACACGGAGTATCAAATCCTAACGTGATCAGAGGCTTTAATCCCCCACTGAGCCTCTCGAAAAAGCCCAAATTTCCCGCTCAAACCGATAGCGGGCCTGATAATCCTTTTACAACTTTGGGGGAAATCTTAGTTCCCTTCTCAACGAAGACTAGGCCTGACTCCCCAGGGGAACTTTCATAGCAACCCCAAGATCCCTGTGGCCACTGGAGAGGAAAACTGAGTTTACCCTCTCAAGTCTAAATGTGGCCCTCATGCCCTGCAACGACTCCAAAGGAATCACGAAGTTCCACTTACAACACGACAGGAGACCTGTCTTCCATGAGGCAAAACTAGCGAGTCACAGTGGCTCCCGTCGTAACTGGAGAAGACCTCCAAGCTTCAAGCCGCAATTCGAGAAAAACCATGAAATTCTGCACTCCACGTACAGGTCGCCCCTATCCTCTAATTAAACTTTCTGGATGTTCCCGACGAACAATAGCCAATCAGACTTTCTCTGTTTCCAGTGAAAAGGGACTCGGGTGCAGCCTCCCTTTCAGCACCGATCCCCAGGTCGAGTTGACAGGGTTCTGATCTTCCATCTGTGAGCCGCAGGCCACAGGTATCCTCGTTTGGCCTTGGCTGTGTGAGCAGCTGAAGGGAGTTTAGTCTCGGCAGGCGCCCAGCAGGCCTGTGGCTTCGGACCGCCAGAGGTGAGCATCTCAGCAGACAGAAACAACCGTGCCAGAAGTGGAGTGGGATCCACCCTGAGGGTGGGCATTGATCGCCAAGAGATGCTCCCGTGGGACTTTGATGGGTCCTGCACACTCTTCTCCCAGAGAGCGAGAGAGATGTCTATGGGCTCTGCTAGGCCCTCGGCTCCCTCTTGTGGTCCCGAAGGCTGGTTGTCACCATCTGGAGCACCTAGCTCTGAGATGATGACCACTGCCACCTGCACTGTGTTTCCCTTTGCCTGCGTGTCCATGCGAAGTGTCAGGCCATCTCTGACCTACACGAGACATGTGCATTTCCTCTCATTGGACCTGCATATGTTTCTTCTCTTTCCTTCCCGATCACTGATTTTCTCGAGGATATGGGGGCCAAAATGATGGTGGGTCTTTCTCTGGCTGTGTGCTCTGAGGATCACTTCTCCCTTTGTTGGTGTGGGTTTATCTTTCCATTTCTCCTGCCTGGTTTATTGTTGTGAGGTTGTGTGTTCCAGCAGAAGAACTCAGCATTTCCCTTGTGCCTGAGGAATCCCAATTACCACAGCACTGCCTACCTGGAGATTCTGAGCACATTTGCCAAGAGGCCTCGTTTGGCAGATGACATCTTGAAAGGACCTGCACTGTCCTTTCAGATACCCAAAGCCTACTTCAAATGACATAGAAACGAGAATTCTAAAGTTTGGTCTTCCAATATGTGGGGAGTCAGAAACTCGCCTGGAGAAGGGGAAAGCTACCCACTCCAGGATTCTGCTCTAGAGAATTCCACGGACTGTAGAATTCATGGGGATGCCAAGATTCTAACAATACTGAGAGACTGCAACTTTCAACTTCAGTTCAGTTCAGTTCAGTTCAGTTCAGTCGCTCAGTCGTGTCCGACTCTCCGCGACCCCATGAATCACAGCACGCCAGGCCTCCCTGTCCATCACCAACTCCCGGAGTACACTCAAACTCATGTCCACAGAGTCGGTGATGCCATCCAGCCATCTCATTCTCCGTCGTCCCCTTCTCCTCCCGCCCCCAACCTTTCCCAGCATCAGAGTCTTTTCCAGTGAGTCAACTCGTCTCATGAGGTGGCCAAAGTATTGGAGTTTCAGCTTTCAACTTCAGTCAGAGGAAAATCCAGTTTCTTTTCATTTCAGTGATTGGCATTGATTGTGGCCTCAAAAGGATGGGAATAAATACAGAGAAAAGTAGACTCAATCTTGTCAGGAGGGGTAGAGAGGAACGGGGAGTGCTTGCCATGAATCTAGGCTTTGCTGGGAAGTGGGGGGAATAGAATGAGGGTGTCTGAATGTAGACAGTGGTGATGCTTACAGAGCATTGTGAAGGCCTCCATATTCCCACATGGCTTCAAGGGAGGAAAATATATTGATAAACACTTATGAGCAAAATATGCATAAAGCCACAAAAAACATAAAAGATGAGAAGAAAGATGCCTAGGAGCCTGATGAAAATCAGCTCAGGGGAAGGGAATTCAGTCTCCCCTGGGTCGGGACAGAGTGGACGCCGTCCACAGGGAACACACAGGGATGGAGGCTGCAGATCCAACCGCACCCTTGGATCAGGTATTTGCCAAAAGGGCTCTGAGTCTATGTCCAGAACTGGGGCCTGTTCTCCCTGCAGGGGAGGGACAGAAATGGTGTGCGTCTGAGTCCTTGGCAGGAGCCAGGGCAGGCTGCCCCTGCCCAGGTGGTCACTCAGGCCCTGACTATGGTTCTGCCGCCAAAGCCCAAGCAGGTGCAAGTGCACGTGGAGGTGGAGGTTCTGGAAGGTGGGGTAGGACATCAGGGCCTGGTGCTGGGGGTCCTGCAGGCACAGAAATCCAATGTGCTGAGGGTGCTGGCCAGTACCCGGCTTGCCCCGTGTCTTTGGGAGGGGAAGTCTCAGGTCTCGATCTCCCCTCATTGGATCCCTGAGTCCTGCACCTGGAGCTCCCACCTCTGTAGGGACAGGTCTTGTTCGTGGAGGCTGGATGAGTTTGACGGCCAGAGCTAGAGCTTGGGGAAAAGAAGAGTTTGCCACAGGCCAGCCTTGCCATGGGCCTAAGTGGGCATGAAAGCTTCCTAGAGATGCGCTAAGAAGGCCCAGCATTGGTGTGTTCTCTGCAGTCTCCAAGATGGGTGGTTTGAGTCCAGCCTTTGGTCCAGGCCCAGCCTCAGCTCTTGAGGACTCATCCATGTGTGGCTCAGCACCGCCGCCCCACACTCACATGCAGCATCCCCAGCCGCCTCACCTCTGTGCTCTGCTGTGTTGGGTTCCAGGTCCTCCTGCTGCCTCCGAGGCAGGGCTTCTCAGCGCTCTGGTTTAGAGCTGGCTGTGCTGAGCTCAGTGGCAGCCTGAGACTGGGTACCCAGGTGTGTGCTGGGTGGTGTCTGAGCAGCAGGCCTTGCCCACTTCCTCTTCATCGCCAGTTCGCCTGAGCCCTCCGTGGTCACACTCACCTGGAGCCTGCACTGGGCCTCCAGGGCAGGGGGTGGTGCTCTGAAACCTCCCTCTTGGAGGTTGATGGGGTGTGCACCTCAGGGGCCACCTCGGGTGGGACGCTATGCAATGATAGTGACCACCAGCCAGCCCTGCTTCAATATTTCTGAGCTGAGCCTGGACAAGATGTCTAAAGTTTCTGCCCGTCTGCCCTTCTGCTCCCAAAAAGAACAGATACGGGTGTCTGCTCAGTACCCACCGGGTAGGACGGAAACCCCCCATGAGGGTGTGAGGTCAGCCTGGGCACACGGCTCAGCCCGGACGCTCCCCATGCCACCCAGCATGCTCTCCCCTGGGGTGTGGACACAAGCGACCCACGGGCTCCTGACCCACATGCGGCTGGGCTTGCCTGAGGCAGACACACCCCAAGTAACCCCCATCCATACACAAGGAAAGGCCTCAGGCTTCCCCATATGGAACGGGAGAGGTGGTCTGACCTGGCCTGGGTCTCCCCTGTTACCTTTCGGTTCCTTCGGGAAAAGGATCAGAGGCCTCTCTGGGGACCCTGAGCCCCCGTCGACCACGTTCCCACACACTCTGCCTGTGAGCTTGCCTGAGGCCCTGGCCTCTGGGCAGGGGCAAACAGCGGAACATCTTGAAAGCAAGCGATCTGGCTGGGGGTTCCTCTCTGCTGGGGAGGCCTGGAAACCCGGGTTTCGGGTTCTGTTGGGTTCTGTTTCCAGGAAGTTATATCATTTCCTGCTTTCGTGGCCAAGGTCCATTCCACAAAGTTCCCCAAGTGAACCTCTGTGTTTCTGGTTGTTCCTCCATGCCCTCAGGACATGTGCAGGCAAATTGACACCCACTCAGCACAACCCACAGCCTTGAGGAGACCAGGTTGCAGCCACGGCCTGAGCTCTGAGGACACAGCTGCTTTCAGCCCAGGCTCCTTCTTCTCAGAAGTGATGTGGCCCTGGGCAAGCCATGTGCCCAGCAGGGTTTCCACAGTCTCTCCATCTGCAGAGTGGGGATTACTCTCCCATTTCCTGCCTAGGTCTGTCAACCTACGAACAGCTCCAGTGCCTGTTCAAACTTTGGGCCGCTCTCACATGGAGCTAGGACACTGAGACTTCCCAATGGACGGATTCCACACAGGGCTATCTAGCACAGAATGGGGCAGAATCAGGCCTAGATGGGCTCTGGGACCTTCGAAGATGAAGTCCACTTCCTGCCTATTTCTTGACCCCAGCATTGGGAGGACCGGAAGGTAATATTCAGACATCACCCCCTCTGATATCAACATTCCTCGTCCTACTCAAATGTCGAACTCTGCCTCGAGGGGTGGTGGAGCCTGCCCCAACAGTGGCTCCCCGCATACTTGTTTTTGAGTCTCATTATCTTGGGTCATTCTCCCCCTTTCAGGGGGAATTGGCACTGTCACTTTTCCCAAACTCAAGTGAGATTCATGCAAATACTGTGAAATCGATTCATTTACTCTCTCCATTGTTCAGTCTCTCTCCCTCGTTCCCTCTCTTTCTTGACCTTTCCAAATTCAGTCTGTCTCTTCCTCTCTGTGTTTCTCCTCTGGATGCTTGCATGCCTGAGAAATGCATGTACACATGTATATTGTTGACCTTCAGTTCAGTTCAGTTCAGTTCAGTCGCTTAGTCGTGTCCGAATCTTAGCAACCCCATGAACCATAGCACGCCAGGCCTCCCTGTCCATCACGAACTCACGGAGTTCACTCAAACTCATGTCCATCGAGTCAGTAATGCCATCCAGCCTCCTCATTCTCTGTCGTCCCCGTCTCCTCCTACTCCCCAATCGCTCCAAGCATCAGAGTCTTTTCCAGTGAGTCAACTCGTCGCATGAGGTGGCCAAAGTGTTGGAGTTTCAGCTTTAGCATAAGTCCTTCCAATGAACACCCAGGATTGATCTCCTCTAAAATGGACTGGTTGGATCTCCCTGCAGTCCAAGGGACTCTCAAGAGTCTTCTCCAGCACCACAGTTCAGAAGCATCAATTCTTCGGCGATCAGCTTTCTTCACAGTCCAAATCTCACATCCATACATGACCACGGGAAAAACCATAGCCTTGACCAGACGGACCTTGGTTGGCAAAGAAATGTCTCTGCTTTTTAATATGCTATCTAGGCTGGTCATAATTTTCCTTCCAAGGAGTAAGCGTCTTTTAATTTCATGGCTGCAATCAGCATCCGGAGTGATTTTGGAGCCCAAAAAATAAAGTCTGACACTGTTTCGACTGTTTCTCCATCTATTTCCCAAGAAGTGATGGGACCAGATGCCATGATCTTCGTTTTCTGAATGTTAAGCTTCAAGACAACCTTTTCTCTCTTCTCTTTCACTTTCATCAATAGGCCTTTGAGTTCCTCTTCACTTTCTGCCATAAGGGTGGTGTCATCTGCATATCTGAGGTTATTGATATTTCTCCCAGCAATCTTGATTCCAGCTTGTGCTTCTTCCAGCCCAGCGTCCCTCATGATGTACTCTGCATAGAAGTTAAATAAGCAGGATGACAATATACAACCTTGACGTACTCCTTTTCCTATTTGGAACCAGTCGGTTGTTCCATGTCCAGTTCTAACTGTTGCTTCGTGACCTGCATACAGGTTTCTCCAGAGGCAGGTCAGGTGGTCTGGGATTCCCATCTCTTTCAGAATGTTCCACAGTTTATTGTGATCCACACAGTCAAAGGCCTTGGCATAGTCAATGAAGCAGAAATAGATGTTTTCCTGGAACTCTCTTGCTTTCTCCATAATCCAGCGGATGATGGCAATTTGATCTCTGGTGCCTCTGCCTTTCCTAAAACCTGCTTGAACATCTGGAAGTTCTTGATTTACATATTGCTGAAGCCTAGCTTGGAGAATTTTGAGCATGACTTTACTAGTGTGTGAGATGAGTGCAATTGTGTTGTAGTTTGAGCATTCTTTGGCATTGCCTTTCTTAGTGATTGAAATGAAGACTGATCATTTCCAGTCCTGTAGCCATTGCTGAGTTTTCCAAATTTGCTGGCATACTGAGTGCAGACGTGCACAGCATCATCTTTTAGGATTTGAAATAGCTCAATTGGAATTCCATCACCTCCACTAGCTTTGTTGGTAGTGATGCTCTCTAAGGCCCACTTGACTTCACATTCCAAAATGTCTGGCTCCAGGTGAGTGATCATGCCATTATGATAATCTTGGTCTTGAAGATCTTTTTTGTACAGTTCTTCTGTGTAATCTTGCCACCTCTTCTTAATATTTTCTGCTTCTGTTAGGCCCATAATATTTCTGTCCTTTATCGAGCCCATATTTGCATGAAATGTTCCCTTGATATCTCTAATTTTCTTGAAAAGATCTCTTGTTTTTCCTATTCTGTTGTTTTCCTCTATTTCTTTGCATTGATCGCTGGGGAATTGTTGACCTAGGGTGAGGCTTTAGGGTTTCATTTCAAGTGAGGTAAAGGTTTCGGGTGGGAGTTCGTGTTAGGGGAAAGGATATGTCTGGGGTTTGTTCTGGGAGACTTAGTGGTGTGAGTTCTCAGTCTCTCTTATGAATGAACCCCTTCTCCGATATTCTGCTTGCAAATCTTCTTTTGTGTTCAGATTGTTACCATTTTGATAAGTGAATGCTTAGCTTTTCTGATGCACAGCTGTTCAGTGGATGGAAGCAAGTTGGTGTCTTTTGGTTTCCTGTTTCCTTGACTTGAAGAGACCCAATTTTCTGCCCCCTCCCACACACGTGTTGAGAAGTCCCTGACATTAAGGAGCCAATGGCCCTTGTTTCTTTCGAGGAGTTTCATCACTTCACGTTTGTATTGACGTGTTTCCCTAAATCTGAACTGTTATGAGAACAATAGCTAATGTGATTGTTCAGATGGAACCCTCTCCAATTCCCACGGCCTTTCGTTGCAGAGGCTCTAGTTCCCATTCTTATCGCCTCCCCACCTTTGGCATTGAGGAATTGACCATTGATGCCTGGGTTTATTTCTGGAACCTCAATTCCATTCCATGTATCTGGTTCTGCGTGTTTGATTTCTTCCCAGTACCATGCTGTCCTGATGATCCTAGTGTGATACTCTAATTGGCTATCAGGCAGCCTGCTATGTACATTTCAGGGCTTTGTGGCAGATTGCATTGACAATTTTGACTCCTTTGTTTTTCCATAGATATTCTGGAATTCTTTGGTTATAATGACCTGAGAACACCCGTTGGTATTTTGAGAGGAATAGCGTGGAAACTCTGGATTGTCCCACGGTGGGGTTTGGGAGGAGAGGGAAGTGACATCATCTTACCAGGAGGAATTCCTCTGATCCGTGAGCACAGCTTATTTTTCATTGAATTGTTGGGCTTCACCTTCTTTCATCCATCACTTGCAGTTCTCTGAGAAGAAGGGCTTCCCTCCTGGGTTAGATGGACTCCTAGCTATTGCCTTTCAGGGAATGTCACTGTCAGTGGGGTTGATAATTGCCTTCTTCTAAGCGTTTGCTGGAAGTGTTAGAAATGCCAAGGAGTTTTCTTCCCCTTCCTCACTGTCCATTTCTCTGAGCCTCCAGGTAGAACAGGCCTATTCCAGGGTCCCACGGGGCTCGGGGAATGCAGCTAGACCGTATTTCTCAGGCCTCAGTGCTGGGCATCATCTAGTGTACTCTCCCTGTCCCTTCCTTCTCCTGGTGTCTCCTTCAGGCCCATTTGTGTTCATGTCATTTGTGTATTAAGAGCCAAATCCTGCCTAAGCTCTGTGTACGCAAACAGTTGTCTCCCAGCTTGGGATGTGTCATTTGTGCCTTTCAGACGGTTTTTCCCAGAGTCCAAATCTTGCATTTGACAAAGTTCACTGTGTTCCCTTGTTACTCTTTGTGTAGTGCCTTTCTGTATTGTGTGTGAAGACACAGAACTCATGCTAATCTCTGCTCCATTTCCTTCTGGATTTGTGAACCGTTTTGCATGGAACATATGTCTAGGAATCATTTCAAGTGCATTTGTTGAGAGGTGTCAAGTTTCCATGGACATGCATGTCATCCCCTCTGGTTTCCAAATGTGTTGCTCCTAAACTCTTTCGGATATCTTCTGGGAAAGATGGGAGTTTTTCAGCTTGCATTTCCACAGAAGAATGGATTCAGCAGTTCTAGCTCAGGGACGCTGTGTCCAGTGAAAAGGGAGTTGGGTGCGGCCTCCCTTTCAGCACCAATCCCAAGTTCAGGTTGACAGGCCTCTGAACTTCCATCTGTGATCCAGATTCCACAGGCATCCTTGTGTGCCCTTGGCTGTGTGAGCAGATGAAGGGAGTTTCGTCTCCGAAGGCGCCCAGCAGGCCTGCAACTTCAGACCGCCAGAGGTGAGCATCTCAGAGGACAGGAGCCACCGTGCCAGAAGTGGAGTGGGATCCACCCTGAGGTTGGGCACTGATCGTCAAGTGATGTTCCTGTGGGACTATGATGGGTCCGCCACACTCTTCTCCCACATAGCGAGAGAGATGTCTATGGGATCTGCTAGGCCCTCCACTCCCTCTTGTGGTCCCGAAGGCTGGTTGTCAGCATCCTGAGCACCTAGCTCTGAGATGATGGCCACCTCCACCTACAATGTATGTCCCTTTTCCCACGTGTCCATGCAAAGTGTCAGGCTATCTCTGAGCTACACTAGCCATGTGCTTTGCCTGTCATTGGACCTGCAGATGTTTCTTCTGTTTCCTTCCTGATAACTGATTTTCTCGAGCATTTGGGTGCCACAAGGATAGTTTGTCTTTCTCTGGCCTTGTGTTCTGAGGAACACTTCTCCCTTTGTTGGTGTGGGTTTATCTTTCCATTTATCCTGCATGGTTTATTGTTGTGAGTTTGTTTGTATCGGCGGAAGAACTCAGGCTTTCACTTGTGCCTGATGCGTCCCACTTACAACAGGACGACCTACCTGGAGATTCTGAGCACATTTGCCGTGACGACTTCATTTGGCAGATGATATCTTGAAAGGACCTATACAGTCCATTCAGATATCCCAATGCTCTTTCAAATGACACAGAAACCAGAATTCTCCAGTTTGGTCTTCCAATATGTGGGGAGTCAGAACAATCCCCTGGAGAAGGGAAAAGCTACCAACTCCAGGATTCTGGCCTAGAGAATTCCATGGACTGTAGAATTCATGGGGATGCCAAGACTGTAACAATACTGAGAGACTATAACTTTCACCTTCAGTCAGACCAAAATTCAGTTTCCTCTCATTTTAGTGATTGGCATTGATTGGGGACCCCGAAACGATGGGTAGAAATGCAGAGAGAAGTAGACTCAATGTTTTCAGGTGAGGGAGAGAGGAACGGGGAGTGCTTGCCATGAATCCAGGCTTTGCTGGGAAGTGGGAGGGGGATAGAATGAGTGTTTCAGAATGTAGAGAGTGGTGATGCTTACACAGCATTGTGAAGGCCTCCATCTTCCCAAATGGCATCAAAGAAGGAAAATTTATTGGCACACACTTGTGAGCAAAATATACAGAAAGCCATAAAAGACATAAAAGATGAGAAGAAAGATGCCTAGAAGCCTGATGAAAATCAGCTCAGGGGAAGGGAAGTCAATCTCCCCTGGGTGGGGAGGGAGTGGACGGCATCCACGGGGAACACACAGGGATGGAGGCTGCAGAGCCAACCGCACCCCTGGATGATGTGTTTGCTGAAAGGGCTCTGGAAGTCTGTCCAGAGCAGGGACCTGTTCTCCCTGCAGGGGTGGGACAGTCATGGTGGGCGTCTGAGTCTTTGGCAGCAGCCAGGGCAGGCTGCCCTTGTGCAGGTGGTCACTCAACCCCTGACTCAGGTTCTGCCGCCAAAGCCCAAGCAGGTGCATGTACACGTGAACGTGGAGGTTCTGGAAGGCATGGTGAGACATCGGGGCCTGGGGCTGGGAGTCGTGCAGGTACAGAGTTCCGATGTTCTCAAGGGACTGTCAAGTACCCGGTTCGCCCCGTAGCTTTGGGAGGGTTTTCTTAGGTCTCGATCTCCCCTCATTGGATCCCTGCGTCCTGCACCTGGAGCTCCCACCTCTGTAGGGACGGGTCTTGTACGTGGAGGCTGGCTGAGTTTCATGGCCAGAGCTAGAGCTGGGAGAGAAGAAGAGTTTGCCAAATGCCAGCCTAGCCATGAGCCTAAGGGGACATGAAGGCTTCCTAGAGATTCACTAAGAAGGCCCTGCTTCGGAGTCTTCTCTGCAGTCTCCAAGATGGGTGGTGTGAGGCCAGCCTTTGGTCCAGGCCCAGCCTCACTCTGAGGGACTCCTCCCTGTGTGGCTAAGCACCGCCTCCCCACACTCACATGCAGCAGCCCCAGGAGCCTCAACTTTGTGCTCTGCACTGCTGGGCTCCAGGCTCTCCTGCTGCCTCCAAGGAAGGACTTCTCAGAGCTCTGGCTCAGAGCCGGGTGTGCTGAGCTCCGTGGCAGCCTGAGACTGGGCCCCGGAGTGTGTGCTTGGTGGTGTCTGTGCAGCAGGCCTTGCCTGCTTCCTCTTCTTCGCCAATTTGGCTGATCCCTCCGTGGCCACGCTCACCTGGAGCCTGTACTGGGCTTCCTGGGCAGGGGGCTGGTGCTCTGAACCCTCCCTCAGGGTGGTGGTGGGGGTGTTCCCCTCAGGGGCCACTTCGGGTGGGACACTCTACAATGACAGTGACCATCAGCAGCACTCCTTCGATATTTCTGAGCTGTGCCTGGCCAGGATGGCTGCTGCCTCTGCCCATCTGCCCTTCTGCTCCCAGAAAGCGCAGAGACGAGTGTCTGCTCAGATACGCAATCGGGAGGACAGAGATACCCCTGAGGGAGTGAAGTCAGCCTGGGCAGCCAGCTCTGCCTGGATGCTTCCCATGCCACCAGCCTGCTCTCCCCTGTGGTGTGGACAAAACGACCCACGAGCTCCTGACCAATACGCGACTGGGCTTGCTTAAGGCAGACACACCCAGAGAAACCCCCATCAACACACAAGCAAAGGCCTCAGGCTTCCCCATGTGGGATGGGAGCGGTAGCCGGACCCGGCCTGGGCCTCCCTGTTACCTTTCTGTTTCTTAGGGCAAAGGGCCCGAGGCCTCTCCGGGGTCCCTGAGCCAGCGTCATCCACGTTCCCACATTCTCTGCTTGTGAGTTCGCCTGAGGCCCCGGCCTCTGGGCAGGGGCAAACAACAGAACATCTTGAAAGCAAGTGATCTGGCTGGGGACTCCTCTCCACTGAGGAGGCCTGGATACCAGGGTTGCCGGTTCTGTTGGGTTCTGTTGCCAGGAAATGACATCATTTCCTGGTTCATGGCGAAGGTCACTTCCACAAAGCTCCCCAAGGGAACCTCTGGGTTTCTGGCTGTTTCCCCATGCCCTTAGGCCACGTGTAGGCACAGTGACACACACAGCCCACCCCACAGCATTGGGGAGACCTGGCTGTAGCCAGGGCCTGAGCTCTGAGGACACAGCTGCTTTCAGCCCAGGCTCCTTCTCAGAAGTGAAGAGGACCTGGGCAAGGCATGTGCCCTGCAGGTTTTCCCCACTCTCTCCATCTGCAGATTGGGGGGTCACTCTCCCATTTCCTGCTTAGGTCTGTCAGCCGACAAACAGCTCCAGTGCCTGTTCAAACATTGGGCCGCTATCACATGGAGCTTGGACACTGAGACGTCCCAAAGGATGGATTCCACACAGGGCTGACCTAGCACAGAATGGGGCAGAATCAGGCCTGGATGGGCTTTGGGACCTGGGAAAAGGCAGTCCTCTTTCTGCCTATTTCTTGACCCCTGCATTTGGAGGACCGGAAAGTCATATTCAGACATCACCCCCTCTGATATCAACCATCCCCATCCTCCTCAATTGCCCCACTCAGCCTCGAAGGCTGGGGGAGTCTGCCCCAACAGTAGCTCCCCGAATCCTTGTCTTTGAGTCTCATCATTTTGAGTCATTTTCTCCCTTGGGAGAAAAGCACAGTCATTGTTTCCAACCACAAGAAAGATTCATGCAAATTCTATGAAATCGAATCATTTCCTCTCTCCATTGTTCAGTCTCTCTCCCTCGTTCCCTCTCTTTCTTGACCTTTCCAAATTCAGTCTGTCTCTTCCTCTCTGTGTGTCTCCTCTGGATGCTCGCATGCATGTGAATGCATGGACGCATGTATGTTGTTGAACTTGTTTGAGGCTTTAGGGTTTCGTGTCGAGTGAGTTAAAGATTTGTCGTTGGATTTCGTGTTAAGGGAAGTGATAGGTCTGGGGTTTGTTCTGGGAGACGCGTAGGAACCCCTTCTCCGATATTCTGCTTGCTAATATTCTTTTTTGTTCACTTTGTTACCATTTTGATTTGTGAATGCTCAGCTTTTCTGATGCAAATCTGTTCAAGTGGATGGAAGCCCATGGGTGTCCTTTGGTTTACTGTTTCCTTGACTTGAAGGGACCCAATTTTCTTCCCCCCCACACACACATGTTGATAAGTCCATGACATGATGGAGCCTATGGCCCGTGCTTATTTCCAGGAGTTTCATCACTTCAGGCTTTGCGTTGATGTGTTTCACTGAATCTGACGTGTTCTGAGACCAAAATCCAATGTGATTGTTCAGATGGAACCATCTCCAATTCCCACGGCCTTTCATTGCAGAGGCTCTTTTTCTCATTCTTATCACCTCCCCTCCATTGGCATTGAGGAATTGACCGTAGAAGCGTGGATTTTTTTTTTTTTTTTGGACCCTCAATTCCATTCCATGGATCTGGTTCTGCGTGTTTGATTTCTTCCCAGTACCATGCTGTCCTGATGATCCTAGTGTGATAGTCTAATTGGCTATCAAGCAGCCTGCTATGTCCATTTCAGGGCTTTGTGGCAGATTGCATTGACTCTTTTGACTCCTTTGTGTTTCCATAGACATTTTGGAATTCATTGGTTATAATGCCTTGAGAATAGCCGATTTTTTTTTTAATTTTTATTGGAGGCTAATTATTTTACAATATTATATTGGTTGGTTTTGCCATACATTGACATGAATCCGCCTCGGGTGTACATGCGGTCCCTCTCCAGAACCCCCCTCCCACCTCCCTCCTTCCTTTATTTTCCCTCTGGGTCATACCAGCCCTGAACATCCTGTAATATGCCTCGACCCTGAACTGGTGATTCGTTTCACATATGATAATATACATGTTTCAATGCCATTCTCCCAAACCATCCCATCCTCACCCTCTCCCACAGAATCCCTATGACTGTTTTATACATCTGTTTCTTTTTTGCTGTCTCGTATACGGGGTTATCATTTGCATCTTTCTAAATTCCATATATATGTGTTAGTATATTGTATTGTTGTTTTTCTTTCTGGCTTTCTTCACTCTGTATAATAGGCTCCAATTTCATCCACCTCATTAGAACTGATGGAAATGCATTCTTTTTAATGGCTGAGTAATACTCCATTGTGTATATGTCCCAAAGCTTTATTATTCATTCGTCTGCAGATGGATATGTAGGTTGCTTCCATGTCCTGGCTATTGTAAACAGTGCTGCGATGAACATTGGAGTACATGTGTCTCTTTCAATTCTGGTTTCCTCGGTGCGTATGCCCAGGAGTGTGATTGCTGGATCATATGGCATTTCTATTTCCAGTTTTTTGAGGAATCTCCACACTGTTCTCCATAGTGGCTGTACTAGTTTGCATTTCCACGAACAGTGTAAGAAGGATCCCTTCTGTCCACAACCTCTCTAGCATTTATTGCATGTAGACTTTTGGATAGCAGCCATTCTGACTGGTGTGAAATGTTATCCCATTGTGGTTTTGATTTGCATTTCTCTGCTTATGAGAGATGTTGATCATTTTTTCATGTGTTTGTTAGCCATCTTTATGAATTCTTTAGAGAAATGTCTGTTTAGTTCTTTGGCCCATTTTTTGATTGGCTCATTTGTTTTTCTGGAATTGAGCTTCAGGAGCTGCTTGTATATTTTGGAGATTAATCCTTTATCAGTTGTTTCATTTGCTATTATTTTCCCCCATTCTGAAGGCTGTCTTTTCACCTTGCTTATAGTTTCCTTTGCTGTGCAGAAGCTTTTGATTTTAATTAGGTCCCATTTGTTTATTTTTGCTTTTATTTCCAATATTCTGGGAGGTGGGTCTTGGAGGATCCTGCTGTGATTTATGTCAGAGAGTGTTTCACCTACATTCTCCTCTAGGAGTTTTATAGTTTTTGGTTTTACCTTTATCTCTCTAGTCTATTTTGAGTTTATTTTGGTATATGGTGTTAGGAAGTATTCTAGTTTTATTCTTTTACAAGTGGCTGACCAGTTTTCCCAGAACCACTTGTTAAAGAGACTGTCTTTTCTCCATTTTATATTCTTGCCTCCTTCGTCAAAGATAAGGTATCCATAGGTGCGTGGATTTATCGCTGGGCTTTCTATTTTGTTCCATTGATCTATGTTTCTGTATTTATGCCCGTACCATACTGTCTTGATGACTGTGGCTTTATAGTAGAGCCTGAAGTCCGGCAGGCTAATTCCCCCAGTTACATTTTTCTTCCTCAAGATTGCTTTGGCTATTCGAGGTTTTTTGTATTTCCATACAAATTGTGAGATTATTTGTTCTAGTTCTATGAAAAATATCGTTGGTAGCTGGACAGGGATTGCATTGAATGTATAAGTTACTTTAGATATTATACTCATTTTAACAATATTTATTCTTCCAATACACGAAAATGGTATATTTCTCCATCTATTAGTGTACTCTTTGATTATGTTCACTAGTGTTTTATAGTTTTCTGTGTACAAGTCTTTTGTTTCCTTAGGTAAATACATTCTTAAGTATTTAAATCTTTTCGTTGCAACAGAGAATGGAATAGTTTCCTTAATTTCTCATTCTGTATTCTCATTATTAGTGTAAAGGAATGCAAGTGATTTCTGTGTGTTGACTTTATATCCTGCAACTTTACTGTATTCATTGATTAGCTCTAGTAGTTTTCTGGTAGATTCTTTAGGGTTTTCTGTGTAGAGGATCACATCATCAGCGAACAGTTAAAGTTTTACTTCTTCTTTTCCAATTTGTATTCCTTTTATGTCTTTTTCTGCTCTGATTGCTGTAGCCAAAACTTCCATAACTATGTTGAATAGTAGTGGTGCGAATGGGCACCCTTGTCTTATTCCTGACATTAGGGGAAATGCTTTCAGTTTTTCACCATTGAGGATAACGTGCTATGGGTTTGTCATATATAGCTTTTATTATATTGAGATATGTCCCTTCTATTCCCACTTTCTGGAGGGTTTTTATCATAAATGGATGCTGTATTTTGTCAAAGACTTTCTCTGCATCTATTGAAATAATCATATGATTTTTAGTTTTCAGTTTGTTAATGTGGTGTATTACGTTGATTGATTTGTGGATATTGAAGAATCCTTGCATTCCTGGGATAAGCCCACTTGGTCATGATGTATGATCTTCTGAATGTGTTGTTGTATTCTGATTGCTAGAATTTTGTTAAGGATGTTTGCATCAATGTTCATCAGTGATATTGGCCTGTAGTTTTCTTTTTTTGTGGGAACTTTATGAGGTTTTGGGATTAGGGTGATGGTGGTCTCATAGAATGAGTTTGGAAGTTTCCCTTCCTCAGCAATTTTCTGGAAGAGTTTGAGTAGAACTGGTGTTAGCTCTTCTCTAAATTTTTGGTAGAACTCAGCCGTGAAGCCGTCTGGACCAGGGCTTTTGTTTGCTGGAAGATTTTTTATTATAGCCTCTAGTTCCGAGCTTGTGATGGCTCTGTTCAGATTTTCTATTTCTTTCTGGTTCAGTTTTGTAAACTTGTACTTTCTTGGAATTTGTCAATTTCTTCCAGGTTATTCATTTTATTGCCATATAATTGCTGATAGTATTCTCTAATAATCCTTTGTATTTGTGTAGCCGTTGGTATTTTGAGAGGAATAGCGTGTGACCTCTGGACTGCCCAAAGTTGGGGGTTGGGGGGAGGGGGAAGTGAAATTTTCTAACCAGGAGAAATTCTTCTGATACTGGAGCACAGCTTATTTTCCATTGGATTGGTGGGCTTCACCTTCTTTCACCCATCTCTTTCAGTTCTATTAGAAGAGGGGCTTCCCTCCTGGGTTAGATGGACCCCTAGCTATTGCCTTTCAGGAAATGTCACTGTCGATGGGGTTGATACTTGCCGTCTCCTTCTAAGCATTTGATGTTAGTATTAGAAATGCCAACGATTTTTCTTCCCCTTCCTCACTGTCCATCTCTCTGAGCCTCCAGGTTGAACAGGCCTAGTCCAGGTTCCCACGGCTATTGGGGAGTGCAGCTAGACCGTGTTTCTCAGGCGTTCATTGTTGGGCATCATTCGGTATACTCTCCATGTCCCTTCCTTTGCCTGGTTTCCCTGCAGACCTCTCCTTCAAGCTTGTGTTCATGTCGTTTGTGTATTAGGAGCCAAATTCTGCCTACGTTCCGTGTATGCAAACAGTTGTCTTCCCGCTTGGGATATGTTGTTTGTGATTTTCAGACGGTCTTTCCCAGAGCCCAAATCTTGGATTTGACAAAGTTCACTGTGTTCCCTGGTTACTCTTTGTGTAGTGCCTTTTGGTATTGTGTGTGAAAACTCAGAGCTCATGTCTAATGTCTGCTCCATTTCCTTCTGGATTTGTGAACCATTTTGCATGGAACGTATGTCTAGGAATCATTTGAAGTGCATTTGTTGAGAGGTGTTAATTTTCCATGGACATGCATGTCACCCCCTCTGGTTTCCAATGTTTCACTCCTAAACAGTTTCGGAGACCTTCTCAGAAAGATGGGTGTTTTTCAGCTTGCATTTCCACAGTTGAATGGATTCAGCAGCTCTAGAAGCAAGGACACTTTGTCCAGTGAAAGGGGGAGTCAGGTGCGGCCTCCCTTTCAGCACCGATCCCCAAGTCTGGTTGAGAGGGCTCTGATCTTCCGTCATTGAGCCAGAATCCACAGGCTTCCTTGTGTGCCTTGGACGTGTGAGCGGCTTAAGGGAGTTTCGTCTGCGCAGGCACCAAGCAAGCCTGCGGTTTGGACCACCATAGGTGAGCATCTCAGAAGACAGGATCAACCATGCAAGAAGTGGAATGGGATCCAACTTGAGGGTGGGCACTGATCGCCAAGAGATGTTCCAGTGGGACTTTGATGGGTCCAGCACATTCTTCTGGCAGAGAGCGAGACAGATTTCTATGGACTCTGCTGGCCCTCCATTCCCTCTTGTGGTCCTGAAGGCTGGTTGACACCAACCTGAGCACCTAGCTCTGAGATTATGAGAACGGCCACCTGCACTGTGTTTCCCTTTGCGCGCGTGTCCATGCGAAGCTTCAGGCCATCTCTGAGCTACACTAGCCATGTGCATTGCCTCACATTGGACTTGCACATGTTTCTTCTGTTTCTTTCCCGATCACCGATTTTCTCGAGCATGTGGGGACTACGAGGATGGTGGATCTGGCCTTGTGTTCTGTGGAACACTTCTCCCTTTGTTGGTTTGGGTTTATCATTCCATTTCTCCTGCCTGGTTTATTGTTGTGAGTTTGTTTGTGCCAGCGGAAGAACTCAGCATTTCCCTTGTGCCTGAGGTGTCCCACTTACAACAACATTGCCTACCTGCATATTCTGAGCACATTTGCGGAGAGGGCTTCGTTTGGCAGATAACATCTTGAAAAGACCTACATGGTCCTTTCAGATACCCAAAGGCTACGTCAAATGACATAGGGACCAGAATTCTCCAGTTTGGTCTTCCAATATGTGGGGAGTCAGAACAATCCACTGAGAAGGGAAAAGCTACCGACTCCAGGATTCTGACCTAGAGAATTGCATGGATTGTAGAATTCATGGGGATGCCAAGACTCTAACAATGCCGAGAGACTATAACTTTCGCCTTCAGTCAGAGTAAAATCCAGTTTCCTTTTATTTCAGTGATTGGCATTCATTGGGGACCTCGAAAGGATGGGAAGAAATGCAGAGAGAAGTAGGCTCAATGTTGTCAGGCGGGGAGAGAATAACGGGGAGTTCTTGCCATGAATCCAGGCTTTGCTGGGAAGTGGGGGGGATAGAATGAGGGTGTCCAAATGTAGACAGTGGTGATGTTTACACAGCATAGTGAAGGCCTCCATATTCCCAAATGTCATCAAGGAAGGAAAATTTATTGACACACAGTTGCGAGCAAAATATACAGAAAGCCATAAAAGACATAAAAGATGAAAAGAAAGATGCCTAGGAGCCTAATGAAAATCAGCTCATGGGAATGGAAGTCAATCTCCCCTGGGTGGGGAGCGAGTGGACTGCTGCCACGGACAACACGCAGGGATGGAGGCTGCAGAGTCAACCGCGTCCCTGGATGAGGTTTTTGATAAAAGGGCTCTGGGTCTCTGTCCAGAGCATGGGCCTGTTCTCCCTGCAGGGATGGGACAGGCATGTTGGGCGTCTGAGTCCTTGGCAGGAGACACGGCAGGCTGCCCCTCTGCAGGTGGTCATTCAGGCCCTGACTCGGGTTCTGCCGCCAAAGCCCGAGCAGGTGTAAGTTCATGTGGCGGTGGAGGTTCTGGAAAATGGGGTGCGACATCGGAGCCTGGGGCTCTGGTTCGTGCAGGCACAGAGTTCGGATGTGCTGACGGTGCTAGCCAGTACCCGGCTCTCCCCATTTCTTTGGGAGGGGACGTCTCCGGTCTCAATCTCCCCTCGGTGGATCCCTGGGTGCTGCACCTGGAGCTCCAACCTTTGTAGGGACTCGTTTTGGACGTGGAGGCTGGCTGAGTTTGACGGTCAGAGCTAGAGCTGGTGGAGAAGAAGAGTTTGCCACACGACAGCCTTGCCATGTGCCTAAGTGGGTACGAAAGCTTCCTAGAGATTCTATAAGAAGGCCTAGCATCGGAGTCTTCTCTGCAGTCTCCAGAATGAGTGGTGTGATTCCAGCCATTGGTCCCGGACCAGCCCCAGCTCTGGGGGACACCTCCCTGTGTGGCTCACCACTACCTCCCCACACTCACATGCAGCAGCCACAAACGCCTCATCTATTTGCTCTGCCCTCCTGGGTTCCAGGTCCTACTGCTACCTCCAAGGCAGGGCTTCTCAGAGCTCTGGGTCAGGGCAGGCTCTGCTGAGTTCCGTGGCAGCCTGAGACTGGGCCCCGGGGTGCATGCTGGGTGGTGTCTGTGTAGCAGGCCTGGCCTGCTCCGTCTTCATTGCCAGATGGGCTGAGCCCTCCGTGGCCACGCTCACCTGGAGCCTGGACTGGGCCTCCCGGTCAGGGGGCTGGTGCTCTGAGCCCTCCCTCTGGGAGGTGGATGGGGTGTGCCCCTCAGGGGCCACCTCGGGTGGGATGCTCTGCAATGAGAGAGACCATCAGCCAGCCCTGCTTTGATATTTGTGAGCTGAGACTGGCCAGTATGGCTGCTGCTTCTGCCCGTCTGCCCTTCTGCTCCCAGAAGGAGCAGCGACAAAAATATGCTGAGATACCCACCCAGGAGGACGGAGACACACCCGAGGGCATGAGGTCAGCCTGGTCCACCAGCTCTGACTGGACGCTCCCCATGACAGGCAGCCTGCTCTCTGCTGGGGAGTGGACACAAGCAGTCGAAGGGCTCCAAACCCACATGCAGCTGGGCTTGCTTGAGTCAGACACACGCCGAGAAAACCCCTTCCACACACAGGGAAAGGCCTCAGGCTTCCCCAGGTGGGATGGGAGAGGTGGCAGGACCCTGTATGCATACACTGAGCTTAGGCAGGGTTTGGCTGTTAATACACAAATGACATGAACACAAAGGAGCCTGAAGGAGAGGTCTGAAGGGACACCAGGCGAAGAAAGGGATGCGGAGAGTACACCAAATGATGCCCAGAACTGAGGGTCTGATCCACAGGGTCTAGGTGCACTCCCCGAGGCCCGTGGGACCCTGGACTAGGCCTGTTCTACCTGGAGGCTCAGAGAGATGGACAGTGAGGAAGGGGAAGAGAAATATTTGGCATTTCTAACACTCATAGCAAACACTTAGAAGACGGCAATTATCAACCCCACGGACAGTTACATTCCCTGAAAGGCAATAGCTAGGAGTCCATCTAAACCAGGAGGGGAGCCCCTCTTCTCTGAGAACTGCAAGAGATGGATGAAAGAAGGTGAATCCCACAAATCCAATGGAAAATAGCTGTGCTCAAGGATCAGAAGAATTCCTCCTGGTAAGATGATATCAATTCCCCCTCCCCCGGACCCCCACCGTGGGGCAATCCAGAGGATCCACTCTATTTCTCTCAAAATACCAACGGCTTTTCTCAGGGCATTATAACCAAAGAATCCAAAATGTCTATGGAAACACAAAGGAGTCAAAAGAGTCAATGCAATCTGCCGTAAAGCTCTGAAATGGACATAGCAGTCTGACTGATAGCCAATTAGACTCTCAGACAAGGATCATCAGGACAGCATAGTACTGGGAAGAACTCAAACACGCAGAACCAGATCCATGGAATGGATTTGAGGTTCCAGACGTAAACCCAAGCTTCTACGGTCAATTCCTCGACGCCAAAGGAGGGGAGGTGATACGAATGGGAAAAAGAACCTCTGCAATGAAAGGCCGTGGGAATTGGAGATGGTTCCATCTGAACAATCATATTGGATTTTGGTCTCATAACACATCAGATTCAGTGAAACACATCAATGCAAAGCCTGAAGTGATGAAACTCTTGGAAATAAGCACGGGCCATAGGCGCCTTAATGTCAGGGAATTCTCAAGATGTGTGTGGGGGTGGAAGAATATTGGGTCTCTTCAAGTCAAGGAAACAGTAAACCAAAGGACACCCACCAGCTTCCATCCACTTGAACAGCTTTGCAACAGAAAAGCTAAGAATTTGCTAATCAAAATGGTAACAAACTGAACAAAAAAGAATATTAGCAAGCAGAATATCGGAGAAGGGTTTCCTACGTAAAAGAGACTGAGAACTCACACCACTAAGTCTCCCAGAACAAACCCCAGATCTAGCCCTTCCCCTAACACCAATTCCAACCTCAAACCTTTAACTCACTCTAAATGAAACACTAAAGCCTCAGCCTAGGTCAACAGTTTACATGCTTACATACATTCACATGCATTCAAGCATCCACAGGAGAGACACACAGAGGAAGACAGACTGAATTTGGAAAGGTCAAGAAAGAAACGGAACGCGGAAGAGAGACTGAACCAGGGAGAGAGGAAATGAGTCGATTTCACAGAATTTGCATGAATCTCTCTTGAGGTTGGAAACATTGACAGTGCGTATTCCCCCTGCAAGTGGTAAAATGACACAAGATGATGAGATTCAAAGACAAGGATGCGGGGAGCCACTGTTTGGGCAGACTCCCCCACTCCTCGAGGCTGAGTGGGACACTTGAGTAGGACAAGGAAGGTTGATATCAGAGGAGGCGATGTCTGAATATGACCTTCCGATCCTCCCAATGCGGGGGTCAAGAAATAGGCAGGAAGCGGACTGCCTTTTCCCAGGTCCCAGAGCCCATCCAGGCCTGATTCTGCCCCATTCTGTGCTAGGTCAGCCCTGTGTGAAATCTGTCCTTTGGGAAGTCTCAGTGTCCAAGCTCCATGTGATAGAGGCCCAAAGTATGAAAAGGAACTGGAGTTGTTCATAGACTGACAAACCTAGGCAGCAGATGGGAGAGTGTTCCCCACTCTGAAGATCAAGAGACTGGGTTACCCTGTGGAGCACATGCCTTGCCCAGGGCCACATCATTTCTGAGAAGATGGATCCTGGGCTGAAAACATCTGTGTCCTCAGAGCTCAGGCCCTGGTTGCACCCAGGTCTCCCCAATGCTGTGGGGTGGGCTGTGTGGTTTCACTGTGCCTGCATGTGGTCTAAGGACGTGGGGGAACAGCCAGAAACCCAGAGGTTCCCTTGGGGAGCTTTGTGGAAGGGACCTCGGACACGAACCAGGAAATGATGTCACTTCCTGGCAACAGAACCCAACAGAACCCACAAACCGGGTATCCAGTCCTCCCCAGCGGAAAGGAGCCCACAGCCAGATCGTTTGCTGTCAAGCTGTTCTGCTGCTTGCCCTTGCCCAGATGCTGTGCGGACCTCAGGCGAGCTCACAGGCAGACTGTGTGGGCACGGGATTGACACTGGCTCAGCACCCCCCCCGCCGACAGTCCTCTGGCCCTTTGCCCGAAGGAACAGAAAGGTAACAGGGGAGCCCCAGGCCAGGTCCGGCCACCTCTCCTGTCCCACCCAGGGAAGCCTGAGGCCTTTCGCTGTGTATGGATGTGGGTTTTACGGGGTGTGTCTGCCTCAAGCAAACCCAACCGCATGTGGGTCAGGAGACCATGGGTCGCTTGTGTCCACACCCCAGGGGAGAGAAGGCTGGGTGGCATGGGGAGAGTCCAGGCAGACCCGCATGCCCAGGCTGACCTCACACCCTCAGGGGTGTCTCTGTCCTCCCGGGTGGGTAGCTGAGCAGATCTTTGACTTTGCTCTTTCTGTGAGCAGAAGGGCAGACAGGCAGAGGCAGCAGCCATCCTGGCCAGCCTCAGCCCAGGAATATAGAAGCAGGGCTGGCTGATGGTCACTAACATTGCAGAGCGTCCCACCCGAGTTGGCCCCTGAGGGGCACACCCCATCCACCTCCCAGAATGAGTGCTCAGAGCACTAGCCCCCTGCCCGGGAGGCCCAGTGCAGGCTCCAAGTGAGCGTGGCCAAGGAGGGCTCAGCCCAACTGACGATGAAGACGGAGCGGGCAAGGCCTGCTACCCAGACACCACCCAGCATGCACCCCGGGGAACAGTCTCATGCTGCCACAGAGCTCCGCAGAGCCGGCCCTGACCCAGAGGTCTGAGAAGCCCTACACCTGAGGTAGCAGGAGGACCTGAAACCCAGAACGGCATAGCACAGACGTGAGGCGGCTGGGACTTCTGAACATGAGTGTAGGGATTCAGTGCTGAGCCACACAGGTAGGAGTCCCCCAGAGCTGGGGCTGGGCCTGGAACAAAGGCTAGCCTCACACCACCCATCTTTGAGACTGCAGAGAAGACTCCGATGCTGGGCCTTCTTAGCGAATCTCTAGGAAACTTTCGTGCCCACTTAGGCACATGCATGTGCAGGACCCAGGGATCCACTGAGGGGGATTCGAGACCTGTGACGTACCCTCCCAAAGACATGTGGCCAACCGGGTATTGGCAGGCACACTCAGCACATCGGATCTCTGTGCCTGCACAACCCACAGCCCCAGGACCCGATGTCCCACCCTGTTTCCAGATCCTCCACCTCAACGTGCACTTACACCTGCTCGGGCGTTGGTGGCAGAACCTGAGTCAGGGTCTGAGTGACCACCTGCACAAGGGCAGCCTGCCCTGGCTCCTGCCAAGGACTCAGACACCCACCATGACGGTCCCACCTCTGCAGGGAGAAAAGGCCCCTGCTCTGGACAGAGACCCAGAGCCAGTTCAGCAAACACCTCGTCCAGGGGCGCGTTTGGCTCTGCAGGCTCCATCCCTGTGTGTTCCCTGTGGATGCCGTCCACTCCCTCCCCACCCAGGGGAG
This sequence comes from Moschus berezovskii, assembly GCF_049115385.1. NCBI lineage: Eukaryota > Metazoa > Chordata > Mammalia > Artiodactyla > Moschidae > Moschus > Moschus berezovskii. The sequence goes on from NC_142469.1 coordinate 2,879,843, forward strand.
ACTGACTTCCTTTCCCCTGAGCTGATTTTCATGAGGCTCCTAGGCATCTTTCTTCTCATCTTTTAAGTCTTTTATGGCTTTCTGTATATTTTGCTCACAAGTGTGTGTCAATAAATTTTCCTTCCTTGATGCCATTTGTGAATATATAGTCCTTCACAATGCTGTGTAAGCATCACCACTGTCTACATTTGGACACCCTCACTCTATCCCCCCACCCACTTCCCAGCAAAGCCTGGATTCATGGCAAGCACTGCCCATTCCTCTCTCCCCCGCCTGACAACATTGAGTCTACTTCTTTCTGCATTTCTTCCCATCCTTTCGGGATCCCCAATCAATGCAATCACTGAAATGAAAGGAAACTGGATTTTCCTGTGACTGAAGGTGAACGTTATAGTCTCTCAGTATTGTTAGAGTCTTGACATGCCCATGAATTCTACAGTGCATGGAATTCTCTAGGCCAGAGTCCTGGAGTGGGTAGCTTTTCCCTTCTCCAGGGGATTGTTCTGAGTCCCCACATATTGGAAGACCAAACTGGAGAATTCTGGATTCTATGTCATTTGAAGGAGCCTTTGGGTATACGAAAGGACAGTGTAGGTCCTTTCAAGATGTCATCTGCCCATCGAAGCCCTCTCGATAATTGCTCAGAATCTCCAGGTAGGCAGTGCTGTTGTAAGTGGGACACCTCAGACACAAGTAAATGCTGAGTTCTTCTCCCGGCTCAAACAAACTCACAACAATAAACTAGGCAGGAGATATGGAAAGATAAATCCACACCAACAAAGGGAAAACTCTTACTCAGATCACAAGGCCAGAAAAAGACCCACCGTCCTTGTGGTCCCCACATGCTCGAGAAAATGTATGATCGGGAAGGAAACAGAAGAAACATATGCAGGTCCAATGAGAGGCAATGGACATGGCTAGTGTAGCTCAGAGACAGCCTGACGCTTTGCGTGGACCTGCTGTCAAAAGGAAACACAGGGCAGGTGGCAGTGGTCATCATCTAGAGCTAAGTTCTCATCATGGTGACAACCAGCCTTCGGGACCACAAGAGGGAGTGGAGGGCCTAACAGAGCCCATAGACATCTCTCTCGCTATCTGGGAGAAGAGTGGAACCATTTTCCATGGAACGTATGTTCCGGACCCATCAAAGTCCCTTAGGAGCATCTATTGATGATCAGTGCCCACCCTCAGGGTGGATCCCACTCCACTTCTGGCACAGTGGCTCCTGTCTTCTGAGATGCTTACCTCTGGCGGTCTGAAGCCACAGGCCTGCTGGGTGCCTGCTGAGACGAAACTCCCTTCAGCTGCTCACACAGCCAAGGGCACACAAGAATGCCAGTGGCCTGTGGCTCACAGATGGAAGATCTGCCCCCTGACAATCCGACCTGGGTATTTGTGCTGAAAGGGAGGCCGCACCCGACTCCCTTCATTGGAGTCAGCACCCCTTCTGCTAGAGCTGCTGAATCCATTCAACTGTGAAAACGCAAGCTGAAAAACACCCATCTTTCCGATAAGTTCTCCTAAAAAGTTTAGGAGCAACGCATTTGGAACCCAGAGGGGATGACATGCATGTCCGTGTAAACTTGACACCTCTCAACAAATGCACTTCAAATGATTCCTAGACATACGTTCCATGGAAAATGGTTCACAAAACCAGAAGGAAATGAAGAAGACATTAGACATGAGCTCTGTGTCTTCACACAAAATGCAGAAAGACACTACACAAAGAGTAACCAGGGAACACAGTGAACTTGTCTCACCAATAATTGGACTCTGGGAATAATGGTCTGTAAAACGCAAACGACACATCCCAAGCTGGGAGACAACTGTTTGCATACACAGAGCTTAGGCAGATTTAGCTTCTAATACACAAGTGAGATGAACACAAAGGAGCCTGAGGGAGAGGTCTGAAGGGACACCAGGCGAAGCAAGGGACCTGGAGAATACACCGAATGATGCCCAGCACTGAGCACCTGAGAAATATGATCTAGCTGCACTCCCCGAGCCCCTGGGGACCCTGGACTAGGCCTGTTCTACCTGGAGGCTCAGAGAGATGGACAGTGAGGAAGGGGAAGAGAAATCCTTGGCATTTCTAACATTTACAGCAAACGCTTAGAAGGAGAAGGCAAGGATCAACCCCACCGACAGTGACATTTCCTGAAAGGCAATAGCTTGGAGTCCATCTAACCCAGGAGGGAAGCCCCTCTTCTCAGAGAACTGCAAGAGATGGATGAAAGAAGGTGAAGCCCACCAATCCAATGAAAAATAATCTGTGCTCCTGGATCAGAAGAATTCCTCCTGGTAAGATGATGTCACTTCCCCCTCCCCCCAACCCCCACCGTGGGGCAATCCAGAGGTTGCATGCTATTTCTCTCAAAATACCAAAGGCTGTTCTCAGGGCATTATAACCAAAGAATTCCAAAATGTCTATGGAAACAGAAAGGAGTCAAAATAGTCAATGCAATCTGCCACAAAGCCCTGAAATGTACATAGCAGGCTGCCTGGTAGCCAATTAGACTATCACACTAGGATCATCAGGACAGCATGGTACAAACATGCAGAACCAGATCCATGGAATGGAATTGCGGGTCCAGAAATAACCCCAAGCTTCTATAGTCACTTCATTGACGCCAAAGGTGGGGATGCGATATGAATGGGAATAAGAGCCTCTGCAACGAAAAGCTGTGGGCATTGGAGATGGTTGCATCTGAATAATCATATTGACTTTTGGTCTCATAACACCTCAGATTCAGTGAAACACATCAACGCAAAGCCTGAAGTGATGAAACTCCTGGAAATAAGCACGGGCCATAGGTTCCTTAATGTCAGGGTCTTCACGACATGTGTATGGTGGCGGAAGCAAAATTGCGTCTCTTCAAGTCAAGGAAACAGGAAACCGAACAACATCAACTAGCTTCCATCCACTTGAACAGCTTTGAAACAGAAAAGCTTAGCATTCACAAATCAAAATGGTAACAAACTGAACACAAAGAATATTTGCAAGCAGAATATAGAAGAAGGGTTTCCTAAGTAAAAAAGACAAGAACTCACAAGACTAAGTCTCACAGAACAAACCCCAGACCTATCCCTTCCCCTAACCTCAACTCCATCCCCAAACCTTTTAACACACTGGAAAGGAAACCTTGAAGCCTCACTCTAGGTCAACAATATACATGCTTACATTCATTCACAGGCACGCGAGCATCCACAGCAGAGACACAGAAAGGAAGAGACAGACTGAATTTGGAAAGTTCAAGAAAGACAGAAGGAGGGAGAGAGACTGAACAATGGAGAGAGGAAATGAGTCGATTCCACAAAATGTGCATGAATCTCTCTGGAGTTTTGAAACAATGACAATGCCTATTCCCCCTGTAAAGGGGAAAATGACCCAAGTAAATGAGGCTCAAAGACAAGGATGCGGGGAGCCACTTTTGGGGCAGCCTCCCCCACCCCTCGAAGATGAGTGGGACACTTGAGCAGGAGGATGAAAGTTGATATCAGAGGGAGCGATGGCTGAATGTGACCTTCCGGTCCTCCCAATGAGGGGGTCAAGAAATAGGCAGGAAGGGGACTGCCTTTTCCCATGTCCCAGAGCCCATCTAGGCCTGATTCTGCCCCATTCTGTGCTAGGTCAGCCCTTGTTTGTGCCGGCGGAAGAACTCAGACTTTCCCTTATGCCTGCAGTTTCCCACTGAAACAGCACTGCCTACCTGGAGATTCTGAGCACATTTGCCGAGAGGGCTTCGTTTGGCAGATGACTTCTTGAAAGGACCTACACGGTCCTTTCAGATAGCCAAAGGCTACTTCAAATGAAATAGAAACCAGAATAATCCAGTTTGGTCTTCCAACATATGGGGAGTCAGAACAATTGCCTGGAGAAGGGAAAAGCTACCCACTCCAGGATTCTGGCCTAGAGAATTCCATGGACTGTAGAATTCATGGGAATGCCAAGACTTGAATGATACTGAGAGACTATAACTTTCACCTTCAGTCAGACCAAAATAAAGTTTCCTATCTTTTCAGTGATTGGCATTGATTGTGGACCCCGAAAGAATGGGAAGAAATGCAGAAAGAAATAGACTCAACGTTGTCAGGCGGGGGAGAGAGGTACGGGCAGTGCTTGCTATGAATCCAGGCTTTGCTGTGAAGTTGGGGAGGGGAGAGAATGAGGGTGTCCGAATGTAGACAGTGGTGATCCTTACACAGCATTGAAGGCCTCCATATTCCCAATGGCATCAAGGAAGGAAAATTTATTGACACACACTTGTGAGCAAAATATACACAAAGCCATAAAAGACATAAAAGATGAGAAAAAAGATTCCTAGAAGCCTGATGAAAATGAGCTCAGGGGAAGGGAAGTCAATCTCCCCTGGGTGGGGAGGGAGTGGACGGCGTCCATGGGGAACACACAGGGATGGTGGCTGCAGAGCCAACTGCACCCCTGGATAAGGTATTTGCCGAACGGGCTCTGGGCCTCTGTCCAGAGCAGGGGCCTGTTCTCCCTGCAGGGGTTGGACATTCATGGTGGGCATCTGAGTCCTTGGCAGGAGCCAGGACAGGCTCCCTCTGTGCAGGTGGTCAATCAGGCCCTGACTTTAGTCCTGCCGCCAAAGCCTGAGCAGGTGCAAGTGCCGGTGGAGGTAGAGGCTGTGGGCTTCGATATTTCTGAGCTGAGCCTGGCCAGGATGTCTAATGTTTCTGCCCGTCTGCCCTTCTGCTACCAGAAAGAACAGAGATGAATGCCTGCTCAGATACCCACCAGGGAGGATGGAGACCCCCCGCCAAGGGCTTGAGGTCAGCCTGGGCACACGGCTCTGCCTGGACGCTCACCATGCCACCAAGCGTGCTCTCCCCTGGAGTGTGGACACAAGCGGTCCACGGGCTCCTAACCCACCTGTGGCTAGGCTTGCTTGAGGCAGACACAGCCTGAGAAACCCCCATCCACACACAGCGAAAGGCCTCAGGCTTCCACGGGTGGGACGGGAGAGGTGGGCGGACACGGCCTGGGGCTCCCCTGTTACCTTTCTGTTCCTTCGGGCAAAGGGCCAGAGGACTCTCGGAGGGGTCCTGCACCAGTGTCGACAGCCTTCCCGCACTCTCTGCCTGTGAGCTCGCCTGAGGACCCGGCCTCTGGGCAGGGGCAAACAGCAGAACATCTTGACAGCAAGTGATCTGGCTGGGGGCTCCTCACCGCTGGGGAGGCCTAGATACACGGGTTGTGGGTTCTGTTGGGTTCTGTTGCCAGGAAATGACATCATTTCCTGGTTCGTGGCCTAGGTACCTGCCACAAAGTTCCCCAAGGGAACCTCTGGGTTTCTGGCTATTCTCCCATGCCCTTATGCCACGTGCAGGCACAGTGACACACATTCAGACCACCCCACAACCTTTGGGAGACTTGGGTGCAGCCAGGGCCTGAGCTCTGAGGACACAGCTGCTTTCAGCCAAGGTTCCCTCTTCTCAGAATTGATGTGGTCCTGGGCAAGACATGTGCCCCCCTTGGTTTCCCCAGTCTCTCCATCTGTAGAGTGGGGGTCACTCTTCCATCTCCTCCCTAGGTATGTCATCCTACAAACAGCTGCAGTGCCTGTTCAGACTTTCGGCTGCAATCACATGGAACTTAGACACTGAGACTTCCCAAAGGACGGATTCAACACAGGGCTGACCTAGCACAGAATGGGCACAATCAGGCATGGATGGGCTCTGGGACCTGGGAAAAGTCAGTCCCTTTTCTGCCTTTTTCTTGACCCCTGCATTGGGAGGACCGGAAAATCATATTCCCACATCGCGACCTCTGATATCAACCTTCCTCGTCCTATTCAAGTGTCCCACTCAGCCTCGAGGCCTGGGGGAGGCTGCCCCAACAGTGGCTCCCCGAATCCTTGTCTTTGAGACTCATCAACTTGGGTCATTTTCCCCCTTGCAGGGGGAATAGGCACTGTCATTGTTTCCATCCTCAAGAGAGATTCATGCAAGTTCTGTGAAATTGACTCATTTCCTTCTCTGTTGTTCAGTCTCTCTCCCTCGTTCCGTCTCTTGATCTTTCCAAATTCATTCTGTATCTTCCTTTCTGTGTCTCTCCTGTGTATGCTCGCATGTCTGTGAATGCATGTAAACATGTATAGTGTTGACCTAGGGTGAGGCTTTATGGTTTCGTGTCGAGTGAGATAATGGTATCGGGTTGGGTTTGGTGTTAGGGGAAGGGATAGGACTGGGTTTTTTTCTGGGAGACTTAGTTATGTGAGTTCTCAGTCTCTTTTACGTAGGAACCCCTTTTCCGATATTCTGTTTGCAAATATCCTTTTGTGTTCAGTTTGTTACCATTTTGATTTGTGAATGCTTAGGTTTTCTGTGGCAAAGCTGTTCAAGTGGACGGAAATTCGTGGTTGTCCTTTCGTTTCCTGTTTCCTTGACTTGAAGAGACCCTACATTGCTTTTCCACCCACATATGTTGAGAAGTCCCTGACATTAAAAGCCTATGTCCTGTGCTTATTTCCAGGAGTTTCTTCACTTCAGGCTTTGCTTTGATGTGTTTCACTGAATCTGACCTGTTCTGAGACCAAAAGCCAACGTGATTGTTCAGGTGGAACCATCTGCAATTCCCACGGTCTTTCGTTGCACAGACTCTTGTTCCCATTCTTATTGCCTCCCCTCCTTTGGCATCGAGGAATTGACCGTAGAAGCTTGGGTTTATGTCTGGACCCTCAATTCCATTCCATGGATCTGGTTCTGCATGTTTGATTTCTTCTCAGTACCATGCTGTCCTGATGATCCTAGTGTGATAATCTAATTGGCTATCAGCAGCCTGCTATATACATTTCAGGTTTTTGCGGCCGATTGCATTGACTCTTTTGACACCGTAGTGTTTCCATAGACATTTAGGAATTCTTTGGTTTTGATGCCCTGAGAGCAGCCGTTTTTATTTTGAGAAGAATAGCGTGGAACCTCTGGATTGCCCCATGGTGTGGGTCCGGGGGAGGGGGAAGTAACATCATCTTATCATGAGTAATTCTTCTGATCCATGAGCACAGCTTATTTTCCATTGGATTGGTGGGCTTCACCTTCTTTCATCCATCTCTTGTCGTTCTCTGAGAAGAGGGGCACCCCTCCTGGGTTAGATGGATTCTTAGCTTTTGCCTTTCAGGGAATTGACTGTCGGTGGGGTTGATACTTGCCTTCTCCTTCTAAGCGTTTGCTGTGAGTGTTAGAAATGCCGAGGAATTCTCTTCCCCTTCCTCACTGTCCATCTCTCTGAGCCTCCAGGTGGAAGAGGCCTAGTCCAGGGTCCCACGGGGCTCGGGGAGTGCAGCTAGACCGTGTTTCTCAGGACCTCAGTGCTGGGCATCATTCGGTATACTCTCTGTGTCCCTTCCTTCGCCTGGTGTCCCTTGAGACCTCACCTTCAGGCTAGTTTGTGTTCATGTCTTTTGCATATTAGGAGCCAAATCTTGCCTAAACTCTGTGTATGCAAAGAGTTGTCTCCCAGCGTGCGAGGTGTCTTATGCGTTTTTCAGACGGTCTTTCCCAGAGTCCTAATCTTTGATTTGACAAAGTTCACTGTGTTCTCTGGTTACTCTTTGTGTAGTGCCTTTCTGTATTGTGTGTAAAGACTCAGAGTTCATGTCGAATTTATGCTCCATTTACTTCTGGATTTATGAACCGTTTTGCATGGTACATATGTCTAGGAATCATTTGAAGTGCATTTGTTGAGAGGTGTCAATTTTCATGGACATGCATGTCATCCCCTCTGGTTTCCAAATGCGTTGCTCGTAAACCCTTTTAGAGACCTTGTCGGAAAGATGGGTGTTTTTCAGCATGAATTTCCACAGTTGAATGGATTCAGCAGCTCTAGCATCAGGGACGCTGTGTCCAGTGAAAGGGGAGTCGGGTGCATCCTCTCTTTCAACACTGGCCCCCAGTTCAGGTTGACAGGGCTTTGATCTTCCATCTGTGAAGCAGAGGCCACAGGCATCCTTGTGTGTCCTTGTCTGTGTGAGCAGCTGAAGTGAGGTTCTACTCCACAGGCGCCCAGCAGGTCTGCAGCTTTGGATCGCTACAGGTGAACATCTAAGAGGACAGGAGCAACCGTGCCAGAAGTAAGTAGAATTCACCTTGAGGGTTGGCATTGATCATTAAGTGATGCTACTGTGGGACTTTGATTGGTCGGGCAATCTCCTCTGCCCGAGAGCGACAGAGATGTCTATGGCTCTGCTAGGTCCTCCGCTCCCTCTTTGGGTCCCGAAGGCTGGTTGTCATCATCCTGTACACCTAGCTGTGAGATGATGACCACCGCCACCTGCACTGTGTTTCCCTTTGCCCATGTGACCATGCGAAGCGTCAGGACATCTCTGAGCTACACTAGCCATGTGCATTGCCTCTCATTGGACCTGCACATGTTTCTTCTTTTTAATTCCTGATTACTGACTTTCTCAAGCATGTGGGGGCCACAAAGATGGTGGGTCTTTCTCTGGCCTTGTGTTCTGAGGAACACTTGTTCCTTTGTTGGTGTGGGTATATCTTTCCATTTCTCCTGCCTGGTTTATTCTTGTGAGTTTCTTTGTGCCGGCGGAAGAACTCAGACTTTCCCTTGTGCCTGAGGTGTCCCACTTACAACAGCACTGCCTACCTGGAGATTCTGAGCATATTAGCCGAGAGGGCTTCATTTGGAAGATAACATTATAAAAGGACCTACAAGTCCTTTCAGATCCCCAAAGGCTACTTCACACTTTGGTCTTCCAATATGTGGGAAGTCAGAACAATCCTCTGGAGAAGGGAAAAGCTACCCACCCAAGATTCTGGCCTAGAGAATTCCATGGACTGTAGAATTCATAGGGATGCCAGGACTCTAACGATACTTAGAGACTATAATTTTCGCCTTCAATAAGAGCAAAATCCAGTTTCCTATCACTTCAGTGAATAGCATTGATTGGGAACCCTGAAAGGATGGGAAGAAATGCAGAGAGAAGTGGACTCAATGTTGAGAGGCGGGAGAGAGAGGAACGGGGAATGCTTGCCATGAATCCAGGCTTTGCTGCGAATTGGGGTGGATAGAATGAGGGTGTTTGAATGTAGACAGCGGTGTCGCTTACACAGCATTGTAAAGGCCTCCATATTCCCAAGGAAGGAAAATTTATTGACACACACTTGTGAGCAAAATATACAGAAAGCCATAAAAGACATAAAAGATGAGAAGAAAGATGCCTAGGAGCCTGATGAAAATGAGCTCTGGGGAAGGAAAGTCAGTCTCCCCTGGGTGTGGAGGGAGTAGATGGCATCCACGGGGAACACACAGGGATGGAGGCTGCAGAGCCAACTGCGCCCCTGGATGATGTGGTTGACAAAGGTTTCTGGGCTTCTATCCAGAGCAGGGTCCTGTTCTCCCTTCAAGTGTTGGATAGTCATGGTGGGCGTCTGAGTCCTTGGTAGGAGGCAGGGCAGGGTGCTGCTCCAAAGTTGGTCACTCAGGCCCTGACTCGGGTTCTGCCGCCAAAGCCTGAGCAGGTGCAAGTGCAACTGGAGGTGGAGTTTCTCAAAGGCGGGGTGGGACATCATGGCCTGGCGCTGGGTGTTGTGCAGGCACAGAGATCTGATGTGCTGAGGGTGGTGGCCAATACCCGGCTGGCCCCGTGTCATTGAGAGGGGACGTCTCAGGTCTCGATCTCCCCTCAGTGGATCCGTGAGTCCTGCACCAGGAGCACCCACCTCCGTAGGGACAGGTCTTAGACATGGAGGCTGGCTGAGTTTGACGGCCAGAGCTAGAGATGTGGGAGAAGAAAAGTTTGCCACAGGCCAGCCTTGCCATGTGCCTAAGTGGGCACGAAAGCTTCCTAGAGATTTGCTAAGAAGGCCCGGTATCAGAGTCTTCTCTGCAGTCTCCAAGATGGGTGGTGTGAGGCTAGCCTTCGTTCCAGGCCCAGCACCAGCTCTGGGGGACACCTCGCTGTGTGGCTCAGCACCGCCTCCCTACACTCACAGGAAGTAGCCCCAGCCAACTCACCTCTGTGCTCTTCCATACTGGGCTCCAGGTCTTCCTGCTGCCTCCGAGGCAGGGCTTCTCGGAGTTCTGCATCAGAGCCGGCTGTGCTGAGCTCCGTGGCAGCCTGAGACTGGGTCCCAGGGTGTGTGCTGGGTGGAGTCTGGACAGCTGACCTTGACCACTTTCTCTTCATCGCCAGTTGGGCTGAGCCCTCCGTGGCCACCCTCACCTGGAGCCTGCACTGGGCTTCCCGAGCAGGGGGCTGGTGCTCTGAACCCTCCCTTTGGGAGGTGGATGTGGTGTGCCCCTCAGAGGCCTTTCGGGTGGGACGGTCTGCAATATCAGTGACCATCAGCCAGCCCTGCTTCGATATTTCTGAGGTTAGCTTGGCAAGGATGGCTGCTGCTTCTGCCTGCCTGCCCTTCTGCTCCAAGAAAGACCAGAGACACGAGTGTCTGCTCAGATACCCACCCGGGAGGATGGAGAATCCCCTGAGGGCATGAGGTCAGCCTGGGCATCTGGCTCTGCCCGGACACTCCCCATGCCACACAGCCTGCTCTCCCCTGGGGTGTGGATAGAAGAAGCACATGGGCTCCTGACTGAAATGCGGCTGGGCTTTCCTGAGGCAGACACACCCCAAGAAACCCCCATCCACACACAGGGAAAGGCCTCAGGCTTCCCCGTGTGGGACAGGAGAGTTGGCCGGACACAGTCTGGGGCTCACCTGTTACCTTTCTTTTCCTTCAGCAAAGAGCTAGAGGCCTCTCAGCGGGGGCCCTGAGCCAGTGTTGACCGCGTTCCCACAAATTCTGCCTGTTAGCTAGCCTGAGACCCCGTCCTCTGGGCAAGGGAAAACAGCAGAATATCTTCACAGCTAGCGATCTGGCCAGGGTCTCCTCTCTGCTGGCCAGGCCTGGATACACAGGTTGCGGGTTCTGTTGGGTTCTGTTGCCAGGAAGTGACATCATTTCCTGGTTCGTGGCTGAGGTCCCTTCCACAAAGCTCCCAAACAGAACTTCTGGTTTTCTGGCTGTTTCCACATGCCCTTAGGCCACGTGCAGGCACAGTGACACCCACAGAGCCCATCCCACAGCCTTGGGGAGATCTGGGTGCAGCCAGGGCCTGAGTTCTGAAGACACAGCTCCTTTCAGAACAGGCTCCTTCTTCTCAGAAGTGTTGTGGCCCTGGGCAAGCCATGTGCCCCACAGGGTTTCCCTTCTCTCCATCTGCAGAGTGGGTCACAATCTCCCGTCTCCTGACTAGGTCTGTCAGCGTACGAGTGCCTGTTCAAAATTTGGGCCGCTTTCACTTGGAGCTTGGACACAGACTTCCCAAAGGATGGATTCCACACAGTGCTGACCTAGCACACAATGGACAGAATCAGGCCTGGATTTGCTCTGGCACCTGGGAAAAGGCAGTCCCCTTCATGCCTATTTATGGCCCCCGATTTGGAAGGACCGGAAGGTCATATTCACACATCCCCCACTCTGATATCAACCATCCCTGTCCTACTCAAATGTCCCACTCAGCCTCGAGGGTTGGGGGAGTCTCCCCCAACAGTGGCTCCCCGTAATCTTGTCTTTGAGTCTCATCATCGTGGGTCATTTTCCCCCTGGCAGGGGAATATTCACGGTCACTGTTTCCAACCTCAAGAGAGATTCATGCAAATTCTGTGAAATCGACTCATTTGCTCTCTGCATTGTTCAGTCTCTCTCCCTCGTTTCCTCTCTTTCTTGACCTTTCCAAATTCAGTCTGTCTCTTCCACTCTGTGTCTCTCCTGTGGATGCTCGCATGCCTGTGAAGGCATATACGCATGTATATTTTTGGCCTAGGCTGAGGCTTTAGGGTTTCATTTTGAGTGAGGTAAAGGTTTGGGGTTGGAGTTGGTGTTAGGGGAAGGGTCAGGTCTGGGGTTTGTTCTGGGGGAATTAGTGGTGTAAGTTCTCATTTTCTTACATAATAACCCCTTCTCCGATATTCTGCTTGCAAATATGCTTGTGTGTTCACTTTGTTACCATTTTGATTTGTGAATGCTTAGCTTTTCTGTTGCAAATCTGTTCCAGTGCATGAAAGCTGGTGGATGTCCCTTGGTTTCCTGTTTCCTTGAATTGAAGAGACCCAATTTTGCTTCCCCCCCACACACACATGTTGAGAAATCCCTGACAAGGAGGACCCTATGGCCCCTGCTTATTTCCAGGAGTTTCATCACTTCAGGCTTTGCGTTGATGTGTTTCACTGAATCTGACATGTTCTGAGACCAAAAGCCAATGTGATTGTTTAGATGGAACCATCTCCATTTCCCACGTCCTTTCGTTGCAGAGGCTCTTGTTCCCATTCTCATCGCCTCCCCTCCTTTGGCGTCAATGAATTGACCATAGAAGCTTGCGTTTAGTTCTGGACCCTCAATTCCATTCCATGGATCTGGTTCTGCATGTTTGATTTCTTCCCAGTACCATGCTGTCCTATTATCCTGGTGTGATAATCAAATTGGCTATCAGGCAGCCTGCTATGTCCATTTCAGGGTTTTGCGGCAGATTGCATTGACCCTTTTGTCTCCTTTGTGTTTCCATAGACATTTTGGAATTCTTTGGTTATAATGTCCTGAGATCAGCAGTTGGTATTTTGAGAGGAATAGCGTGGAACCTCTGGATTGACCCACGGTGGGGATAAGGGGGATGGGGAACTGACATCATCTTACCAGGAGGAATTCTTCTGCTCCTTGAGCACAGCTTATTTTCCATTGGATTTCTGGGCTTCACTTTCTTTCATCCATCTCTTGCAGTTCTCTGAGACGAGGGACTTCCTTCCTGGGTTAGATGGACTCCTAGCTATTGTCTTTCTGGGTATGTCACTGTTGGTGGGGTTGTTCCTTGACTTCTCCTTCAAAGCGTTTGCAGTGAGTGTTAGAAATGCCAAGGATTTCTCTTCCCCTTCCTCACTGTCCATCTCTCTGAGCCTCCAGGTAGAAGAGGCCTAGTTCCGGGACCCATGGGTCTCGGGGAGTGCAGCTAGACCGTGTTTCTAAAGCCCTCATTGCTGGGCATCATTCAGTGTACTCTCCTTTTACTTGGTGTCCTTTCAGACCTCTCCTTCAGGCTCGTTTCTGTTCATGTCATTTGTGTATTAGGAGCCATATCCTGCCAAAGCTCTGTGTCTGTAAACTGTTGTCTCCCAGCTTGGGATGTGTCATTTGCGTTTTTCGGAAGGTCTTTCCCAGAGTCCAAATCTTGGATTTTATTTTTTTTAAATTTATTTTATTGGAGGCAAATTACCTTACATTAATATATTGGTTGGTTTCACCATATATTGAGACGAATCTGCTCCGGGTGTACATGTGTTCCCTTTCTTGAAAGCCCCTCCCACTTCCCTCTTCCCCATATCCTCCCTCCAGGTCATCCCCATGCACCAGCCCAAAGCATCCTGTATCATGTGTCGAATCTGGACTGGTGATTCATTTCACATATGATAATATATGCACTGCAATGTCGTTCTCTCCAGTCATCTCACCTCACCCTCTCCCATAGAGTCCCAAAGACTGTTTTATATACCTATGTCGCTTTTCCAGTGTCGTATACAGGGTTAATGTTACCATCTTTCTAAATTCGATATATATGTGTTAGTATACTGCTTTGGTGTTTTTCTTTCTGGCTTATTTCACTCTGTATAATAGGCTCCAATTTCATCCAACTCATTAAAACTGATTCAAATGCATTCTTTTTGATGGCTGAAAAATATTCCATAGTGTATATGTACCAAAGTTTTCTTATCCATTCATCTGCAGATGGACATCTAGGTTGCTTCCATGTCCTGGCTATTATAAACAGTGCAGCGATGAAAATTGGAGTACATGTGTTTCTTTCAATTCTGGTTTCCTCCATGTGTATGCCCAGGAGTGCAATTGCTGGATCATATGGTAGTTCTATTTCCAGTTTTTTGAGGAATCTCCACACTGTACTCCATAGTGGCTGTACTAGTTTGCATTCCCACCAACAGTGTAAGAGGGTTCCCTTTTCTCCACACCCTCACCAACATTTATTGCATGTAGACTTTTGGATAGCAACCATTCTGACTGGTGTGAAATGGTATCTCATTGTGGTTTTGATTTGCATTTCTCTGATTATGAGGGATGTTGAGCATTTTTTCATGTGTTTGTTAGCCATCTTTATGTCTTTGAACAAATATTAAAAGCAGCAAGGGAAAAACAACAAATAACACACAAGTTGATCCCCATAAGGATAACCGCTGATCTCTCAGCAGAAACCCTTCAGGCCAGGAGGGAATGACAAGACATACTTAAAGTGATGAAAGAAAGTAACTTACAGCCCAGATTACTATACCCAGCAAGAATCTCATTCAAATATGAAGGAGAAATCAAAAGCTTCACAGACAAGCAAAAGCTGAGAGAATTCAGCATCACCAAACGAGCTCTCCAACAAATACTAAAGGATCTTCTCTAGACAGGAAACAAAGAAAGGGTATACGAACTAGAATCCAAAACAATAAAGAAAATGGCTACGGGATCATACTTATCAATAATCACCTTAAACATAAATGGGTTGAATACCCCAACCAAAAGACAAAGGTTGGCTGAATGGATACAAAAACAAGACCACATATATGTAGTCTACAAGAGACCCACCTCAAAACGAGGGACACATACAGACTGAAAGTGAAGGGCTGGAGGAAGATATTCCACACAAATAGAGACCAAAAGAAAGCAGGAGTTGCAATACTCACATCAGATAAAATAGACTATAAATCAAAGACTGTGAAAAGAGACAAAGAAGAAAACTACATAATGATCAAAGGATCAATCCAAAAAGAAGATATAACAATTATAAATATTTATGCACCCATCATAGGAACATCACAATATGTAAGACAATTACTAACAAGTATGAAAGGGGAAATTAACAATAACACAATAATAGTGGGAGACTTTAATACCCCACTTACACCTATGGATAGATCAACTAAACAGAAAATTAACAAGGAAACACAAACTTTAAATGATACAATAGACCAGTTAGACCTAATAGGTCTCTATAGGACATTTCACCCCAAAACAATGAATTTCATCTTTTTCTCAAGCACACACGGAACCTTTTCCAGGATAGATCACATCCTGGACCATAAATCTAGCCTTGGTAAATTCAAAAAAATTGAAATCATTCCAAGCCTCTTTTCTGACCACAATGCAGTAAGATTAGATCTCAATTACGGGAGAAAAACTATTAAAAATGCCAACATATGGAGGCTGAACAACACGCTGCTGAATAATGAACAAATAATAGAAGAAATCAAAAGAGAAATCAAAATATGCATAGAAATGAATGAAAATGAAAACACAACAACTCCAAACCTCTGGGACACTGCAAAAGCAGTGCTAAGTGGGAAGTTCACACTAATAGAGGCACACGTCAAGAAACAAGGAAAAAGACAACTAAATAACCTAACTCTACATCTAAAGCAACTAGAAAAGGAAGAAATGAAGAACCCCAGGGTTAGTACAAGAAAAGAAATCGTAAAAATTAGGGCAGAGATAAATGCAAAAGAAACAAAAGAGACCATAGCAAAAATCAACAAAGCCAAAAGCTGGTTCTTTGAAAACGTAAATAAAATTGACAAACCACTAGCCAGAGTCATCAAGAAACAAAGGAGGAAGAACGAAGTCAATAAAATTAGAAATTAAAATGAAGAGATCACAACCGACAACACAGAAATAAAAAGGATTATTAGAGAATACTATTAGCAATTATATGGCAGTAAAATGAATAACCTGTAAATAACGGACAAATTCCTAGAAAAGTACACCTTGCCAAAACTGAACCAGGAAGAAATAGCAAATCTGAACAGACCCATCACAAGCACGGAACTAGAGGAAGTAATCGGAAATCTTCCAGCAAACAAAAGCCCAGGTCCAGACGGCTTCACAGCTGAATTCTACCAAAAATTTAGAGAAGAGCTAACACCTATTCTACTCAAACTCTTCCAGAAAATTGCTGAGGAAGGGAAACTTCCAAACTCATTCTATGAGGACACCATCACCCTAATCCCAAAACCTGCTAAAGATCCCATGAAAAAAGAAAACTGCAGGCCAATATCACTGATGGACATAGATGCAAAAATCCTTAACAAAATTCTAACAATCAGAATCCAACAACACATTAAGAAGATCATACATCATGACCAAGTGGGCTTATCCCAGGATTGCAAGGATTCTTCAATATCCGCGAATCAATCAACGTAATACACCACATTAGCAAACTGAAAAATAAAAATCATACGATTATCTCAATAGATGCAGAGAAAGCCTTTGACAAAATACAACATCCATTTATGATAAAAACCCTCCAGAAAGTGGGAATAGAATGGACATATCTCAGCATAATAAAAGCTATGTATGACAAACGTACAGCAAACATTTTCTTCAACGGTGAAAAACTGAAAACATTTCCCCTAAAGTCAGGAACAAGACAAGGGTGCCCACTCTCACCACTACTATTCAACATAGTTCTGGAAGTTTTGGCTACAGCAATCAGAGTAGAAAAAAAAATAAAAGGAATACAAATCGGGAAAGAAGAAGTAAAACTTTCACTATTCGCTGATGACATGATCCTCTACACAGAAAACCCTAAAGACTCTACCAGAAAACTACTAGAGCTAATCAATGAATACAGTAACGTTGCAGGAGATAAAATCAACACACAGAAATCCATTGCATTCCTATACACTAATAATGAGAAAATGGAAAGAGAAATTAAGGAAACTATTCCATTCACTGTTGCAACGAAAAGAATTAAATACTTAGGTATATATCTACCTAAGGATACGAAAGACTTGTACATAGAAAACTATAAAACACTAGTGAAAGTAACCAAAGAGGACACTAATAGATGGAGAAATATACCATGTTCGTGGATTGGAAGAATAAATATTGTGAAAATAAGTATAATATCCAAAGTAATTCATACTTTCAATGCAATCCCTATCAAGCTACCAATGATATTTTTCACACAACTAGAACAAATAATTTCACAATTTGTATGGAAATACAAAAAACCTCGAATAGCCAAAGCAATTTTGAAGAAGAAGAATGGAACTGGAGGAATTAACCTGCTGGACTTCAGGCTCTACTACAAAGTCACAGTCATCAAGACAGTATGGTACTGGCATAAAGACCAGAAACATTGATCAATGGAATAAAATAGAAAGCCCAGAGATAAATCCACGCACCTATGGACACCTTATCTTTGACAAAGGAGGCAAGAATATAAAATGGAGAAAAGACAGTCTCTTTAACAAGTGATGCTGGGAAAACAGGTCAACTACTTGTAAAAGAATTAAACTAAAACACTTCCTAACACCACACAACAAAATAAACTCAAAATAGGTTAGAGAGCTAAATGTAAGACAAGATTCTATAAAACTCTTAGAGGAGAACGTAGGCAAAATACTCTCCGACATAAATCACAGCAGGATCCTCCATGACCCACCTCCCAGAATATTGGAAATAAAAGCAAAAATAAACAAATGGGACTTAAATAAAATCAAAAGTTTCTGTACTGCAAAGGAAACTATAAGCAAGGTGAAAAGACAGCCTTCAAAATGGGAGAAAATAATAGCAAATGAAGCAACCGATAAAGGATTAATCTCCAAAATATACAAGCATCTCCTGCAGCTCAATTCCAGAAAAATAAGTTACCCAATCAAAAAATGGGCCAAATCTTGGATTTTAAAATTTTCACTGTGTTCCCCGGTTACTCTTTGTGTAGTGTCTTTCTGTATTGTGTGTGAAAACTAAGAGCTCATGTCTAATGTCTGCTCCATTTCCTTCTGGATTTGTGAACCGTTTGAAATGGAATATATGTCTAGGAATCATTTGAAGTGCAATTATTGAGAGGTGTCAAGTTTTCATGGATATGCATGTCATCCCCTCTGGTTTCCAAATGCATTGTTCCTAAACTCTTTTGGAGACCTTCTTGGAAAGATGGGTGTTTTTCAGCTTGCATTTCCACAGATGATTGGATTCAGCAGCTCTAGCAGCAGTGACGCTGTGTCCAGTGAAAGGGGAGTCTGGTGCAGCCTCCCTTTCAGCACCGATCACCATTTCCGGTTGACAGGGCACTGATCTTCCATCCGTGAGCCAGAGGCCACAGGCATCTTTGTGTGCCCTTGTCTGTGTGAGCAGCTGATGGGAGTTTTGTCTCCACAGGCGCCCAGCTTGCCTGCAGCTTCGGAACGACAGAGGTGAGCATCTCAAAGGAGAGGAACAACCGTGCCAGAAGTGGAGTGGGATCCACCCTGAGGTTGGGCACTGATCATCAAGAGATGCTTCTGTGGGACTTTGATGGGTCTGGCACACTCTTGTGCTAGAGAGTGAGAGAGATGTCTGTGGGCTCTGCTAGGCCCTCCGCTCCCTCTTTGGGTCCCAAAGACTGGTTATCACCATCCTGAGCACCTAGCTCTGAAATGATGACCACCGCCACCTGCACTGTGTTTCCCTTTGCCCACGTATACATGCGAAGCATCAGGCTGTCTCTGAGCTACACTAGCCATGTGCATTGCCTCTCATTGGACTTGTGCATGTTTCTTCTCTTTCCTTCCCAATCACTTATTTTCTTGAGCATGTGGGGGCCACAAGGATGGTGGGTCTTTGTCTGGCCTTGTGTTCTGAGGAACACTTGTCCCTTTGTTGCTGTGGGTTTATCTTTCATTTCTCCTGCCTGGTTTCTTACTGTGAGTTTCTTTGTGCCGGCGGAAGAACTCAGCCTTTCTCTTGTGCCTGAGGTGTCCCAATTACAACAGCAATGCCTACCTGGAGATTCTGAACACATTTGCTGAGAGGGCTTCATTTGGCCAATGACATTTTGAAAGCACCTACACGGTCCTTTCAGATACCCAAAGTATCCTTCAAATGACATAGAAACCAGAATTCTCCAGTTTGGTCTTTCAATATGTGGGGAGTCAGCACAATCCCCTGGAGGAGGGAAAAGCTACCAACTCACGGATTCTGGCCTAGAGAATTCCATGGATGGTAAAATTCATGGTGATGCCAAGACTAACAATACTGAGAGACTATAACTTTCACCTTCAGTCAGAGCAAAATCCAGTTTCCTCTCATTTTACTGATTGGCATTGATTGTTGAACCCCCAAAAATGGGAAGAAATGCAGAGAGAAGAAGACTCAATGTTGTCAGGTGGGGGAGAGTGGAACGGGAACTGCTTGCAATGAATACAGGCTTTGCTGGAAATGGGGGGGGGGATAGAATGAGGGTGTCCAAATGTAGACAGTATTGATGCTTACACAGCATTGTGAAGGCCTTCATATTCCCAACTGGCATCAAGGAAGAAAATTTTATTGACACACGCTTACGAGCAAAATATACAGAAAGCTTTCAGTCAGTTCATTTCAGTTCAGTCGCTCAGTCATATCCGACTCCCCTCGACCTCATGAATCACAGAATGCCTGGCCTCCTTATCCATCAGTAACTCCCGGAGTACATTCAAACTCATGTCCACAGAGTCGGTGATGCCATCCAGCCATCTCATTCTCGGTCGTCCCCTTCTCCTCCCACCCCCAACCTTTCCCAGCATCAGAGTCTTTTCCAGTGAGTCAACTCATCGCATGAGGTGGCCAAAGTATTGCAGTTTCAGCTTTAGCATCAGTCCTTCCAATGAATACCCAGGATCAATCTCCCTTAGAATGGACTGGTTGGATCTCCGTGCGGTACAAGGGATTCTCAAGAGTCTTCTCCAACACCACAGTTCAAAAGCATCAATTCTTCGGCGATCAGCTTTCTTCACAGTCCAACTCTCACATCTATACATGACCATGGGAAAAACCATAGCCTTGACTAGACGGACCTTTGTTGGCAAAGTAATGTCTGTGCTTTTCAATATACTTTCAAGGTTGGTCATAACTTTCCTTCAAAGTAGTAAGCGTCTTTTAATTTCATGGCTGCAATCAACATCTGCAGTGATTTTGGAGCCAAAAAAAAATAAAGTTTGACACTGTTTCCACTGTTTTTCCATCTATTTCCCATGAAGTGATGGGACCAGATGCCATGATCTCTGTTTTCTGAATGTTGAGCTTCAAGCCAACCTTTTCACTCCTCTTTCACTTTCATCAAGACGCTTTAGAGTTCCTCTTCACTTTCTGCCATAAGGGTAGTGTCATCTGCATATCTGAGATTACTGATATTTCTCCCAGCAATCTTGATTCCAGCTTGTGCTTCTTCCAGCCCAACGTTCCTCAAGATGTACTATGCTTATAAGTTAAATAAACAAGGTGACAATATACTGCCTTGACGTACTCCTTTTCCTATTTGGAACCAGTCGGTTGTTCCATGTACATTTCTGTCTGTTGCTTCCTGACCTGCATACAGGTTTCTCAAGAGACAGGTCAGTTGGTCTGGTATTCCCATCTCTTTCAGAATTTTCCATAGTTTATTATGATCCACACAGTCAAAGGCTTTGGCATAGTCAATGAAGCAGAAATAGATGTTTTTCTGGAATTCTCTTGCTTTCTCCATAATCCAGCGGATGTTGGCAATTTGATCTCTGGTGCCTCTGCCTTTTCAAAAACCTGCTTGAACATCTGGGTGTTCAGAGTTCACATATTGCTGAAGCCTGGTTTGGAGAATTTTGAGCATGACTTTAGTAGCGATTGAAATGAGTGCAATTGTGCAGTAGTTTGAGCATACTTTGACATTGCCTTTCTTTGGGATTGGAATGAAGGCTGACCTTTTCCAGTCCTGTGGCCACTGCTGAGTTTTCCAAATGTTCTGGCATATTGAGTGCAGCACTTTCACAGCATCATCTTTCAAGATTTGAAATAGCTCAACTGGAATTCCATCACCACCACTAGCTTTGTTCATAGTGATGCTTTCTAAGGCCCACTTGATTTCACATTCCAAGATGTCTGGCTCTAGGTCAGTGATCACGTTATCGTGACTATCTTGCTCGTGAAAATCTTTTTTGTACAGTTCTTCTGTGTATTCTTGCCACCTCTTCTTAATATCTTCTGCTTCTGTTAGGTCCCTACCATTTCTGTCCTTTATCGAGCCCATCTTTGCATGAAATGTTCCCTTGATATCTCTAATTTTCTTGAAGAGATCTCTTGTTTTTCCTATTCTGTTGTTTTCCTCTATTTCTTTGCATTGATCACTGAGGAAGGCTTTCTTATCTCTCCTTAATATTCTTAGGAAATCTGCATTCAGATGCTTATATCTTTCCTTTTCTTCTTTGCTTTTTGCTTCTCTTCTTTTCACAGCTATTTGTAAGGCCTCCTCAGACAGCTATTTGTCTTTTTTGCATTTCTTTTCCATGGGGATGCTCTTGGTCCCTGTCTCCTGTACAATGTCACGAACCTCCGTCCAGAGTTTATCAGACACTCTATCTATCAGATCTAGTCCCTTAAATCTATTTCTCACTTCCACTGTATAATTATAAGGGATTTGATTTAAGTCATATCTGAATGGTCTAGTGGTTTTCCCTACTTTCTTCAATTTAAGTCTGAATTTGGCAATAAGGAGTTCATGATATGAGCCACAATCAGCTCCTGGTCTTGTTTTTGCTAACTGTATAGAGCTTCTCCATATTTGGCTGCAAATAATATAATCAATCTGATTTCGGTGTTGACCATCTGGTGATGTCCATGTGTAGAGTCTTTTCTTGTTTTGTTGGAAAAGGGTGTTTGCTATGACCAGTGCGTTCTCTTGACAAAACTCTATTAGCCTTTTCCCTGCTTCATTCCATGCTGCAAGGCCAAATTTGCCTATTACTCCAGGTGTTTCTTGACTTCCTACTTTTGCATTCCAGTCCCCTATAATGAAAAGGACATCTTTTTTGGGTGTTAGTTCTAAAAGGTCTTGTAGGTCTTCATAAAACCATTCAACTTCGGCTTGTTCAGCGCTACTGGTTGGGACATAGTCTTGGATCACTGTAATATTGAATGTTTTGCCTTGGAAACGAACAGAAATCATTCTGTCTTTTTTAAGATTGTATCCAAGTACTGCATTTCGGACGAGGAGAAAAATGCCTAGGACCCTGATGAAAATCAGCTCATGGTAAGGAATGTAAATCTCCCCTGGGTGGGGAGAGAGTGGACGGCGTCCATGTGGAACACACAGGGATGGAGCTTGCAGAGCCAACCGGTCCCCTGGATGATGTGGTTGCCAAAGGGCTCTGGGCTTCTGTCCAGAACAGGGTCCTGTTCTTCCTGCAAGGTTGGGACAGTCATGGTGGGCGTCTCAGTCCTTGGTAGGAGGCAGGTCAGGCTGCCACTGCGAAAGTTGTCACTCAGGCCCTGACTCGGGTTCTGCCACCAAAGCCCTAGCAGGTGCAAGTGCACAAGGAGGTGGAGTTTCTGGAACGTGGGGTGGGACATCGGTGCCTGGGGTTAGCGGTCATGCAGGCACAGATTTCGGATATGCTGAGGGTGCTGTCCAGTACCCGACTGGCCCCATGACATTGGGAGGGGACGTCTCAGGTCTCGATCTCCCCTCAGTGGATCCCTGGGTCCTGCTCCTTGAGCTCCCACCTCCTTAGGAACAGGTCTTGGACGTGGAGGCTGGCTGAGTTTGATGTCCAGAGATAGAGCTGTGGGAGAAGAAAAATTTGCCACAGGCCAGCCTTGCCATGTGCCTAAGTGGGCACGAAAGCTTCCTAGAGATTCGCTAAGAAGTCACAGCATCGGAGTCTTCTCTGAAGTCTCCAAGATGGGTGGTGTGAGACCAGCCTTTGATCCAGGCCCAGCCCCAGCTCTGTGGGACTCCTCCCTGTGTAGCTCAGCACCGCATCCCCACACTCACAGGCATTAGCCCCAGCCAACTCACCTCCGTGCTCTGCTGTACTGAGTTCCAGGTCTTCCTGCTGCATCCGAGGCAGGGCATCTCGGAGCTCTGGGTAACAGCCGGCTGTCCTGAACTCCATGGCAGCCTGAGACTGGGCCCCGGGGTGTGTGCTGGGTGGCGTCTGGGCAGCAAGTCTTGCCCGCCTCCTCCTAATCGCCAGGTGGGCTGAGCCCTCCATGACCACGTTCACTTGGAGCCTGCACTGGGCCTCCCAGGCAGGGGCCTGGTGCTCTGAGCCCTCCCTCTGGGAGGTGGATGTGGTGTGCCCCTCGGACGATCTGCAATTACAGTAACCATCAGCCAGCCGTGCTTCAATATTTCTGAGCTGAGCCTGGCCAGGATGGCTGCTGCTTTTGCCCGCCTGCCTTTCTACTCCCAGAAAGACCAGAGAGACGTGTGTCTCAGATACCCACCCGGGAAGTCGGAGACCCCCCTGAGGGCGTGAGGTCAGCCAGGACAGCCAGCTCTGCCCGGACTCTGCCCATGCCACTCAGCCTGCTCTCCCCTGGGGTGTGGACACAAGCATCCCATGGGCTCCTGACCCACATGCGGCTGGGCGTGCTTGAGGCAGACACACCCCAAGAAACCCCCATCCACACACAGGGAAAGGCTTCAGGCTTCACCGGGTGCGATGGGAGAGGTGGCCGGACCCGGCCTGGGCCTCCCCTGTTACATTTCTGTCCCTTCGGGCAAAGGGCCAGAGGCCTCTCGGGGGACCCCTGAGCCAGCGTCGACAGCATTCCCACACACTCGGCCTGTGAGCTCGCCTGAGGCCCCGGCCTCTGGGCAGGGGCAAACAGCAAAACATCTTGACAGCAAGCGATCTGGCCAGGGGCTCCTCTCCGCTGGCCAGGCCTGGATACACGGGTTGTGGGTTCTGTTGGGTTCTGTTGCCAGGAAATGACATCATTTCCTGGTTCGTGGCTGAGGTCCCTTCCACAAAGCTCCCCAAGGGAACCTCTGTGTTTCTGGCTGTTCCCTCACTTCCTTAGGCCACGTGCAGGCACAGTGACACCCACACAGCCTTGGGTAGACCTGGGTGCAGCCAGGGCCTGAGCTCTGAGGACACAGCTGCTTTCAGCCCAGGCTTCTTCTTCTCAGAAGTGATGTGGCCCTGGGCAAGTCATGTGCCCTGCAGGGTTTCCTGTTTCTCCATCTGCACAGTGGGGCTCACTCTCCCATTTCCTGCCTAGGTCTGTCAACCTACGAACAGCTCCAGTGCCTGTTCAAACTTTGGGCCGCTCTCACATGGAGCTTGGACACTGAGACTTCCCAAAGGATGGATTCAACACAGGGCTGACCTAACACAGAAAAGGGCAGAATCAGGCCTGGATGGGCTATGTCACCTGGGAAAAGGCAGTTCCCTTCCTGCCTATTTCTTGACCCCCGGATTGGGAGGACCAGAAAGTCATATTCAGACATCGCCCCGTCTGATATCAACCTTCCTCGTCCTACTCAAGTATCCCACTCAGCCTCGAGGGGAGGAGAGGCCTCCCAAACAGTGGCTCCCCGCATCCTTGTCTTTGAGTCTCATCATCGTGGGTCATTTTACCACTTGCAAGAGAATAGGCACAGTCATTTTTTCCAAATTCAAGAGAGATTCATTCAAATTCTGTGAAATCGACTCATTTCCTCTCTGCATTGTTCAGTCTCTCTCCCTCGTTTCCTCTCTTTCTTGACCTTTCCAAATTCAGTCTGTCTCTTCCACTCTGTGTTTCTCCTGTGGATGCTCGCATGCCTGTGAAGGCATGTACGCATGTATATTTTTGGCCTAGGCTGAGGCTTTTTGGGTTTCATTTTGAGTGAGGTAAAGGTTTGGGGTTGGAGTGTGTGTTAGGGGAAGGGTTAGGTTTGGGGTTTGTTCTGGGAGACTTAGTGGTGTGAGTTCTTATTCTCTTACATAATAACCCCTTCTCTGATATTCTGCTTGCAAATAAGCTTGTGTGTTCACTTTGTTAACATTTTGATTTGTGAATGCTTAGCTTTTCTGTTGCAAAACTGTTCAAGTGGATGGAAGCTGGTGGGTGTCCCTTGGTTTCCTGTTTCCTTAAATTGAAGAGACCCAATTTTGCTTCCCCACACACACACACATGTTGAGAAATCCCTGACAAGGAGGACTCTTAGGCCCCTGCTTATTTCCAGGGGTTTCATTACTTCAGGCTTTGCGTTGATGTGTTTCACTGAATCTGACGTGTTCTGAGACCAAAAGCCAATGTGATTGTTTAGATGGGACCATCTCCATTTCCCACGTCCTTTCGTTGCAGAGGCTCTTGTTCCCATTCTTATCGCCTCCCCTCCTTTGGCGTCAATGAAGTGACTATAGAAGCTTGGGATTAGTTCTGGACCCTCAATTCCATTCCATGGATCTTGTTCTGCGTGTTTCGTTTCTTCCCAGTACCATGCTGTCCTGTTATCCTCGTGTGATAATCAAATTGGCTATCAGGCAGCCTGCTATGTCCATTTCAGGGCTTTGCGGCAGATTGCATTGACCCTTTTGTCTCCTTTGTGTTTCCATAGAAATTTGTAATTCTTTGGTTATAATGCCCTGAGAGCAGCAGTTGGTATTTTGAGAGGAATAGCGTGGAACCTCTGTAATGCCCCACTCTGGGGATCAGGGGGATGGGGAACTGACATCATCTTACCAGGAGGAATTCTTCTGCTCCGTGAGCACAGCTTATTTTCCATTGGATTTGTGGGCTTCACCTTCTTTCATCCATCTCTTGCAGTTCTCTGAGAAGAGGGACTTCCCTCCTGGATTAAATGGACTCCTAGCTATTGCCTTTCAGGGAATGTCACTGTCGGTGGGGTTGATCCTTGCCTTGTCCTTCTAAGCGTTTGCAGTGAGTGTTAGAAATGCCAAGGATTTCTCTTCCCCTTCCTCACTGTCAATCTCTCTGAGTTTCTTTGTAGAACAGGCCAAGTCCAGGGTCCCACGAGTCTCGGGGAGTGCAGCTAGACCGTATTTCTCAGGCCCTCAATGCTGGGCATCACTCGGTCTACTCTCTGTGTCCTTTCCTTCGCCTGGTGTCCCTTCACAGTCCTCTCCTTCAGGCTCGTTTGTATTCATGTCATTTGTGTATTAGGAGCCAAATCCTGCCTAAGTTCTGTGTCTGTAAACAGTTGTCTCCCAGCTTGGGAGGTGTCTTTTTTGTTTTACAGACCGTATTTCCCAGAGTCCAAATCTTGGTTAGACAACGTTCACTGTGTTCCCTGGTTACTCTTTGTGTAGTTCCTTACTGTATTGTGTGTGGAGGCTAAGAGCTCATGTCCAATGTCTGCTCCATTTCCTTCTGGATTTGCGAACCGTTTTGCATGGAACGTATGTCTAGGAATCATTTGAAGTGCATTTGTTGAGAGGTGTCAAGTTTCCATGGACATGCATGTCATCCCCTCTGGTTTCCAAATGCGTTGCTCATAAACTCTTTTGTAGACCTTCTTGGAAAGATGGCGGTTTTTCAGCTTGCATTTCCGCAGATGAATGGATTCAGCAGCTCTAGCAGCAGGGACGCTGTGTCCTGTGAAAAGGGAGTCGGGTGCGGCCTCCCTTTCAGCACTGATCCCCAGGTCGGGGTGACAGGGTGCTGATCTTCCATCTTTGAGCCAGAGGCCACAAGCATCCTTGAGTGTCCTTGGCTGTGTGAGTACTTGAAGTGAGTTTCGACTCCACAGGCGCCCAGCAGGCCTGCGGTTTCAGACCGCCAGAGGTGAGCATTTCAGAAGAGAGGAACAACCGTGCCAGAAGTGGAGTGGGATCCACCCTGAGGGTGGGCACTTATCGTCAAGAGATGCTCCTGTGGGACTTTGATGGGTCTGTCACACTCTTCTGCCAGAGAGCGAGAGAAATGTCTATGGGCTCTGCTAGGCCCTCCACTCCCTCTCGTGGTCCTGAAGCTTGGTTGTCACCATCCAGAGCACCTAGCTCTGAGATGATGACCATCACCACTTGCACTGTGTTTCCCTTTGCCCACATGTCCATGCGAAGCGTCAGGCTGTCTCTGAGCTACACTAGCCATGTGCATTGCCTCTCATTGGACCTGCACATATTTCTTCTGTTTCCTTCCCGATCACTGATTTTCTCCAGCGTGTGGGGGCCACAAGAATGGTGGGTCTTTCTCTGGCCTTGTGTTCTGAGGAATATTTGTCCCTTTGTTGGTGTGGGTTTATCTTTCCATTTCTCCTGCCTGGTTTATTGCTGTGAGTTTGTTTTGTGCCGGCGGAAGAACTCAGCCTTTCTCTTGTGCCTGAGGTATCCCACTTGCAAGAGCAATGCTACCTGGAGATTCTGAACACATTTGCCGAGAGGGCTTCGTTTGGCAGATGACACATCTTGAAAGGGTCTACCTGGTCCTATCAGATACCCAAAGGATCCTTCAAATGACATAGAAACCAGAATTCTCCATTTTGGTCTTCCAATATGTGAGGAATCAGCACAATCCGCTGGAGAAAGGAAAAGCTACTGACTCCAGGATTCTGACCTAGAGATTTCCATCGACTGTAGAATTCACGGGAATGCCAAGACTAACAATACTGAGAGACTATAACATTCACCTTTAGTCAGAGCAAAATCCAGTTTCCTCTCATTTTAGTGATTGGCATTGACTGGGGACCCCGAAAGGATGGGAAGAAATGCAGAGAGAAGACGACTCAATGTTGTCAGGCGGAGGAGAGTTGGATGGGGACTGCTTGCCATGAATCGAGGCTTTTTCTTTTTTTTTTTTTGAAGTGAGGGTGGATAGAATGAGGGCGTCCCAATGTAGACAGTGGTGATGCTTACACAGCATTGTGAAGGCCTCCATATTCCCAACTGGCATCAACGAAGGAAGCTTTATTGACACACACTTAGGAGCAAAATATACAAAAAGCTATAAAAGAAAATAAAAAGGAGGAGAAAAATGCCTAGGACCCTGATGAAAATCAGCTCAGGTTAAGGAAATTCAGTCTCCCCTGGGTGGGGAGGGAGTGGACAGCATCCATGGAGAACATACAGGGATGGAGGCTGCAGCGCCAACTGCGCCCCTGGATGATTTGGTTGCCGAAGGGCTCTGGGTCTCTGTCCAGAGCAGGGGCCTGTTCTCCCTGTGGGGTGGGACAGTCATGGTGGGCGTTTGAGTCCTTTGCAAGAGCCAGGACAGGCTGCCACTGCACATGTGGTAACTCAGGCCTTGACTGGTGTTCTGCTGCCAAAGCCTGAGTAGGAGCAAGTGCACGTGGAGGTGGAGTTTCTGGAAGGCCGGGTGGGACATCGGGGCCTGGGGCTGGGGGTCACCCTGGCACAGAAATCCGATGTGCTGAGGGTGCTGGCCAGTACCCGGCTGGCCCCGTGTCATTGGGAGGGGACGTCTCAGGTCGCGGTCTCCCTTCACTGGATCCCTGGGTCCTGCACTTGGAACTCTCCCCTCCTCCTTAGTGACAGGTCTTGGACTTGGAGGCTGGCTGAGTTTGACGGCCAGAGCTAGAGCTGGGGGAGAAGAAGTGTTTGCCAGAGGCCAGCCTTGCCATGTGCCTAAGTGAGCCAGAAAGCTTCCTAGAGATTCGCTAAGAAGGCCCACCATCGGAGTCTTCTCTGCAGTCTCCAAGATGGGTGGTGTGAGGCCAGCCTTTGGTCCAGGCCCAGCCCCAGCTCTGGGAGACTCCTCTCTCTGTGGCTCAGCACCGCCTCCCCACACTCACATGGAGCAGCCCCAGCCGCCTCACCTCTGTGCTCTGCCCTGCTGGGCTCCAGGTCCTCCAGCTGCCTCCGAGGCAGGGCTTCTCAGAGCTCGGGGTCAGAGCCAGCTGTGCTGAGTTCGTGGTAGCCTGAGACTGGGTCCTGGGTTGTGTGCTGGGTGGTGTCTGAGCAGCAGGCCTTGCCCTTTTCCTCTTCAACGACATTTGAGCTGAGCCCTCCGAGGCCACTCTCACCTGGAGCCTGTACTTAGCCTCCAGGGCAGGGGGCTGGTGCGCTGAGCCCTCCCTCTGGGAGGTGAATAGGGTGTGCCCCTCAGGGGCACCTCTGTTGGGACGATCTGCAGTGATAGTGACCATCAGCCAGCCCTGCTTCGATATTTCTGAGCTGTTCCTGGCCAGGATGGCTGCTGCTTGTGCCTGCCTGCCCTTCTGCTCCAAGAAAGACCAGAGATACAAGTGTCTGCTCAGATACCCACCCGGAAGGACGGAGAACCTCATGAGGGTGTGCGGCCAGCATGGGCAGCTGGCACTGCCCGGACTCTCCTCATGGCACCCAGCCTGCTCTCCCCTGGGGTGTAGCCACAAGCAGCCCATGGACTCCTGACCCTCATGTGGCTGGGCTTGCTTGAGTTCGACACACCCGGAGAAACCCCCATCCACACACAGCGAAAGTCCTCAGTCTTCCCTGCGTGGGACGGGAGATGTGGCTGGATCCGGTCTGGGGCTCCCCTGGTACCTTTCTGTTCCTTTGCGCAAAGGGCCAGAGGCCTCTCGAGGAGGGGGGTGCCTGAGCCAGCGTCGACCGCATTCCCAAACACTTTGCCTGTGAGCTCTCCTGAGGCCCCGGCCTCTTAGCAGGGGCAAGCAGCAGAACATCTTGACAGCAAATGATCTGGCTTGGGGCTCCTTTCCGCTGGGGAGGCCTGGATACATGGGTTGCGGGTTCTGTTGGGTTCTGTTGCCAGGAAGTGACATCATTTCCTGGGTTCGTGGCTGAGGTCCCTTCCACAAGCTCCCAAAGGGAACCTCTGGTTTCTGGCTGTTCCCCAACACCCTTAGTCCACGTGCAGGCAAAGTGACACCTACACACCCCATCAAACAGCCTTGGGGAGAACTTGGTGCAGCCAGTGCCTGAGCTCTGAGGCCAGAGTTGCTTTCAACCCAGGCTCCTTCTTCTCAGGAGTGATGTGGCCCTGGGCAAGACATGTGCCCCGCAGGATTTCCCCAGTCTCTCCGTGTGCAGAGTGGGGGTCCCTCTCCCATCTCCTGCCTAGGTCTGTCAGCCTACGAAGAGCTTCAGTGCTGTTCAAACTTTGGGCCTCCATCAAAAGGAGCTTGGACACAGACTTCCCAAAGGAAGGATTCCACACAGGGCTGACCTAGCACAGAATGGGGCAGAATCAGGCCTGGATGGGCTCTGGGACCTGGGCGAAGGCAGTCCCCTTCCTGCCTATTTCTTGACCCCCACATTGGGAGAATCCGAAGGTCATATTCAGACATCGCCCCTTCTGATATCAACCTTCCTCGTCCTACTCAAGTGTCTCACTCAGCCTAGAGGGGTGGGGGAGGCTGTTCCAACAGTGGTTCCCCACATCCTTGTCTCTGAGTCTAATCACTGAGGGGGAATAGGCACTGTCATTGTTTCCATCCTCAAGAGAGATTCATGCAAATTCTGTGAAATTGACTCATTTCCTCTCTCCATTGTTCAGTCTCTGTCCCTGGTTCCGTCTCTTTGATGACCTGTCCAAATTCAGTCTGTCTCTTCTAATCTGTGTCTCTCCTGTGGATGCTCACAAACTGTGAATGCATGTACACATGTATAATATTGACCTAGGGTGAGGCTATAGTTTTTCCTTTCGAGTGAGGTAATGATTTTGGACTGGAGTTTGTGTCAGGGGAAGGGATTCGTCTGTGGTCAATTCTGGGAGACTTAGTGGTAGGATTTCTCACTCTCTTTTAGGAAGGAACCCCTTTGCCGATATTCTGCTTGCAAATATTCTTTTGTGTTCAGTTTGTTACCATTTTGATTTGTGAATGCTTAGATTTCTGTTGCATAGCTGTTCAAATGGATGCAAGCCCATTGGTGTCCTTTGGTTTCCTGTTTCCTTGACTTGAAGACACCCAATTTTGCTTCACCCGCCACACATGTTGAGAAGTCCCTGACATTAAGGAGCCAAAGTCCCTTGTTTATTTCCAGGACTTTCATCTCTTCAGTTTTGCGTTGATGTGTTTCACTGAATCTGAGGTGTTATGAGACCAAAAGCCAATGTGATTTTTCCGATGGAACCATCTCCAATTCCCATTGTCTTTCGTTGCAGAGGCTCTTGTTCCCATTCGTATTGTGTACTCTCCTTTGGCATCGAGGAATTGACCATAGAAGCTTGGGTTTATTTCTGGACCCTCAATTCCATTCCATGGATCTGGTTCTGCGTGTTTCATTTCTTCCCAGTACCATGCTGTCCTGATGAACCTAGTGTGATAGTCTAACTGGCTATCAGGCAGCCTGTGATGTCCATTTCACGACTTTGCGGCAGATTGCATTGACTCCTTTGACTCCTAATATTTCCATAGACATTTTGGAATTCTTTGGTTATATTACCCTGAGAACAGCTGTTGGTATTTTGAGAGGAATAGCGTGGAAACTCTGGATTGCCCCACGGTGGGGGTCGGGGGTCGGGGGAACTGACATCATCTTGCCAGGAGGAATTCTTTTGATCCATGAGCACAGCTTATTTTCCACTGGATTTGTGGGCTTCACCTTCTTTCATCCATCTCTTGCAGTTCTCTGAGAACAGGGGCTTCCCTCCTGGGTTAGATGGACTCCTAGCTATTGCCTTTCAGGGAACGTCACCGTCGGTTCGGTTGATACTTGCCTTCTCCTTCTAAGTGTTTGCTGTGAGTGATAGAAATGCCAAGGATTTGTCTTCCCCTTCCTCACTGTCCATCTCTCTGAGCCTCCAGGTAGAACAGGCCTAGTCCAGGGTAACACGCGTCTCGGGAAGTGCAGCTAGATCGTATTTCTCAGGCCCTCAGTGCTCGGCATCATTCGGTGTACTCTCCGTGTCCCTTCCTTCGCCTGGTGTCCCTTCAGACCCCTCCTTCAGGCTCGTTTGTGATCATGTGTTATGTGCATTAAGAGCCAAATCCTACCTAAGTTCTGTGTATGCAAACAGTTGTCTCCCAACGTGGGATGTCTCATTTGCATTTTTCAGAAGGTCTTTCCCAGAGTCCAAATCTTGGATTTGACAAAGTTCACTGTTCCCTGGTTACTCTTTGTGTAGTGCCATTCTGTACTGTGTGTGAAGACTCAGAGCTCATGTCTAATGTCTGCTCCATTTCCTTCTAGATTTGTGATCCGTTTTGCATGGAAGGTATGTCTAGGAATAATTTGTAGTACATTTGTTGAGAGGTGTCAAGTTTCCATGGACATGCATGTCATCAACTCTGGTTTGCAAACGTGTTGCTCCTAAACCCATTTGGACAACTTCTCGGGAAGATGCGGGGTTTTTTTAGCCTGCATTTCCACAGTTGAATGGATGCAGCAGCTCTAGCAGCAGGGATAGTCTAATTGCTTAACCTCTTAAGAGAAATCCCACATTCCCTCTTCAAACTCGAAAGAATACTCAGCACCCTATATGCAACTCAAAGAGTTCCCCGAGATACCTGACCAACCTCGAGAGGAGCAGCAAGGTTCCTGCCACAACTCAAGAAGAGACCAGTTTTCCACTCGTCATGTCGAGGTGAGGATCGATTCCCCTTCTTTGTCTGGAAATTAATCCTGATGTTCCTGTTGAATGTGAAGAGGAGGCCTATGTCCCCTTGAAACTCGAGAGGACCCTTGGGCGTCATGTCACAATTCAAAAAGACAGGGATTATCCCATCCGCTCGAATAAGGACTGATTCCATGTGCTGATTCAAAGAGAACTTCCGGGATCAAGTAACACCAATAAGGGAGGCCTGACTTCGCAGGTGCATCATGGAGGAAAAGCCCCAGGACAGAAATTGAACTCAACAGGAGGCCTCCCACCCCTTGGACAACTCGAAAAGATAGCGGAGTTTCAAGCCTCAACAAGAGACGTGGCATGACTCCCCTGTTGAAACTTCATAGGAAGACTGAGACCCACGTCAGAACTGGAGAGACACCCTGAGGTTAGCGCCTCAACTCCAGATCAGACCCGATTCCCCTGCACTGACTCGAAAGACATCCCAAAGGCTTCTCACAGCTCAAAAGGATTCCGGACTTCTCAGAGACAACTTGAGATGCTCCATGAGGCCTCTTTTGCAACTCGAGGGATCCGACAGTTTCCTGCCCCCAACCTAGAAACACTCTGGCATTACCCCTTTCAATGTGAATTGAAGCCCGATTCCTCTGCATTGACTCGAGAATAATCACGACCTTCCCCTTGCAAATTGACTTCCTTGAGGCAACACGAGTGTCTCCCCGAGTTCCTGGCGTAACTCGAAAGGAAATCCAAACTTCCCTTCGCAACTCGCCAAAAACCACGAGAAGCCCCAGGCAACTTCACATGAGGCCCTTTTTTTCCTGCAGCGCCTGGAGAGCAATCCCGAGTTGACTATCAAGATAACATAGGAGGCTTGAATCCCTATTTACAATTCAAGTGGCTCACAGAATACCCATCTTCAGTCGAGTGAAACCCTGAGTTTCCATCCACTGTTCAAGAAGAGCTCTGTATTCCCCACCTCCTCACGATATGATCGTTAAAACCCTGTTTCAAATTTAGAGGAATCCTTTCTTCCTCTCCCACCACAAGATAAGGCCTCTGTCTCCTATTGAAACTCGAGGGCACTCGCGAGGGTCCTGATGCAAGGATCAAGGACTCTGTGTACCACCTCCAATCAAAGTAGGTCCTGATGATCTAGCAAAGCTCCAATGGAAAACCGACGATCCCCTCACAATGTGATGGGAATCCTGACACCCATGCTGAGCCTATAAAAAAAGCCCTAATGAACAGCCTGATCACGACAAGAGTACTGGTTCCCATTTTGCAATTGAAAGGAAAGCAGAATTCCATTCCTCAAATCGAGACGAAACCTGACTGCCCAGCAGAACCTTCATAGCAACCCCAAGATCCCTGTCGCCACTGGAGAGGAAAACACAGTTGACCGACTCAACGCAAGATGGGGCCCTATTGCTCTACTGTGCATCGAGGGAAATCCCGAGGTTCCTCTTTCAACACGAGAGGAATCCTGACTTCCCTGGGGCAACACGAGCGAGTTCATAAAGTCCCCGTCACAATTTGAGAAGAATACCAAGCTTCCCGCCGCAACTCGAGAAAAACAACCTGATTCTCCACGCAATGCGTGATGAGGAACATTTCCACTGCAGAGTCTCAAGAGAAATCCCAAATTCCCGCTTGAAATTTGAATGGGTACTTGACACCCTTTATACAACTCAAAACTTCCCCGACATAGTTGTCCCCACTGAAGAGAAGCACACACTTTATGTACACAACGCTAGATGCGGCCCTATTCCTCTGCCACACCTCGAGAGAAATCCCGAGGTTCCCCTTCCAACACAAAATGAGACCTGACTTCCCTGGAACGTAACGAGCGAGTTCGTGAATTCCCCGTCGCAGCTCTAGAGGAACCCAAAGCTTCCGGCCTCAACTCGAGAAAAATCTCAAGATTCTGCCATCAAGGCGAGATGTTCAACTTTTCCGTTGCCGACTCTCAGGAGAAATCCCACATTCCCGCTTAAAACTCGACAGGTTACTTAACATCATTTAGGCGACTCAAAAGTGACACTGACATAACCATTCCAGAAAATTAGAGATATCAAGGGAACATTTCATGCAAAGATGGGCTTGAAAAAGGACATAAATGGTATGGTCCTAAGAGAAGCAGAAGATATTAAGAAAAGGTGGAAAGAAAACACAGAGGAACTGTACAAAAATGATGTTCAGGACAAAGATAATCACGATGGTGTGATCACTCACCTGGAACCAGACATCTTGAAATGTGAAGTCAAGTGGGCCTTAGAGAGCATCACTATGAATAAAGCTAGTGGAGGTGATGGAATTCCAATTGAGGTATTTCAAATCCTAAAAGATGATGCTATGAAAGTGCTGCACTCAATATGCCAGCAAATTTGGAAAACTCAGCAGTGGCCACAGGACTGGAAAAGGTCAGTCTTCATTCCAATCCCAAAGAAAGGCAATGCCAAAGAATGCCCTAACTACCGCACAATCGCACTCATCTCACACGCTACTAAAGTCATGCTCAAAATTCTCCATGCCAGGCTTCAGCAATATGTGAACCGTGAACTCCCAGATGTTCAAGCAAGTTTTAGAAAAGGCAGAGGCACCAGAGATCAAATTGCCAACATCCGCTGGATCATGGAGAAAGCAAGAGAGTTCCAGAAAAACATCTATTTCTGCTTCATTCACTATGCCAAAGCATTTGACTGTGTGGATCACAATAAACTGTGGAACATTCTGAAAGAGATGGGAATACCAGACCACCTGACCTGCCTCTTGAGGAACCTTAATGCAGGTCAGGAAGCAACCGTTAGAACTGGACATGGAACAACAGACTGGTTCCAAATAGGAAAAGGAGTACGTCAAGGTTGTATATTGTCACCCTGCTTATTAAATTTATATGCAGAGGACCTCATGAGGAACGCTGGACTGGAAGAAGCACAAGCTGGAATCAAGATTGCTGGGAGAAATATCAATAACCTCAGATATGCAGATGACGCCACCCTTATGGCAGAAAGTAAAGAGGAATTCAAAGGCCTCTTGATGAAAGTGAAAGAGGAGAGTGAAAATTTGGCTTGAAGCTCAACATTCAGAAAACGAAGATCATGGCATCTGGTCCCATCACTTCATGGGAAATAGATGAGGAATCCTTGGAAACCGTCAGACTGTCATTTTTGGGGGGCTCCAAAAAAACTGCAGATGCTGATTGCAGCCAGGAAATTAAAAGACGCCTACTCCTTGGAAGGAAATTAATAACCAAACTAGAGAGCATATTAAAAAGCAGAGACATTACTTTGCCAACCAAGTTCCGGCTAGTCAAGGTTATGATTTTTCCCGTGGTCATGTATGGATGTGAGAGTTGGAGTGTGAAGAAAGCTGATCGCCGAAGAATTGATGCTTTTGAACTGTGGTGCTGGAGAAGACTCTTGAGAGTCCCTTGGACTGCAGGGAGATCCATCCAGTCCATTCTAAAGGAAATCAATCCTGGGTGTTCATTGGAAGGACTGATGCTAAAGCCGAAACTCCAATGCTTTGGCCACCTCATGTGACGAGTTGACTCACTGGAAAAGAGTCTGATGCTGGGAGGGATTGGGGGTGGGAGGAGACGTAGACAACGGAGAATGAGATGGCTGGATGGCATCACCGACTGCTTGGACATGAGATTGAATGAACTGTGGGAAAGGGTGATGGACAGAGAGGACTGGCGTGCTGTGAATCATGTGGTGGCAAAGAGTGGGAGAGGACTGAGTGACTGAACTGAACTGAACCGAGAGGAACACAGAATTTCCTGCCACAACTGACAAATGGTCCCGTTTTCCAGTCCTCTTTTCCAGATGAAAGTCGATTCCCCCGCTTTGTCTGGAAGGGAATCTGGACTTTCCCGTCACACAGTACGAGGCGACCGGTAACATTTTGAAACTCGGGAGAATTCCGGGTTTCAAAACACAATTGGAAAACGTACCAATGTCCCCACCCACTCGAGATATTGTCTGATTCCACTGCACAGATTCAAATATATCCTCGAATATCAACTCACAAGACGAGTGGAGACCTGTCTCCTGAGGATTTTCAACAAAATCTCCAGGTAAAATTTAACTCAATTGTGGCCTAACACTCCTTTTACAACTCGAGAAGAAAGTGGGGTACCATGTCTGAACACGAGACGAGGCCTGACTCCCCAAGACAATTTTGAGAGCAACCCTTTCGCTACTGGAGAGGAATTCTGAGTTAAACGGACTCAAATCTAGATGCAGACCTACTTCTCTGCAGTGACTCCAAAGGAATCCCGAGGTTTCCCTTGCAAATGGAAAGGCGTTCTGTCTTCCCAGAAACAAGACAGGATGCTCCCTGATATATCCATCGTCACTGGAGAGGATCACCACATTTCCCGCCGCAACTCGAGAATAACCTCGAAATTCCTCTTTCAAAGCAAGATGATGCGACCCCCCCTTTTTTTTTCCTACAGCACGTAGACAAAAGTCCCAAGTTCCTTCTCCAAATTCAATTAGGCTTGAGTTCCTTGATGCCACTTAAGGGTCTCCCAGAGCTACCGGTCCCAATGAGAGAAGAGAACCGATTTTCCCCACCACAATTTAAGAAAAGGCCAGTGATCACACCTCAGCTGAAGATAATGAGCGTTCCACGTTCAACTGAAGAGGAATCCCAATTTCACCTCATACCACAGGACGAGTCCTGTCACATCTATTTACACTTGAGGGCAACACTGCAGATACTGCAGCATGTTCAAAGGACACCGAGTTCACACTCAACTAGAGATGAGTCATGTTGTGTTTGTAGCAGCTCCAGTGGAACACGGAGTATCAACTCGCAACATGATTGGAGACATGAATTCCCTGCTGAGACCTCGAAAAAGCGCAAATTTCCTGCTAAAACAGAAAGCAGACCTGATAGTCCTTTTACAACTCGGGCGTAAAGTAGAGCTCCCTCCTCAACAAAGACTAGGCTTGATTCCCCAGTGCAACCATCAGAGCAACACCAAGATCCGTGTGGTCACTTGAAAGGAATACTGAGTTTACCCACTCAAGTGTAAATGTGGCCCTCATGCCCTGCAGTGACTCCAACGGAATCGCAAAGTTCCACTTTCAACAGCAAAGGAGACCTGACTTTCCTGAGGCAAAACTAGCAAGTCCAAGTGGTTCCCATCATAATGCGAGAAAACCTCCAAGCTTCAAGCCGCAACTCCAGATAAACCATGAAATTCTCCACTCCACGCGACAGGACGCCCTTTTCTGCTGCAGCGTCTAAAGAGAAGTCCCACATTCCCTCTTCAAACTCGAAAGGATACTCGGCACACTATAGGCAACTGAAGAGTTTCCCCGAGATAGCCGGCTAAACTCAAGAGGAGCAGCGAGGTTCCTGCCACAGCTCAAGAAGAGACCCGTTTTCTACTCGTCATCTCAAGGTGAGGATCGATTGCCCTGCTTCATATGGAAATTAATCCCGATGTTTCTGTCAAATCTGAGGAGGATGCCTATGTCCTCTTAAAACTCGAGAGGACCCCGGGAAGTTGTGCCACAATTCAAAAAGACACCAATTTAACCATCCGCTCAATATAAGGACTCATTCCACCGTCCCAATTCAAAGGGAACTCCCAGGATCAAGTAACACCACTCAGGGAGGCCTGATTTCCCAGGTGCATCATAGAGAAAAAGCCCCAGGACAGAAAATCAACTCAACAGGAGGCCGACCACCCCTTTTACAACTCGAAAAGTTAGTGGAGTTCCATGCCTCAACAAGAGACTTGGCATGACTCCCCTTTTGAAACTTCGTAGGAACACTGTGATCCATGTAAGAACTGGAGAGGCACACTGAGGTTAGCGCCTCAACTCCAGATGAGACCCTATTCCCCTGCACTGTCTCGAAAGGCATCCCAAAGGCTCTCCACACTACAAAAGGTTTCTGGACTTCCCAGAGACAACTTGAGAAGATCCGTGAGGCCCCTTTTGCAACTCGAGGGATCCGAAAGATTCCTGCCCAAATTCGAGAAACACTTTGGGATTACCCACTTTCAATGTGAATTGAAGCCCGATTCCTCTGCATTGACTCGAGATCAATCACGAACTTCCCCTCACAACTTTTCTTCCCTGAGGCAATATGAGTGTCTCCCTGAGTTCCCTGGCATAACTCGAAATGAAAGCCATACTTCCCTTTGCAATCGCCATATACCACGAGAAGCCCCAGGCAACGTCACTTGAGGCCCTTTTTCCCTACAGTGCCTGGAGAGCAATCCCGAGTTCTCTCTCAAGAGACCACAGGAGACTTGAATCCCTATTTACAATTGAAGGGGCACCCAGAATATCCATCTTCAATTGAGAGAAAAGCCCAGTTTCCGTGCACAGCTCTAGAAGAGCTCTGTATTCCCCACATCCTCACGATATGAGCATTCAAACCCTGCTTCAACTCTAGATGTATCCTTTCTTCGTCTCCCACCACAAGAGGAGGCCTCTGTCTCCTATTGAAACTCAAGTGCCCTCCTGCAGAAGCTGCTGAGAACTCTGAGTTCCACCTCCAATCGAGGTAAGTCCTGATGATCTAGCAAAGCTCCAACGGAACACCGACTATCCCCTCATAACATGATGAGAAATCTGACACCCATGCTCAGCCGAGAGAAAAAGCCCTAATGAACCTCCTGATCAAGACACGAAGAATGATTCCCCTTTTACAACTAGAAAGGAAAGCACAATTCCATGCTTCAAATCGAGATGAAGCCTGACTCCCCAGTAGAACTTTCATAGCAGCCCCGAGATCCCTGTAGCCAATGGAAAAGAACACAGAGTTGACAGACTCAACGCTAGATGCAGCCCTATTCATCAGCTGCACCTCGAGAGAAATCCCAAGGTTCCCCTTTCAACACGAAAGGAGACCTGACTTCCCTGGGGCAACACAAGCGTTTTCATATTGTCCCGGTCACAACTGGAGAAGAACCCCAAGCTTACCGCTGCAACTAGAGAAAAGCCATCAGATTTTCCCCTCAATGCGAGATGAGAAATTTTTCCGCTGCAGGGTCTCAAGAGAAATCCTACATTCCCGCTTGAAATTCAAACAAGTACTTGACACCCTTTATGCAAATCAAAACTTCCCCGACAGAGCTGTCCCCACTGAAGAGGAGCACACAGTTTAGGTACACAACGCTAGATGCGGCCCTATTTCTCTGCCGCACCTCGAGGGGAATCCCGAGGTTCCCATTCAACACGAAAGGAGACCTGACTTCCCTGAAGCAACACCATCAAGTTCCAGAGGTCCCCGTCACAAATAGAGAGGGAGCCCAAGCTTCTTGCCACAACTAGAGAATAACCATAAAAATCTGCCCTCAAGGAGAGATTAGGAATATTTCCACTGCTTAGTCTCAAGAGAAATCCCACATTTCGGCTTGAAATTCGAACGGGTAGTTGATACCCTTTATGCAACCCAAAAACTTCCCGGACATAGCCGTCCACATTGAACCGGAGCACACAATTTACGTACACAGCACTAGATGCGGCCCTTTTCCTCCCAAGCGCCTCGAGAGGAATACTGAGGTTCCCCTTCCAACAGCAAATGAGCACTAACTTCCCTGGGACAACGCGGATGAGTTCCTGATTTCCCCGTCGCAACTCGCAGGGAACCCCTAGCTTTCCGCCACAGCTCAAGAAAAACGACATCGTTCCCCCATCAATGTGAGATGAGGAAATTTTCTGCTGCAGAATATCAAGAGAAATCCCAAATTCCCGCTTGAAATTTGAAAGGGTACTTCACACAATTTATGGAACTCAAAACGTTCCCTAACATAGCCGTCCCCACTGGAGAGGAGTACACAATTAATGGACTCAACACGAGATGAGGGCCTATTCCCATTTAACGGCTCAAGAGTAACCCCGAAATTCCCCTTCCAACCCAAAAGGGGACAAGACTTCCCTGAAGCAACACGAGCGAGTTCCTGAGGTCCACGGTGCAACTCGAGAGAGAACCCAAGCTTCCCGCCTCAACTGGAGAAAAACCAAGATTCTGCCCTCAAGGCAAGATGAGGAATATTTCCGTAGCAGATTCACCAGAGAAATCCACATTCCCACTTGAAACTCGACAGGTTACTGAACATCCTTTATGCGACTCAAACATTAAACCGACGTACACATTTCCCAGTCGAGAGGAACACCGAGTTTTGTGCCACATTGACAAATTGTCCCGTTTTCCAGTCATCTTTTCCAGGTGAGAGTAGATTCCTCTGCTTTCTCTGGAATGGAATCCGGACCTTCAGGTCGCACTGTACTAGGAAGTGTGTACCGCCTTGAAACTCAGGAGGATCCCCATGTTTTCAAAACACAAATGGAAAAGGTACGGATGTCAAAACCCACTTGAGATATTGTCTGATTCTACTGCACAGATTCAAATGTATCCTCGAGTATCAACTCATAAGACGAGTGGAGACCTGACTCCCCGAGCATACTCGATACAATCTCCAGGTACAAATTCAACTCTAATGTGGCCTAACACCCATTTTACAACTCGAGAAGAAAGTGCAGTTCGATGTCTGAACAATAGACGAGGCCTGATTCCCCAGGTGAATTTTGAGAGCAACCCCGAGATACTTGTTGCCACTGGCAAAGAACACACAGTTGAACGAATCAACACTAAATGCCGCCCTATTCCTCTGTTGCGCCTCCAGTGGAATCCGGAGGTTCAACTTCCAACACGATAGGAAACCTGACTTCCCTGGGGCAACACGAGGGATTTCCTGAGGTCCCTGCCACAACTCGAGAAGAACCCAATGCTTCCCACCGCACTCGTGAAACACCAAAAAATTATGCCCTCAATGCGAGATGAGGAAATTCCGCTGCAGAATCTCAAGAGAAATCCCACATTCCCGCTTGAAATTCGAACGGGTACTTGAAACCCTTTATGCTACTCAAAAAATTCCCCAACATAGCCATCCACATTGATGTGGAGCACACAGTTTTCCTACACAACACTAGATAACGACCCGATTCTTCTCCCGCGCCTCTAGATGAATCCTGAGGTTCCCCTTCCAACAGCAAAGAGACCCAACTTCCCTGGGACAACGCGAGTGAGTTCCTGACGTTCCCATAGTAACTCGAGAAGAACCCAAAGCTTTCTGCCTCAACTCGTGAAAAACGACAAAGTTTCCCCATCTATGCGAGATGAGGAAATTTTCCGCTGCAGAAACTCAAGAGAAATCCCACATTTCCAGTTGAAACTCGAAGAGGTATTTGACACCCTTTATGTGACTCAAAAATCTCCCTTACATAGCCGCCCCCACTGGAGAGGAGCACACAATTTACGGACTCAACTCAAGATGAGGCCTTAAGCCCATTTAACGGCTCGAGAGTAATCCCAAAGTTCCCCTTCCAACACAAAAGGGGACCAGACTTCCTTGAAGGAACACAAGAGAGTTCCTGAGTTCCCCAGCCCTACTCGAGAGGGACCTGAAGCTTCCTGCCGCATCTCAAGAAAAACCACAAGATTCTGCCCTCAAGGCGAGATGAGGAACATTTCCGTTGCAGCTTCGCAAGAGAAATTCCACATTCCCACTTGAAACTCGACAGGTTACTGAACATCCTTTATGCGACTCAAAAATGAAACCGACATACACAGCCCCAATCCAGCGGAATACCGAGTTTCCTGCCACAGTGACAAATTACCGCGTTTTCCAGTCCTCTTTTCCAGATGAGAGAGTCGATTCCTCTGCTTTCTCTGGAATGGAATCCGGATGTTCTGGTCGCACAGTATGAGGAGGCGGGTACCAATTTGAAACTCGGAAGGATCCCCAGGTTTTCAACACACAAATGGAAAAGGTACGGATGTCACCACCCACTGGAAATATTGTCTGATTCTACTGCACAGATTCAAATGTAGCCTTGAGTATCAACTCAGAAGATGAGTGGAGACCTGACTCCCTGAGCATACTCGATACAATCTTCAGTTACTAAATCAACTCTCATGGGGCCTAACACCCGTTTTACAACTCGAGAAGAAAGCGCAGTTCCATGTCTGAACAAGAGACGAGGGATGAATCCCCTGGAAAATTTTGAGAGCAACCGCGTTTAGGAGCCCGACAGTGACCACGAGAGAGAATGGTTAAGGAAGCAGAGATGTGCCTGCAAACAAGACTCTCTGCTTGGGCAGAGCATGCTTGCAAACAGGATGTTCTTCCAGGAAGCCTGCACACAATATCCAAGGTGAATGTTCCGCTCGCATACGAGGGAACATGCGCTCCTTAAAAAAAAGGAAGAGGCTGGAGTTCTGGGCAGGCTTTGCAGTAAACATGATGTGGTCACTTCCTCCCTTTGTTCCTCCTGTCCTTGAAATGTGCTTAGTTTTTTGTCCTTATTTGGTAGAAGAATGCATTGCTTAGATTTTGGTATGTGCCCAGGTACCGGGGTATAAAATTAAACCGCAAGGGGGCTTGCGCAGAATTTTACCTCTGGCCGGAGTTGTGTCTTTGTCTGTCTTTTGTGTGTCTTGTCTTTGTGTCATTTAGCCCACAACATCTGGCGCCCAACGTGGGGCCCAAGCGAAACCGAAAGGGTGAGTACCCCCTCGGGCATTGTAGGTCCAAGGCAGAGGAACTTTCGGGAAAATTATGGGGAATTCCCCATCATCAAAGGCACAATACATGGAGCTAGTCAAAGGACTTCTCCACTCCATCGGGGTAAAGGCAACTAGTCGTCATTTATCGGAGTTATTTCCCCTTGTGGAGCAGCACTGTTATTGGTTTAAGTGCCAACCTAAAGTACAATTAAACTTAAAGGAATGGAAATTAATACAGAAAGAATTATGGCAACAGCATCAGAAGGGTAACATAATTCTTTTGAAATTATGGACTCTATGTAGTGCTATCACTCAAGCACTTGCATTGTTTTCCACCGATAGTGAAACTAAATCTACACAATCTGAGGTAATTTATGAGGAAGTCCTATTGAGAAAAAAACAAACAAAAAATCAAATGGTGCCGCTTTAAATGACGCTTCCGTGGCCACTGCTTTGCATTCCAGGGATGGGGAATCAGACACCAAATCTGATAGTGCTAGTGATTTCTCCTCGTCATCTGAAGGGAACGACGATGTTGATAAAGTGACCCGAAATTTTCAACAATGGTGGAAAACACAGAATGAAGGAACAAAGAGGGTTCCTACTCCTACAGCCCCTCCCTATGCTTGTCTTTTTCCGGTATCGCATAGTTCTCCAGATGTAGGCCAAGAGGGGCCCTCTTTCTCATTTCCCGAGTCCATGTTTTATGATGATGATATCCCTGTGCCCTCTGGTGGTTTTACAGATCCCCCACAGTTATTTCCAATTCAATGGCAAGCAGCTCCCAACAATATGATTAATGTTCAATATTCGCCTTTTAAATATAAATTTTTCAAGGATGTTAACGCTGCTGTTGCTCAATATGGTCCCCAATCCGCTTTTGTATTAGCTATGCTAGATTCTGTAGAGAAGACAAAATTGATTCTTCCCTTCGATTTGGAGTCCATAGCCCAGGCTCTGCTTAAAGGATCCCAGTGGTTGCAGTTAAAGAGTTGGTGAGAAGAAAAAGCCCAAACACAGGCTCAAATTAATGAGGGACAGAACCCTCCTGGTCCTTTAGAAGATAAATTGATGGGAGAACGACAATTTCGAGCCTTAAGAGATCAGGCTCAATATTCTGACCAGGATTTACAACAGGTGTGCCAAGTATTTCTTAGGGCTTGGCGCCATATTGTACCTACTGGTCACGCTCAGCCTTCTTTCACAAAAACTTTACAAGGACCCAATGAACCTTATACTGATTTTCTTGCTAGATTGTGGGTGGCTGTTGAGGGGCTGTTGGACGTGATGAAATTTCAGAGATACTTTTACAAACACTTGCTTTCGAAAATGCAAACCCGGAATGTAAACGTGTTTTAGGTCCTTTAAGGGGACAGGGGGCTTCTATAGCTAAATATATTAGAGCTTGTTCGGGAGTGGGAGGAACTGAACTTAGTGCTACTGTTTTTGCTACTGCCTTGGCTCAAGCTATGAAGCCCTCTAAGGGCAAAAATTGTTACCATTGTGGGAAACCTGGACATATGAAAAAGGATAGCAAAAAAATAAAGGCAAAACAAGGATATACAAAGCAAA
This sequence comes from Moschus berezovskii, assembly GCF_049115385.1. NCBI lineage: Eukaryota > Metazoa > Chordata > Mammalia > Artiodactyla > Moschidae > Moschus > Moschus berezovskii. The sequence continues at coordinate 2,924,177 of NC_142469.1, forward strand.
ATAAGCCCCATGGGCTTTGCCACCAATGTGGTAAAGGGCTTCATTTGACCAATGAATGCCTCTCTAAAACTAATAAATATGGCAATCCTCTTGGTAATCCACATTCGGAAACTACTTAGCGTGCCTCAGTCCCTGGGTCCCAGGATCAATGCCAGGGATGCAATTAACCATGCCTCCTGGTCCTCAAGTAACTCCTTTGTTTCCCAACAACCCTTAGAGATGTCCAGTACAACAGGAAAAACCAAACCTCTAATGGTGTCAGATTTACGCTCTGCAACTTCAAGAAGAGCTGCTGCTGATTTGCCTCTCGCTGAAAATATACTTTTGTCTCCGGGCTGTGGCATTTATAAATTAAGAACAAATGTATTTGGCCCATTGTCTAAAGGCACTTTTGGCTTAGTATTGGGCCGCAATAGTGCCGCTCTAAGAGGCCTAACCATAATTCCTTGAGTAATAGACTCTGATTTTGTTGGAGAAATTTTAATTTTGGTTTCTACTTCTGTTACAATTTCACTATTGGCTGGAGAACGTATAGCACAAGTACTTCTTTTATCTTATCTACCATTTTCTGCTCTTCCTTATGAAAGGTCAGGAGGTTTTAGAAGTACAGGGCAACATATATTTTCGGAGATGCTCATCAAGGATTCTCGTCCTGTCCTTTCCTTGACCATACAAGGAAAGAACTTTGAATGGCTAATAGACACTGGGGCAGATGTTTCAGTCATATCCTCCCAACAACGGCCCCAAGCCTGGAGCAAAGAAAAGAGTCCTCTAATGTTGACCGGAATAGGCTCCATTACAGATGTTTGAAAAAGTACTCGTCCTTTACAATGCCAGTTCCATAATGGAAAAACAGTTTTTGTCACTTCTTATATTGTTAGTATACCTATTAATATATGGGAAGAGATATTATCTTTCCCATGGGAGCCTCTGTAAGCGTTCTGTCGGGAAACTAATAGCCACTGCTCCGACTCCTCGAGCACTCTCATTAAAATGGATAATTAATACTCCTAAATGCGTTGAGCAGTGGCCATTACCAAAAATGATGCTCGAGGCCTTAGAGTAATTAATAACAAACAACTTGAACTTGGGATACAGAGCCTTCTACTTCCCCTTGGAATTCTCCTGTATTTGTTATAAAAAAAGAAATCTGAAAAATGGAAAATGTTGACTGATTAAAGAGAAGTTAATAAATGTATTGAACCCATGGGAGCCTTACAGTTGGGCCTTCCTTTTCCTGCTCTTTTTCCACAAAATTGGTCTTCAATGGTATTAGATCTTAAAGATTGTTTTTTTTTTTCTTTTACTATTCCCTTACAATTAGAAGATAGAGATAAATTTGCTTTCACGGTTCCTGTTCTTAATCACGCTCAGCCCATTAAGCACTACCATTGGACAGTCTTGCCACAGGGAATGATATATAGTCCTACCTTATATCAAGAGTTTGTAGCTCGTTCCTTACAATCTGTCCGTCAAGAATATCCTAATTATATTCTCTATCATCATATGGATGATCACTTATTGGCAGTTCCCTGTATCGCTGAACGTGATAAATTCTTCTGAAAAGTACAGGAGGCTTTGAAATAATATAACTTGCTGATAGTGCCAGAGAAAATTCAAAAGGATTTTCCTATTTCTTATTTAAGGACCATATTAGAACAACACCAAATTGGCCTCAAATTTGCAAATTAAAAGATACTATTTAAGAACTTTAAATGACTTCCAGAAATTATGAGGAGATATTAATTGGCTTCACTCGGTACTTGGGATTCCTACTTATCAATTACAACCCTTATTTTCTACTTTAAAAGGAGACACAGCTTTAGATAGTCCCCGAATCTTAACCCCTTTGGCTTTACAAGAGCTTCAGTTTGTTGAACAAAGATTAAATGATGGTTTTTTAACATATATTTCTGCGTCTCAACCTATTGCATTCATAATATTTCATACCCCTCACTCTCCATCTGGTGCAATTGCTCAAGGAAAAGGATTAATAAAATGGTTTTTTTTACCTAATAGTTTCTCTAAAAAATTAACTATATATTTATGGATAAATTAGCCTTTCTTATACAAAAGGGTCACAATCGTATTTTACAATTATCAGAAAAAAAACACACCAAATTTTCATTCAATTAACAAATGCTCAGATATCTTTATGTTTACAATTTAATAAAAATTAACAAATCTTCCTTGCTTCATTTCCTGGTTCATTTTCGAATCATTATCCGTCATCTAAATTGATTGATTTTCTTCGAGCCAACGCCATGAAATCTCCGATTTCAGATGTTCCAGTTAAAAGACCCACTGTTTTTACTGATGCAAATAAAAACACCGCTGGACATTTTACTTTTGAACGTTCTAAAGTTCTTCCCCATTCATTCTCCTCTGCACAGCCTGCTGAGTTGTGGGCTATTTATTTAGTTTTGCAAGATTTTCCTCAACTTCCTGTTAACATTGTTTCAAATTCTCGATATGCTGTTCTCTCTTGTCTTCAACTTCCTCAAGTCTCCCTACCTATAACTCTTAAGACAGATATTGATAAATTGTTTTATCAGGTGCAGCAATTGCTTCTACAACATTCAAAATCAATTTTCTTTACTCATATCCATGCTCATTCTGCCCTTCCTGGACCCTTGTCCTTCGGAAATGCTGCAATTCATGCATTACTTTATCATATAAAAGTAGCAAAACAAGAGCATCATCTGCCACACACTAACTCTAAAGGATTAAAAATATCTTATGATATTGCTCAAAAACAAGCTGAAAATATTGTTCGCTCATGTCCCAAATGTGCGCCTTTTACTTTACCATTTACCCAACCAGGTGTCAACATAAGAAGACTACAAGCAAATCAGATATGGCAAATGGATCTTATTTTTATTTCATCTTTTGGGCAACAAAAATGTGTCCATCATACTATAGATACATGCACACATTTCCAGTGGGCTACTGCATTACATTCTGAAAAAGATGAAGCTGCTATTACTCATTTATTATCTTGTTTTGCAATTACGGGTATACCAATTGAATTAAAAACTGATAATGCACCTGCTTATCAATCGGCTAAATTAGCTCACTTTTTATCCCAATATCATATAACTCATACTTTTGACATCCCTTATAATAGGCAAGGACAAGCTACCATTGAAAGAGCTAATCATACTTTACGTAAATATATTGAAAAGATAAAAAAAGGGGAACAGGAGAGATTTATGAAACCAAAAGATATCTTGAATAAAACCTTACTTACTTTAAATTTTTTGAATATTTGACGCAAAGAAATTCTATCAGCAGCAGAATTGCATTTTCGAAGAAAAGATGAGGATAAGAAGATCTTGAATACACTCCTTTGGTATAAAGATAAAAAGGTTGGGTTCCAGCATCACTGATATATTTAGGACGAGGTTATGCTTTCACATCTGTTGATAATTTTAGGTTTTGGATACCAACTCGGTTGATCAAGATTCATCCTGGATGACCACTTTGTGCGAAAATTTGAAGAGCTTTCTGCACAGCGGAGCTTTACTTTCCCTACCCGATCTGCGTCCCTTCCAACATGGGGGCAACTGAAGAAGCTTACACAGGAGGCTGAAAAAACCCTCGTTGATGCTGATCAAACTCTCAATCCTACTAATTGGCTGTTGGCTATGATGGCTGTGGTTACCTGTCAGGTAATGTATGCGCAAGCGATAGAATATACTTATTGGGCTTATGTTCCTAATCCTCCTCTTGTGAGAGCTGTCTCTTGGGGTGAACCTGAAGTATAGGTATGCACCAATGAAACTGCATTCTTCCCACCACCTGCGTGTGGAGAAATTGAGTATTTGTATCACCATAATAATCAATATAACATAAATAATGTTACAGTTGCAGTGGAGGGCCTCCCCTTGTGCATTAGAGGACATCCCTTTTGCCTTTCTACAAAAAAGCACAATCATCATTCTTATAATACCTGGGGGGTATAATATAATAATTATCATCCTGCTGTCTTTACTGTGCTTGTTTCCACCAGGGGATTCAAAACCTTTCAGACACCAATGAGTCATCATTCTGATACCTTTATACCATTATGCCCTTCTAAATTTTTTATTTCTTCTCTAGAATCTTTGGAATGGGAAAGTTGCCAAGGTCATTGGCCTTTCAAAGTCATGACCTATCCTGGATTTGTTATTATAGATAAGATTCCTGATCATAGCCAAATTTTGGAAAAATGGTCTAACAAAACTCTCAAATGGCATCCAATTATTGGTACTTTAATGGGTAACGGTAATGAAACCGTAAAATGGCAGCAGTTTGCACTCATTCCCCCTCACTCATTCCCCCTCAGTTGCAATTGTTAGGGTATCCCCACTTCCAAGGGAATATTTGGAAATTGTGGGCAGTTTCCGGGAATCTCACTATATGGTCGGAAAAATATACTTTGGATACAAGTGACAGTTCAGGTCCCTTACATGTTAACTTGCATATTAATAAATCTTATTCTGCTACAGCTTGTTTAAATACACCTTTGCATTGTTGTATGGGAATTGGACTTGAAATGCAACTGAGGGATCTATATCGTGTAATCATTGTAATTTAACACAATGTGTAAGTCAATCATGGTGGGAAAATTTTGACATACAAAATCGCAATTCTAAGTTTTCTATGGTGGTTGTTAAAACTCAAACCGAAGTATGGCTACCTGTAAGTTTGACAAGACCTTGGTCAGACTCTTTTGCTGTATCTCATTTGGTGACTGCTGTACAGACTTTGCTTCATTGATCCCGACGCATGCTTGGAGTAATCATAGCTTCAGTTCTTGCAGTGGCTTCAGTTACTACAACCGCTGCCATGGCTGGACTTGCTTTGCATCAAGGAATCCAAACAGCAGACTTTGTGCGGGGATGGCATAAAGACTCTCATTTATTATGGCAACAACAACGAGATTGGGATACCCAACTTGCAAATTATGTGCACAATCTTCAACATACTGTTTCTTGGCTTGGGGATCAATTAACTGTCTTACCCACAAGAAGTGTGTTGAAATGTGATTGGAACTCCTCTCAATTATGTATAACACCTGTGCCTTTCAACATGAGTGAGGGTTGGGAAAAGGTGAAACGGTCTTTAACAGGGCCTCAAAACCTAACCAGGGAAATTATGGAATTAGAGCAACAAATTTTGTATACATTTAGCAAAACGCTACCTGATATTACTGGGTCCAATCTGTTAAAGGATTTTCAGGAAGGGATGAAAAATTTGAATCTTTTTGGGCATGTATCTACTCTAATTGGAACTACTTTGGGAATACTTTGTTCATAATACTATTATGCTGTGTTATTATTCTAGTCTTCCGGTGCTGGTGGAGAAGGCAACAACTAATAAAGGACAGACAATGCATTATTGCCGCCTTACAGCTTGCTACTGCCTCTCAGAAAGAAGGGGGAAATGTAGGAGCCCGACAGTGACCACGAGAAAGAATGGTTAAGGAAGCCTGCAAACAAGACTCTCTGCTTGGGCAGAGCATGCTTGAAACAGGATGTTCTGCCAGGAAGCCTGCACACAGTATCCAAGGTTAATGGTCCGCTTGCATACGAGGGAACATGAGCTCCTTAAAAATAAGGAAGAGGCTGGAGTTCTCGGCAGGCTTCTTAATAAACACGATGTTGTCACTTCCTCCCTTTCTTCCTCCCGTCCTTGAAATGTGCTTGGCTTTTTGTCCCTATTTGGTAGAAAAAATGCATTGCTTAGATTTTGGTATGTGTCCAGCTACCGGGGTATAAAAATAAACCGCAAGGGGGCTTGAGCTGAATTTTTCCTCCGGCCGGAGTTGTGTCTTTTTCTGTCTTTTGTGTGTCTTGTCTTTGTGTCATTTCACCCGCAACAACAGCAAGATCCCTGTCGCAACTGGAGAATAACAAACCGTTGACCGACTCAACGCTAGATGTGGCCCTATTCCTCTGCTGCTCCTTGTAGAGGAATCCAGAGGTTCCCCTTCCAACATGATAGGGGACCTGATTTCCCTAGTGCAACACGAGCCAGTTCCTGAGGTCCCCGTCGCAACTCGAGAACCCCAAGATTCCCACCGCAACTCGAGAAACACCACAAAATTATCCCCACAATACGAGATGAGGAATATTTCCGTTACAGATTCTCAAGAGAAATCCCACATTCCCATTTGAAACTCGAACGGGTACTTGACACCCATTATGCGACCCGTAAACTTCCCCAACATAGCCGTCCACATTGAAGAGGAGAACACAATTTACGTACACAACACTAGATGTGGCCCTATTCCTCTAACGTGACTCGAGAAGAATCCCGATATTTCCCTCCCAACACGAAAGGAGACCTAACTTCCCTGGCACAACGCAAACGAGTTCCTGAGATCCCCGACGCAACTCGAGAGGAACCCCAAGCTTTCTGCCGCAATTCGAGAAAAATGACAACGTTCCCCCATCAATGAGAAATGAGGAACGATAATGCTGCAGAATCTCAAGAGAAATCCCACATTCCCTCTTGAAACTCGAACGGGTACTTGACCCTCTTTATGCGCCTCTAAAAGTTCACTAACATAGCTGTCCCCACTGGAGAGGAGCACACAATTTATGGATTCAACTCGAGATGAGGTCCTATTCCCATTTAATGGCTCGAGAGAGTAATCCAGAAGTTCCCCTTCCAACACAAAGGGGACCTGACTTCCCTGAAGCAACACGAGCGAGTTCCTGACGTCCCCGGCTCGACTCGAGAGGGAGCCCTAGCTTCTCGCCGCATCTCAAGAAAAACCACAGCATTCTGCCCTCAAGGCGAGATGAGGAACATTTCCTTTGAGATTCGCAAGTGAAATTCCACATTAACTCTTGAATCTCAACAGGTTACTTAACATCTTTTATGCGACTCAAAAATTAAACTTTAAACTTTATGATATACACAGTACCAATTTAGAGGAACCCCGAGTTTCCTGCCACACTGACAAATTGCCTCGTTTTCCAGTCCTCTTTTCCAGTTGAGAGTCGATTCCTCTGCTTTCTGTGGAATGGAATCCGGACGATCCAGTCACAAAGTACAAGGAAGCGTGTATCACGCTGAAACTCGTGAGGATCCCCAGGTTTTCAAAACACAAATGGAAAAGGTACAGATGTCACCAGCCACTCGAGATATTGTCTGATTCTCCTGAACAGATTCACATGTGTCCTCGATTATCAACTCACAAGACGAGTGGAGACCTGACACGCCGAGCATACAATTTCCAGGTACACATTCAACTCTAACGTGGCCTACCACCCGTTTTACAACTCGAGAAAAAGCGCAGTCACATGTCTGAACAAAAGACGAGGCCTGACTCCCCAGGTGAATTTTGAAAGCAACTGCGAGATCCCTGTCACCTCTGTCAATGAACACACAGTTTTCCGACCTAAAGCTAGATGAGGCCCTATTCCTCTGCTGTGCCTCGAGAGGAATCCCGGGGTTCCCTTTCCGACATGATAGGAGACCTGACTTCTGTGGGGGAAAACGAGCGAGTTCCTGAGGTCGCAACTCGAGAAGAACCCCAAGCTTCCCGCCACAAATCGAGAAACACCACAAAATTTGCCCTCAATGCGAGATGAAGATCTTTTCCGCTTCAGAGTCTCAAGAGAAATCCCACATTCCGCTTGAAACTCGAACGGGTACTAGACACACTTTATGAGACCCAGAAACTTCCCCGACATAGCTGTCCACATTGAAGTGGAGCACACAATTTACATACACAACACTACATGTCGCCCCATTACTCTCCGGTGCCTCATGAGGAATCCTGAGGTTCCCCTTCCAACAGTAAAGGACAGCTAACTTCCCTGGGACAACGCGAGCGAGTTACTAAGGTCCCCGTCACAACTCGAGAGGAACCCCAAGCTTTCTGCCGCCACTCGAGGAAAGCGAGAAATACCCCATCAATTGGAGATGAGGAACATTTCTGCTGCAGAATCTGAAGAGAAATTACACATTCCCGCTTGAAACTCGAACGGATACTTGACACCCTTTATGCGACTCAAAAAATTCCCTAACATAGATGTCCCCACTGGAGAGGAGCACACAGTTTATGGATTCAACGCGAGATGAGGTCCTATTCCCATTTAAGGGCCCCAGAGTAATCCTGAAGTTCCCCTTCCAACACAAAGGAGACCTCTCATCCCTGAAGCAACAGGAGTGAGTTCCAGACGTCCATGGCCCAACGCGAGTTGGAACCCAAGCTTCCCGCGGTAACTCGAGAAAAACCACAAGATTCTGCCCTCAAGGAGTAATGAAGAACATTTCCGTTACAGATTCGCAAGAGAAATTCCACATTCCCGCTTGAAACTCGACAGGTTACTACTTAACATCCTTTATGCGACTCAAAAATTAAACCGACATGCACAGCCCAATCGAGAGGAACACCGAGTTACCTGCCGCACTGACAACTTCTCCTGTTTTTCAGTCCTCATTTCCAGATGAGAGTCGATTCCTCTGCTTTCTCTGGAATGGAATTCAGATGTTCCAGTCACAGAGTACGAGGAGGCGTGTACGACGTTGAAACTCAGGAGGATCCCCAGGTTTTCAAAACAAAAATGGAAAAGTTATGTATGTCAACACACACTCGAGATATTGTCTGATTCTACTGCACAGATTCAAATGTATCCTCGAGTATCAATTCACAGGATGAGTGGACACTTGACTCGCAGAGCATACATGATAAAATCTCCAGGTAAAAATTCAAATCTAATGTGACCTAACACCCGTTTTATTACTCGAGAAGAAAGCGCAGTTTGATATCTTAACATGAGATGAGGCCTGACATCCCAGGTGAATTTTGAGACCAACCCCGAGATCCCTGTCTTCACAAACAAGGAACACACAGTTGACCGACTCAACACTATATGCGGCCCTATTCCCCTGCTGCGCCTCCAGAGGAATCCCGAGGTTCCCCTTCCAACATGACAGGAGACCTGACTTACCTGGGGCAACACGAGCGACTTCCTGAGGTCCCCGTCGCAACTTGAGGGGATCCGCTAACTTTCTGCTGCAACTCGAGAAAAATGAAAATGTTCCCCCATCAATACGAGATGAGGAACCTTTCTTCTGAGGTATCTCAAGAGAAATCCCACATTACCGCTTGAAACTTGAACGGGTACATGACACCATTTATGTGATTCAAAAAGTTCCCTAACATAGCCGTCCACACTGGAGAGGAGCACAAAATTTAGGGACTCAACTCGAGATGAGGCCCTATTCCCATTTAGTGGCTCGAGAGTAATCCCGAAGTTCCCCTTCGAACAAGATAGGAGACCTGAATTCCCTGGGGCAACATGAGTGAGTTCCTGAGATCCCAGTCGCAGCGTGAGAAGAACCCAAGCTTCCCGCCAGAAATCGAGAAACACGACAAAATTATCCCATCAATGGGAGATGAGGGACTTTCCACTGCAGAGTCTCAAGAGAAATCCCACATTCCCGCTTGAAACTCAAACGGGAATTTCACACCCTTTAGGCGACTCAAGACATTCCCTGACACAGCTCTCCCCACTTGAGAGGAGAACACAATTTATGGACTCAACCATAGATGAGGCCCTATTCCCATTTCATGCCTCGAGAGTAATATCGGTGACCCCTACCAAAACGAAAGGAACTTGACTTCCCTGGGATTACACGAGCTAGTTCCTGAGGTCCGTGTCGCAATTCGAGAAGGACCCAAGCTTCCCGCCGCAATTCGAGAAAAACCACAAGATTCTGCACTCAAGGTGGGATGACGAATATTTTGCCCACAGAGTCTCAAGAGAAATCCCACATTAACGCTTGAAACTCGAACGCGTACTGAACACCCTTTATGCGACTCAAGACTTTCCCTGACATAGCTCTCCCCACTGGAGAGGAGAAAACACTTTATGGACTCAACTTAAGATGAAACCCTATTCCCATTCCACGCATCGAGAGTAATCCTGATGTTCCTCTAACAAAACGAAAGGAGACCTGACTTACCAGGGACTACACGAGCGAGTTCCTGAGGACTCTATGGCAACTCGAGAAGGACCCCAAGCTTACCGCCACAACTCGTTAAAAACCACAAGATTCGGCACTCAAGGTGAGATGAGGAAAATTTCCCGTGCAGAGACTCAAGAGAAATCCCACATTCACGCTTGAAACTCGAAAGGGTACTTGACAGCCTTTATGCAACTCAAGACATTCCCTGACATAGCTGTCCCGACTTCAGAGGAGAACACAATTTATGGACTCAACTTTAGATGAGGCCCTATTCACATTTCACGCCTAGAGAGTAATTCCGATGTTCCCCTACCAAAACGAAAGGAGACCTGACTTCCCAGGTACTACACGAGCGAGTTCATGAGGTCCCTGTCACAACTCGAGAAGGACCCCAAATTCCTGCTGCAGCTCGAGAATAAACACAAGATTATGCACTCAAGGTGAGATGAGGAAAATTTCCCCTGCAGAGTCTCAAGGGAAACCCCACATTCCCTCTTGAAACTCGAACGGGTAATTCACACCGTTTATACAACTCAAGACATTCCCTGACATAGCTGTGCCGACTTCAGAGGAGAACACAATTTATGGACAAAACTTTAGATGAGGCCCTATTCCCATTCCATGCCTCGAGAAAAATCCTGATGTTCCCATACCAAAACGAAAGGAGACCTGACTACCCAGGGAATACAGGTGAGATTTCCTGAGGTCCCTGTCCCAAATCGAGAAGGACCCCATGCTTCCCGCTGGAACTCGAGAAAAACCACTAAAGTCTGCACTCAGGGTGAGATGAGGAAAATTTCCCATGCAGAGTCGCAAGAGAAATCCTACATTCTCGATTGAAACTCGAACGAGTACTTCACAGCATTTATAGGACCCAAGACAATCCCTGACATAGCTTTCCCAATTTGAGAGGAGATTACAATTTATGGACTCAACTTTCAATGAGTCCCTATTCCCATTCGACGTCTCGAGAGTGATCCCCTTGTTCCCCTACCAAAACGAAAGGAGCACTGACTTACCAGGGATTACTCGAGCGAGTTCCTGAGGTCCCTGTCGCAACTCGAGAAGGACCCCAAGCTTCCTGCCGCAACTCGAGAAAAACCACAAGATTCTGCACTCAAGGTGAGATGAGGAAAATTTCCCCTGCAGAGTATCAAGAGAAATCCCACATTTCCCCTTGAAACTCGAACGGGTACATGACACCTTTATGTCACTCAAGACTTTCCCTGACATAGCTGTCCCCACTTAAGAGGAGAACACAATTTATGGACTCAACTTTAGATGAGGCCCTATTCCCATTCCACACGTCGAGAGTAATCGCGATGTTCCCCTATCAAAATGAAAGGAAACCAGACTTCCCAGGGACTACAAGAGCGAGTTACTGAGTTCCCTGTCGCAACTCAAGAAGGACCCCAATCTTCTCACAGCAACTCGAGAAAAATCACAAGATTCTGCACCCAAGGTGAGATGATGAATATTTCCCCTGCAGAGTCTCAAGAGAAACCCCACATTCCCACTTGAAACTCGAACGCGAACTTCACACCCTTGATGCGATTCAAGACATTCCCTCACATAGCTGTCCCTACTTGAGAGGAGAACACAATTTATGGACTCAACATTAGATGAGGCCCTATTCACATTCCACGCCTAGAGAGTAATCCCAAAGTTCCCCTACCAAAATGAAAGGAGACCTGACTTCCCAGGGAATACACGAGTGAGTTCCTGGTGTCCCTGTCGCAACTCGAGAAGGACCCCAAGCTTCCTGCCGCAACTCGAGAAAAACCACAAAATTCTGCACTGAAGGTTAGATGAGGAAAATTTCCCCTGCGGAGTCTTAAGGGAAATCCCACATTCCCTCTTGAAACTCGAATGGGTATTTCACACCATTTATACGATTCAAGACATTCCCTGACATAACTGTCCCGACATCAGAGGAGAACACAATTTATGGACTCAACTTTAGATGAGGCCCTATTACTACTCATCGCCTCAACAGTAATCCCGAGGTTCCCCTACCAAAACGAAAGGAGACCTGACATCCCAGAGACTACACGCGCGAGTTCCTGAGTTCCCTGTCACAACTCGAGATGGACCCCAAGCTTTCCGCCTCAACTCGAGAAAAACCACAAAATTCAGCACTCAATGTGAGATGAGGAAACTTTCCCCTGCATAGTATCAAGAGAAATCCCACATTTCCACTTGAAACGCGAACTGCTACTTGACACCCTTTATGCGAATCAAGAAATTCCCTGACATAGCTGTCCCCACTTGAGAGGAGAACACAATTAATGGACTCAACTTTAGATGAGGCCCTAGTCACATTCCACGCCTAGAGAGTAAAGCCGATGTTCCCGTACCAAAAGGAAAGAGACCTGACTTCCGTGGTACTACAAGAGTGAGTTCCTGAGGTCCCTATCGCAACTCGAGAAGGACCAGAAATTTCGAGCTGCAACTCGAGAAAAACCACAAGTTTTGCACTGAAGGTAGATGAGGAAAATTTCCCCTGCAGAGTTTCAAGGGAAATCCCACATTCCCCCTTGAAACACGAACGGGTACTTGACACCCGTTTTGCAATTAAGACATTCCCTTACATAGCTGTCCCCACTTGAGAGGAGAACACAATTTATAAACTCAAATTACATGAGGCCCTATTCCTACACCACGCCTCGAGAGTAATCCCGATGTTCCCCTAGCAAAATGAACGGAGATCTGACTTCCCAGGGACTACACAAGAGAGTTCCTGAGGTCCCTATGGCAACTCGAGAAGGACTCCAAGTTTACCGCCACAACTCGTGAAATAGCACAAGATTCTGCACTCAAGGTGAGATGAGGACAATTTCCCCTGCAGAGTCTCAAGAGAAATCCCACATTCCCGCTTGAAACTTGAAAGGGTACTTGACTCCCTTTATACCACTCAAGACATTCCCTGACATAGCTGTCCCAACTTGAGAGGAGAACACAATTTATGCACTCAACTTTAGATATGGCCCTATACCCATTCCACACCTTGAGAGTAATCCCGATGTTCCCCTGATAAAAACGAAAGGAAACCTGACTTCCCAGCACTAAACGAGCGAGTTCCTTAGGTCCTTGTCAGAACTCGAGGAGGACCCCAATCTTCCCGCTGCAACTCGAGAAAAACCACAGGATTCTGCACTCAAGGTGAGATGAAGAAAATTTCCCCTGCAGAGTCTCAAGAGAAATCCCACATTCCAGCTTGAAACTCGAAAGGGTACTTGACACAGTTTATGCGACTCAAGACATTCCCTGGCATAGCTCTCCCCACTTGAGAGGAGAACACAATTTATGGACTCAACTTTAGAGGAATCCCTATTAACATTCCTCGCCTCGAGAGTAATCCCTATGTTCCCCTACAATAAAGAAAAGAGACCTGACTTCCCAGGGACTACACTAGCGAGTTCCTTATTTCCCTGTCGCAAATCGAGAACGACCCCAAGCTTCCCGCCGCTACTCGAAAAAAACCACAAGATTGTGCACTCAAGATGAGATGAGGAAAATTTCCTCTGAAGAGTCTCAAGAGAAACCCCACATTCCCGCTTGAAACTTGAACGGGTACAGAAACCCTTTATGTGACTCAAGACATTCCCTGACAAGCTATCACCACTTGACAGGAGAACAGACTTTAGCTCTCAAATTTAGATGAGGCCCTATTTCCACTCCACGCCTCAAGAGTAATCCTGATGTTCCCGTACCAAAACGAAAGTAGACCTGACTTCCCAGGGACTACACTAGCGATTAACTTAGGTCACTGTTGCCACTGGAGAAGGACCCCAAGCTTCCCGCCGCAACTCAAGAGAAATCAGAAGATTCTGCACTCAAGGTATGATGAGGAAAATATCCCCTGCAGAGACTCAAGAAAAATCGCACATTCCCGCTTGAAACTCGAACGGGTACTTCACACCCTTTTTGCGACTCAAGACATTCCCTGACATATTTGTCCCCACTTGAGAGGAGAACACAATTAATGGAGTCACCTTTAGATGAGGCCCTGTTCCCATTGCAGACCTCGAGAGTTATCCCGATGTTCCCCTACCAAAAAGGAATGAGATTGACTTCCAAGGGACTACGTGAGCGAGCTCCTGAGGTCCCTGTAGTATCTCGAGAAGGACGTCAAACTTCCCGCCGCAACTCGAGAAAAAGCACAAGATTCTGCACTCAAAGTGAGATGAAGAAAATTTCACCTGCAGAGTCTCAAGGGAAATCCCACATTCCCTCTTGAAACTCGAACGGGTAATTCACACCCTTTAGACGACTCAATACATTCCCTTACATAGCTGTCCCGACTTCAGAGGAGAACACAATTTATGGACAAAACTTTAGATGAGGCCCTATTGCCATTCCACGCCTCAAGAAAAATCCTGATGTTCCCATACCAAAACGAAAGGAGACCTGACTACCCAGGGAATACAGGAGTGATTTCCTGAGGTCCCTGTCCCAACTCGAGAAGGACCCCATGCTTCTCGCCGCAACTCGAGAAAAACCACTAAATTCTGCACTCAGTGTGAGATGAGGAAAATTTCCCCTGCAGAGTCTCAAGAAAAATCCCACATTCCCACTTGTAACTCGAACGGGTACATCACACCCTTTATGCGACTCAAGACATTCACTGAAATAGCTCTCCCCAGTTGAAAGGAGAACACAATTAATGGACTCAAATTTAGAGGAGGCCTTATTCCCATTCCATCCCTCAAGAGTAATTCCGATGTTCCAATAGCTAAACGAAAGGAGACCTGACTTCCTAGGAATTACTTGAGCGAGTTCCTGAGGTCCCTGTCGCAACTTGAGAAACACCACAAGGTTCCTGCCGCAACTCGAGAAAAACAACCTAATTCTGCACTCAAGGTTAGATGAGGAAAATTTCCCCTGCAGATTCTCAAGAGAAATCCCACATTCCCACTTGAAACTCGAATGGGTACTTCACATCCTTTATGCGACTAAAGACATTCACTGACATAGGTGTCCAAACTTGAGAGGAGAACACAATTTATGGATTCAACTTTAGATGGGGCCCTATACAGATTCCACGCCTCGAGAGTAATCCCCATATTCCCCTACCAAAACGAAAGGAGACTTGACTTCCCAGCACTACACGAGTGACTTGCTGCAGTTCCTGTCGCAACTCGAGAAAGACCCCAAACTTCCCGCTGTAACTCGAGAAAAACCACAAGATTCTGCACTCAAGGTGAGATAGGAAAATTTCACCTGCAGAATCTCAAGAGAAATCCCACATTCCCGCATGAAACTCGAACGGGTACTTCACACCCTTTAGGTGACTCAAGACATTCCCTGACACAGCTCTCCCCACTTGGGAGGAGAACACAATTTATGGACTCAACTTTAGATGAGGCCCTATTCGCATTCCATGCCTCGAGAGTAATCTTGGTGACCCCTAGCAAAACGAAAGGAGACCTGACTTCCCAGGTATTACTTGAGCGAGTTCCTGAGGTCCCTGTCGTAATTCGAGAAGGACCCCAAGCTTCCCGCCGCATCTCAAGAAAAACCACAAGATTCTGCACTCAAGGTGAGATGACAAATATTCCACCCACAGATTCTCAAGAGAAATCCCACATTCACGCTTGAAATTCGAACACATACTGAACACCCTTTATGCTACTCAAGACTTTTCCTGACATAGCTCTCCCCACTTAAGAGGAGAACACAATTTATGGACTCAACGTTAGATGAGGGCCTATTCCCATTCAATGCCTAGAGTGTACTCCCGCTGCTACCCTACCAAAACGAAAGTAATCCTGAGTTCCCAGGGACTACACGAACGAATTCCTGATGTCCCTGTCGCAACTCGAGAAGGACCCTAAGCTTCCCGCTGCAACTCGAGAAAAACCACAAGATTCTTCACTCAACGTGAGATGAGGAAAATTTCCCCGGGAAAGTCTCAAGAGAAATCCCATATTCCCGCATGAAACTCGAACGGTTACTTGACACCTTTATGCGACTCAAGACTTTCCCTCACATAGTTGTCGCCACTTGAAAGGAGAAAACTATTTATGGCCTCAACTTTAGATGTGGCCCTATTCCCATTCCATGCTTCGAGAGAAATCGCGGTGTTCCCCTACCAAAATGAAAGGAAACCTGACTTCCCAGGGACTACACTAGCGAGTTGCTGTGTTCACTGTCGCAATTCAACAAGGACCCCAATCTTCTCGCAGCAACTCGAGAAAAATCACAAGATTCTGCACTCAAGGTGAGATGACGAATATTTCCCCTGCAGAGTCTCAAGAGAAACCCCACATTCC
Organism: Moschus berezovskii; assembly: GCF_049115385.1. Classification (NCBI taxonomy): domain Eukaryota; kingdom Metazoa; phylum Chordata; class Mammalia; order Artiodactyla; family Moschidae; genus Moschus; species Moschus berezovskii. The sequence goes on from NC_142469.1 coordinate 2,940,424, forward strand.
CGCTTGTAACCCGAACGCGAACTTCACACCCTTTATGCGATTCAAGACATTCCCTGACATAGCTGTCCCACTTGAGAGGCAAACACAATTTATGGACTCAACTTTAGTTGAGGCCCTATTCACATTCCATGCCTAGAGAGTAATTCCGATGTTCCCCTACCAAAACGAAAGGAGACCTGACTTCCCAGGGACTACACGAGCGAGTTCCTGAAGTCCTTGTCGCAACTCGAGAAGGACCCAAAGCTTCCTGCCACAACTCGATAAAAACCACAAGATACTGCACTCAAGGTGAGATGAGGAAAATTTCCCTGCAGAGTCTGAAGGGAAACCCCACATTCCCTCTTGAAACTCGAACGGGTATTCACACTCTTTAGACGACTCAAGAAATTCCCTGACATAGCTGTCCCGACTTCAGAGGAGAACGCAATTTATGGACTCAACTTTAGATGAGGCCCTATTCACATTCCACGCCTAGAGAGTAATTCCGATGTTCCCCTACCAAAACGAAAGGAGACCTGACTTCCCGGGGACTACACGAGCGAGCTCCTGAGGTCCCTGTCGCAACTTGAGTAGGACCCCTTGCTTCCCACCGCAACTCGAGAAAAACCACTAAATTCTGCACTCAGGGTGAGATGAGGAAAATTTCCCCTTCAGAGTCTCAAGAAAAATCCCACATTCCCGCTTGTAACTCGAACGGGTACATCACCCCCTTTATGTGACTCAAGACATTCACTGAAATAGCTCTCCCCAATTGAAAGGAGAACACAATTTGTGGACTCAAATTTAGAGGAGGCCCTATTCCCATTCCATCCCTTGAGAGTAAAGCCGACGTTCTGCTGCCTAAACGAATGGAGACCTGACTTCCCAGGTATTACTTGAGTGAGTTCCTGAGGTCCCTGTTGCAACTCGAGAAGCACCCCCAAGATTCCTGCAGCAACTCGAGAAAAACAACCTAATTCTGCACTCAAGGTGAGATGAGGAAAATTGCCCCTGTAGATTCTCAAAAGAAATCCTACATTCTCGATTGAAACTCGAACGGGTAATTTACAACCTTTAGACGACCCAAGACAATCCCTGACATAGCTTTCCCCATTTGAGAGGAGATTCCAATTTATGGAATCAACTTTCAATGAGTCCCTTTTTCCATGTGACGCCTCAAGAGTAATCCCCTTTTTCCCCTACCAAAACGAAAGGAGACCTGACTACCCGGGGAACACAGGAGCGATTTCCTTAGGTCCATGTTGCAACTTGAGAAGGACCCCATGCTTCCCGCTGCAACTCGAGAAAAACCACTAAATTCTGCACTCAGGGTGAGATGAGGAAAATTTCCCCTGCATAGTCTCAAGAAAAATCCCACATTCCCTCTTGAAAGTCAAATGGGTACATCCCACACTTTATGCGACCCAAGATATTCACTGACATAGCGCTTCCCCAGTTGAAAGGAGAACACAGTTTATGGACTCAGATTTACATGAGGCCCTATTCCCATTTCATGCCTCGAGAGTAATCTCGATGTTCCCCTACCAAAACGAAAGGAGACCTGGCTTCCCAGGAACTACTTGAGCGAGTTCCTGAGGTCTCAGACGCACTCAAGAAGGACCGAAACTTCCTGCCGGAACTCGAGAAAGACAACATAATTCTGCACTCAAGGTGAGATGAGGAAAATTTCCCCGGCAAATTCTCAAGAGAAATCCCACATACCCAAATGAAATTCGAACAGGTACTTCACATCCTTTATGCGACTAAAGACATTCCCTGACATAGGTGTCCCCACTTGAGAGGAGAACACAATTTATTGACTCAAATTTAGATTAGGCTTTATTCCTATTCCATGCCTCGAGAGTAATTCCGATGTTTCCCTACCAAAACGAAAGGAGACCTGACTTCCCAGGGACTACACGAGCGAATTCCTATGGTCCCAGTCGCAACTCGAGAAAGACCCCAAGCTTCCCACCGCAATTCGAGAAAAATCACAAGATTCTGCACTAAAGGTGAGATGAGGAAAATTTCCCATGCAGAGTCGCAAGAGAAACCCTACATTCCCGACTGAAACTCGAACGCGTACTTCACACCATTTATACGTCTCAAAACTTTCCCTGACATAGCTGTCCCCATTTGAGAGGAGATCACAATTTATGGAATCAACCTTCTTAGAGTCCCTATTCCCATTCCACGCCTCGAGAGTAATCCCGATGTACCCCTACCTAAACGAAAGGAGACCTGACTTCCCAGGAACTACTTGAGCGAGTTCCTGAGGTCTCTGCAGCAACTTGAGAAGGACCCCAAGCTTCCTGCCGCAACTCGAGGAAAACCACAAGATTCTGCACTCAAGGTGAGATGAGGAAAATTTCCCCTGCATAGTCTCAAGAGAAATCCCACATTCCAGCTTCAAATTTGAACGGATAATTGACACCGTTTATGCGACTCAGGATATTCCCTGACATAGCTGTCCCAACTTGAGAGAAGAACACACTTTATGGACTTAACATTAGATGATTCCCTATTCCCATTCCATGCCTCGAGAGTAAACCCGATGTTCCCCTACCAAAACGAAAGGTGACCTGATTTCCAAGGGACTACACGAGCGAGTTCCTGAGGTCCAGTCGCAACTCCAGAAAGACCCCAAGCTTCCCACCGCAACTGGACAAAAACCACAAGATTCGTCACTCATGGTGAGATGAGAAAAATTTCCGCTGCACAGTCTCAAGAGAAATCCCACATTCCCGCTTGAAACTCGAACACATACTTCACACCCTTTATGCGAATCAAGACATTCCCTGACATAGCTCTCCCCACTTGAGAGGAGAAAATACTTTATGGACTCAACTTAAGATGAAGCCCTATTCTCATTCCACGCCTTGAGAGTAATCCCGATGTTCCCCTGCCAAAAGGAAAGGAGACCTTAATTCCCAGGCACTACACGAACGAGTTCCTGAGGTCCCTATCGCAACTCGAGAAAGACCCCAAGATTCCCGCTGCATCTCGACAAAAACCACAAGATTCTGCACTCAAGGTGAGATGAGGAAAATTTCCCCTGCAGAGTCTCAAGAGAAATCCCACATTCCCGCTTGAAACGCAAACGGGTACTCGACATCCTTTATGCAACTCAAGACATTCCCTCATAGAGCTGTCCACACTTGAGAGGAGAACACAATTTATGGACTCAAATTTAGATGATGCCCTATTCCCACTCATCGCCTCGAGAGTAATCCCGATGTTGCCCGACCAAAAGGAAAGGAGACCTGATATCCCTGGGACTACACGCAGGAGTTCCTGACGTCCCTGTCGAAACTCAAGAAGGAAACCAAGCTTCCTGCCGCAACTAGAGGAAAACCACAAGATTCTGCACTCAAGGTGAGTTGAGGAAAATTTCGCCTGCAGAGTCTCAAGAAAATTCCCACATTCCCTCTTGAAACTCGAACGGGTACTTGACACCCTTTATGTGACTCAAGACATTCCCTGACATTGCTGTCACCACTTAAGGGGAGAACCCAATTTATGGACTCAAATTTTGATGAGGCCCTATTCCCATTCCACGCCTCGAGAGTAATCCGATGTTCCCCTACCAAAACGAAAGGAGACCTGAATTCATAGGGATTACACGAGAGAGTCCCTGAGGTTCCTGTCGCAACCCGAGAAAGACCCCAAACTTCCCGCCGCAACTCTAGAAAAACCACAAGATTGTGCACTCAAGGTGAGGTGAGAAAAATTTCCCCTGCCGAGGCTCAAGAGAAATCCCACATTCACCCTTGAAACTCGGACGGGTACTTCACACTATTTATGCGATTCAAGACATTCCCTGACGTAATTCTCCTCACTTGAGAAGAGAACACAATTTATGGACTCAACTTAAGATGAAGCCCTATTCCCATTCCACGCCTCGAGAGTATTGCCGATGTACCCTCCAAAAAAGAAAGGAAACGTGTCTTCCCATGGACTACACGAGCGAGTTCCTGAGGTCCCTGTCGCAACTCGAGAAGGAACCCAACGTCCCGCCGAAACTCGACAAAAACCACAGGATTCTTCACTCAAGATGAGATTAGGAATATTACCCCTGCATAGACCCAGAGAAATTCCACACTACCACTTGAAACGCGAACGAGTACTTGACACACTTTATGTGACTCAAGACATTCCCTGACATAGCAGTCCCCACTTGAGAGGAGAACACAATTTATGCAATCAACTTTAGATGAGGCCTTATACCCATTCCAAGGCTCGAGAGTAATCCCAATATTCCCGAACCAAAAGGAAAGGAGATCTGACTTCCCAGGGACTACACGCACGAGTTCCTGAGGTCCCTGTCGCAACTCGAGAAGGACCCTAAACTTCCCATCGCAACTCGACAAAAACCACAAGATTCTGCACTCAAGGTGACATGAGGAAAATTTCCCCTGCAGAGACTCAAGTGAAATTCCACATTTCTGCTTGAAACGCGAACGGGTATTGACACCCGTTATGCGACTCAAGACATTCCCTTACCTAGCTGTCCCCACTTGAGAAGAGAACACAATATATGGACTCAACTTTAAATGAGATCCTATTCCCACTCCACGCTTCGAGAGTAATCCCGATGTTCCCCTACCAAAACGAAAAGAGACCTGACATGCCAGGGACTACACAAGCGAGTTCCTGAGGTCCCTATCGCCCCTCGAATAGGACCCCAAGCTTCCCGCCGCAACTCGAGAAAAACCACAAGATTCTGCACTCAAGGTCTGATGAGGAAAATTTCCCCTGCAGAGTCTCAAGATAAATCCCTCATTTCCCCTTGAAACGTGAAGTGTACTTGAGACGCTTTATGCTACTCAAGACATAAACTGACATATCTGTCCCCACATGAGAGGAGACCACAATTTATGGACTCAAATTTAGATGAGGCAATATGCTCATTCCACGCCTCAAGAGTATTCCCTATGTTTCCCCACCTAAACAAGAGGAGATCTGACTTCCCAGGGACTTCACGAGTGATGTCCTGAGATACCTGGTGCAACTCGAGAAGGACCCCAAACTTCCTGCCGCAACTCGAGAAAAACCACAAGATACTTCACTTAAGGTGAGATGAGGAAAATTTCCACTGCAGAGTCCCAAGAGAAATCCCACATTCCCGCTTTGAAACCCGAACGGGTGCTTGACACCCTTTATGCCACTCAAGACATTCCCTGACATAGCTGTCTCCACTTGAGAGGAGAACACAATTTATGCACTCACCTTTAGATGAGGCCCAATTCCCATTCCACCTCTCAAGAGTAATCCCGAAGTTCCCCTGCCAAAACGAAAGGAGACCTGACTTCCCACGGACTACATGAGTGAGTTCCTGAGGTCTCAGTCGCAACTCGAGGAGGACACCAAGCTTCCGGCCGCAACTCGACAAAAGCCACAAGATTCTTCACTCAAGGTGAGATGAGGAAAATTTCCCCTGAATAGTCTCAAGAGAATCCCAACATTTCTGGTTGAAAGTCGAACGGGTACTCGACACACTTTATGTGACACAAAATTTTCCCTGACATACCTGTCCACACTTGAGGGGAGAACACAATTTATGTACTCAACTTTAGCAGAGGCCCTCTTACCACTCCTCACCTTGAGAGTAATAGCGATGTTCCCCTACCAAACAAAAGGAGACCTGACTTCCCAGGGACTACACGACCGAGTTCCTTAGGTCCCTGTGGCCCCTTAGTTGGACCCCAAGCTTCCTGAAGCAACTTCTGAAGAAACACAAGATTGTACACGCAAGATGAGATGAGGAAAGTTTCCCCTGCAGAGTCTCAAGAGAAACCCCACATTCCCGCTTGAAAAGCGAACGGGTAGTTGACACACTTTATGCAACTCAAGACATCCCCTGACATAGCTATCCCCATTTGAGAGGAGAAAACAATTTATGGACTAAAGTTAAGATGAGGCCCTATTCGCATTCCACGCCTCGAGAGTAATCCCGATGTTCCCCTACAAAAACGAAAGGAGACCTGAATTCCCAGGGACTACACGAGCGAGTAACTGAAGTCCCTGTCGCCACTTGAGAAGGACCCCAATATTCCAGCCGCAACTCGAGAAAAACCACAAGATTCTGCACTCAAGGTGAGATGAGGAAAATTTCCCCTGCAGAGTCTCATGAGAAATCCCAAATTCCCGCTTGAAACGCGAACAGGTACTTGACACACTTTATGCGACTCAAGACATCCCCTGACATAGCTATCCCCATTTGAGAGGAGGAAACAATTTATGGACTAAATTAAGATGAGGCCCTATTTGCATTCCACGCCTCGAGAGTAATCTCGATGTTCCCCAACAAAACCGAAAGGAGACCTGAATTCCCAGGGACTATACGAGCGAGTACCTGAAGTCCCTGTTTCCACTTGAGAAGGACCCCAGTCTTCCCGCCGCAACTTGAGGAACACCACAAAAAAATCCACTCAGTGCGAGATGAGGAAATTGTGCACTGCAGAATCTCAAGAGAAATACCACATTCCCTCTTGAAAGGCAAGAAGGTACTTGACACCCTTTCTGCGACTCAGAAAGTTCCCTCACACAGCTGTCCCCATTGGAGAGGAGAACACATGGAACAGACTCAAACTTAGAAGAGGCTCAATTCCCACTTACTGGCTCGAGAGTAATCCCGAAATTTCCCATCCAATACAAAGGGGACCTGACCTACCTGAAGCAACACCAGAGAGTTTCTGAGGTCCCAGTTGCAACTCGAGAATTAACCCCAGCTTCCCGCCGCAACTCGAGAAACACCACAAAACTATCCCCTCAAAGCGAGATGAGGAAATTGTGCACTGCAGAATCTCAAGAGAAATACCACATTCCCTCTTGAAAGGCAAAAAGGTACTTGACACCCTTTCTGCGACTCAGAAAGTTCCCTCACACAGCTGTCCCCATTGGAGAGGAGAACACATGGTACAGACTCAAACTTAGAAGAGGCTCAATTCCCACTTACTGGCTCGAGAGTAATCCCGAAATTTCCCATCCAATACAAAGGGGACCTGACCTACCTGAAGCAAAACCAGAGAGTTTCTGAGGTCCCAGTTGCAACTCGAGAATTAACCCCAGCTTCCCGCCGCAACTCGAGAAACACCACAAAACTATCCCCTCAAAGCGAGATGAGGAAATTGTGCGCTGCAGAATCTCAAGAGAAATCCCACGTTCCCGCTTGAACGGCAAAGGGTACTTGCCACCCTTTTTCAGACTTAGAAAGTTCGCCAACACAGCCGTCCACATTGGAGAGGAGAACAGACTTTATGGACTCAACCCAAGAAGAGGCCTTATTCCTATTTAAAGTTTCGAGAGTAATTCCGAAGGTCCGCATCCAACACTAAAGGGGACCCGACTTTTCTGAAGCAACCCAAACGAGTTCCACTGGTCCCCGTCGTAACTCAACAAAAACCACCAGCTTCCCACCGCAACTCGAGAAAAACCAGAAAATTATCCCCTCAATGAGAGATGAGGAAAATGGGCACTGCACAATTACAAGAGAAATCCCAAATTCCCCTTGAAATGCAAAAGGGTACTTGACACCATTTATGTGACTCAGAAAGTTCCCTCAAACAGCCGTCCCCATTGGAGAAGGGAACACAGTTTATGGACTCAAGTCTAAAAGAGGCCGAATTCATATTTTACAGCTCGAGAGTAATCCCAAATTTCCCCTTCCAACACCAAAGTGGACCTGACTACCCTGAAGCACTTGAGCGAGTTCCTGAGGTCCCCGTCGAAAATCGAGAAGTATCCGAGCTTCCCGCCACAACTCGAGAAATACCACAAAATTAGCCCCTCAATGCGAGATAAGGATATACTGCACTCCAGTAACTCAAGGGAAATCCCACATTCCCGCTTGAAAGCAAAAGGGTACTGACACCCTTTATGCGACTCACAAAGTTCCGTCACACAGCCGTCCCCATTGGAGAGGAGAACACACTTTATGGACTCAACTCGAGAAGAGGCCCTATTCCCATATAACAGCTTGAGATTAATCCGGTACTTCCCCTTTCAACACAAAAAAGGACCTGACATCCCTGAAGCAACTTGAAGGAGTTCCTGATGTCGCAGTCCCAACTCAAGAAATACCCCAAGCTTCCCGGCGCAAATACAAAAACGCCACAAATTTATCCACTCAATGTGAGATGAAGATATACTGCAATGCAGTACCTCGAGAGAATTTCCACATTTACGCTTGAAAGGCAAAAGTGTACTTGACACCCTTTACCCGACTCAGAAGTTTCCCTCACACAGCAGTCCACATTGGAGAGGAGAACACACTTTATGAACTCAACACGAGAAGAGGCCCTATTCCCATTTAACGGCTCGAGAGTAATCCCCAAGTTCCCCTTTCAACACAAAAGGGGACTTGACTTCCTTGAAGCAACCCGAGCGAGTTCCTGAGGTCCCAGTCACAACTCAAGAAGAACCCCAAGCTTTCCGCCTCAACTCGAGAAACACCACAAAATTATCTCCTCAATGGGAGATGAGGAAATTGTGTGCTGCAGAATCTCAAGAGAAATCCCACATTCCCACTTGAAAGGCAAAGTGTGCTTGACACCCTTTTTCAGATTTAGAAAGTTCCCTCACACAACCATCCCCATTGGAGAGGAGAACACACTTTATGGACTCAATTCAGAAAAGAGGCCCTGTTCCCATTTAACGGCTCAAAAGTAATCCCGAGTTTCCCTTTCCAACACAAAAGGGAACCCGACTTCCCTGAAGCAACCCGAGAGAGTTCCTGAGGTCCCTGTCACAACTCGAGAAGAACCCCAAGCTTTCCGCCTCAACTCGAGAAACACCACAAAATTATCCCTTCAATGAGAGATGAGGAAAATATGCACTGTAGAATTGTAAGAGAAATCCCAAATTCCCCTTGAAAGGCAAAAATGTACTTGACACCATTTATGTGACTCAGAAATTTCCCTCAAACAGCCGTCCCCATTGGAGAGGGGAATACAGTTTATGGACTCAAATGGAGAAGAGGCCGTATTCACATTTTACGGCTCGACAGTAATCCCGAATTTCCCCATACTTCACAAAAGGGGAACTGACATCCCTGAAGCAACCCGAGCAAGTTCCTGAGGTCCCCGTCGCAATTCGGAAAGTAGACCCAGCTTCCCGCTTACACTCGAGAAACACCACAAAATTATCCCCTCAATACAAGATGAGGAAATTTTGCCCTGCAGAATCTCAAGAGAAATTCCACATTCCCGCTTGAAAGGCAAAATGGTATTGACACGCTTTATGCGCTTCAGAAAGTTCCCTCAAACAGCTGTCGGCTTTGGGGAGGAGAATACACTTTTTGACTCAACTCGAGAACAGGCCCTATTCCGATTTAATGGTTCGAGAATAATCCTGAAGTTCCCCTTCCTTCACAAAAGAGGAACTTACTTCCTTGAAGCAACCCAAGCGAGTTCCTGAGGTCTCCATCATAACTCGAGAAGTACCCCCAGCTTCAAGCCAAAACTCCAGAAACACCACGAAATTATCCCCTCAATGCGAGATGAGGTAATTTTGCACTGCAGAATCTCAGGAAAAATTCCATATACACACTTGAAAGGAAAAAGGGTACTTGACACCCTTTATGCACCTCAGAAAGTTCCCTCACGCAGCCGACCCCTTTGGAGAGGAGAACACAATTTATGGACTCAATTCGAGAAGAGGGCCTATTCCCATTTAATTGATGGAGAGTAGTCCGGAAGTTCTTCTTCCAGCAAAAAAGGGGACCTGACTTCCCTGAAGCAACCCGAACGAGTTCCTGAGGTCCCTGTCCCAACTCGAGAAGTTTCCCAGCTTCCTGCCACATCTTGAGAAACAGCACAAAATTATCCCCTCAATGCTAGATGAGGAAATTTTCCGCTGCAGAATCTCAAGAGAAATCCCACATTCCTTCTTGAAAGGCAAAAGTGGACTTGACACCATTTTTGCGACTCAGAAAGTTCCCTCACAGAGACGTCCCCATTGGAGAGGAGAACACACTTTATGGACTCAACTCGAGAAGAGGCCCTATCCCCATTTACGGGCTCTAGAGTGATCCTGATGTTACCTTTCCAACACAAAAAGGGGACCTGAATTCCTTGAAGCAACCCAAGCAAGTTCCTGTAGTCCCCATGGCAACTCGAGAAGCACCCCCAGCTTCCCAGTGAAACTCGAGAAACACAACAAAATTATCCCCTAAATGTGAGATGAGGAAATTTTGCGCTGCAGAATCTGAAGAGAAATCCCACATTCCCGCTTGAAAGGCAAAAGGGTACTTGGCACCCTTTATGCGACTCAGAAAGTTCCCTCACAGAGCCATCCCCATTGGAGAGGAGAACACACTTTATGGACTCAACTCGAGAAGAGGCCCTTGTCCCATTTAACGGCACGAGAGTAATCCCGAAATTCCCCTTCCTTGACAAAAGGGGAACTGACTTCCCTGAAGCAACCCGAGAGAGTTACTTAGGTCCCTGTCCCAACTCGAGAAGTACTCCCAGCTTCCTGCCGCAACTCGAAAAACGGCACAAAATTATTCCCTCAATGCGAGATGAGGAAATTTTGCGATGCAGAATCTCAAGGGACATCCCAAAGTCCCGCTTGAAAGGCAAAAGGTACTTGACGCCATTTATGCGACTCAGAACGTTCCCTCACACAGCCGTCCCCATTGGAGAGGAGAACACACTTTATGGACTCAAGTTGAGAATAGGCCCTTTTCCCATTTAACAGCTGGAGAGTAATCATGAAGTTCCCTTTCCTTCACAAAAGGGGAGCTACTTCCCTGAAGCAACCCGAGCGATTTCCTGAGGTCCCCGTAGCAACTTGAGATGTACCATCAGATTCCTGACGCAAATAGAAAAACCCCACAAAATTATAACCTCAATGCGAGATGAGGAAATTTTGCGCTGCAGAATCTCAAGAGAAATCCCACATTCCCGCTTGAAAAGCTAAAGGGTACTTGACACCCTTTATGAATATCAGAAAGTTCCGTAACAGCAGTCCCCATTGGAGAGGAGAACACACTTTATTGACTCAAAAGTAGAAGAGGCTCTATTCCCATTTAAGGGCTCGAGAGTAATAAGGAAGTTCCTTTTCCAGCACAAAAGGGGACCTGACTTCCCTGAAGCAACCCGAGAACGTTCTTGAGGTCCCCGTCGCAATGCGAGAAGTACCCCCACTTTCCCACCGTAACTCGAGAAACAGCACAAAATTATCCCCCCAATTCAAGATGAGGAAATTTTGCGCTGCAGAATCTCAAGAGAAATCCCACATTCCCTCTTGAAAGGCAAAAGTTTACTCGATGCCCTTTAGGCGACTCAGAAAGTTTCCACAAACAGCCGTCCCCATTGGAGAGGAGAGCACAATTTATGGACTCAACTCGAGAGGAGTCCCTATTCCCATTTAATGGCTTGAGAGTAATCCCGACATTCCCCTTCAAACACAAAAGGGGACCTGACTTCCCTGAAGCAACCCGAGCGAGTTCCTGAAGTCCCCGTCGCAACTCAGGAAGGACCCAGAGCTTCCCGCTGCAACTTGAGAAACACCACGAAATTATCCCCTAATGCGAGATGAGGACATTTTGCGCTGCAGATTCTCAAGAGAAATCCCACATTCCCACTTGAAAGGCAAAAGCGTACTTGACACCCTTTATGCGACTCAGAAAGGTCCCTCACCTAGCCTTCCCTTTACAGAGGAGAACACACTTTATGGTCTCAACTCAAGAAGTACCCCCAGCTTCCCACCGCTATTTGAGAAACATCACAAAATTATCCACTCGAGATGAGGAAATTTTGCGCAGCAGAATCTCAAGAGAAATCAGACATTCATACTTGAAAGGCAAAAGTCTACTTAACATGCTTTATGCGAAAAAGAAAGTTCATTAACAGCCGTCCCCATTGGAGAAGAAAACGAACTTGATGGACTCAACTCGAGAAGAGGCCCTATCCACATTGAATGGCACGAGAGTAATCCCCAAGTTCCCCTTCCTTCACAAAAGGGGAACTGACTTCCCTGAAGCAACCCGAGTGATTTCCTGAGGTCCCCGTCGCAACTCGAGAAGTACCCCCAGGTTCCCGCCAAAACTGGAGAAACAAAGCAAAATTATCCCCTCAATGGGAGATGAGGAAATTTTACGCTGCAGACTCTCAAGAGAAATCCCAAATTCCCTCTTGAAGGCAAAATTGTACTTGACACCCTTTATGCGATTCAGAAAGTTCCCTAACATGCATCCATATTGGAGAGTAGAACACACTTTATGGACTCAACTCGCGAAAAGGCCCTATTCTCATTTAACAGGTCAAGAGTAATCCCGATGTTGCCCTTCCAACACAAAAGGGGACCTGGTTTCCCTGAAGCAACCCTGGCGAGTTCCTGAGGTCACCGTCGCAACTCGAGTAGTACCCCCAGTTTCCCACTGCAACTCGAGAAACACTACAAAATTATCCCCCAATGCGAGATGAGGAAATTTTGTGTGGCAGATCTCAAGGGAAATCCTGTAATCCCGCCGAAAGGCAAAAGGGTTCTTGACACTGTTTATGCGACTCAGAAATTTCCCTCACACAGCCGTCCCCATTGGAGAGGAGAACACAATTTATGGACTCAACCCGAGAAGAGACCAATTCCCATTTAAAGGCTGGAGAGTAATCCCGAAGTTATCCTTCCAACACAAAAGGGGACCTGACTTCCCTGAAGCAGCCCGAGCGAGTTCCTGATGTTCCCATCGCAACTGGAGAAGTACCCCCAGCTTCCCGCCGCAACAAGAGAAACACCACAGAATATCCCTTCAATGCGAGATGAGGAAAATTTGAGTGACAGAGTCTCAAGGTTAATCCCACATCCCCGCTTGAAAGGCAAAAGGGTACTTGACACCCTATATGCTACTCAGAGACTTCCCTCACACAGCCGTCCCCATTGGAGAGGAGAAGACACTTTATGGACTCAACTTGAGAAGAAGCCCTATTCCCATTTAACTGCTCGAGAGTAAACACGAAGTTCCACTTCCAACACGAAGGGGGACCTGACTAGCCTGAAACAACCGGAGCGAGCTCCTCAGTTCCACGTAGCAACTCGAGAAGTACACACAACCTCCCGTCGAAACTGGAGAAACACCACAAAAACATCACCTCAATGCGAGATGAGGAAATTTTGCGTGACAGAATCTCAATGATAATTCCACATGCCCTCTTGAAAGGCAAAAGGTTAGTTTATACCCATTATTCAACTCAGAAAATTCCCTCAAATAGCCATCCACATTTAGGAGGAGAACACACATTAAGGACTCAACTCTAGAAGAGGCCAATTCCCATTTAATGGCTGGAGAGTAATGCCGAAATTCCTCTTCCAACACAAAAGGGGACCTGACTTCCCTGAAGAAACCCGAGCGAGTTCCTGAGGTCCCCGTCGCAACTCAAGTAGTACCCCCAGCTTCCCGCCATAACACGAGAAACCGCACAAAATTATCCCGTCAATGCGACATGAGGAAATTTTTTGCTGCAGAATCTCAAGGGAAATCCCACATTCCGCTTGAAAGGCAAAAGGCAACTTGACATCCTTTATGTGACTTAGAAAGTTCCCTCAAACAGCCGTCCCCTTTGGAGAGGAGAACACTCTTTATGGACTCAACCAGAGAAGAGACCAATTCCCATTTAAAGGCTTGAGAGTAATGCCGAAGTTATCCTTCCAAAACAAAAGGGTAACTGACTATCCTCAAGCAACCCGAGTGAGTTCTTGATGTTCCCGTCCCAACTGGAGAAGTACCCCCAGCTTCCCGCCGCAACTCGAGAAACACGACAAAATATCCCCTCAATGCGAGATGAGTAAATTTTGAGTGGCAGAGTCTCAAGTTTAATCCCACATTCCTGCTTGAAAGGCCAAAGGTTTCTTGAAAACCTTTATGCAACTCCAAGAGTTTCCTAACACAGCAGTCCCCATTGGAGAGGAGCACACACTTTATGGACTCAACTTGAGAAGAGGCCCTATTCCCATTTAACTGCTCGAGAGTAAACACGAAGTTCCCCTTCCAACACGAAGGGGGAACTGACTAGCCTGAAACAACCTGAGCGAGCTCTTGAGTTCCACGTCGCAACTCGAGAAGTACCTACAACTTCCCGTCGAAACTGGAGAAACATCACAAAAATATCACCTCAATGTGAGATGAGGAAATTTTGTGAGACATAATCTCAAGGATAATCCCACATTACCGCTTGAAGGGCAAACAGTTACTTTAAACCCATTATTCAACTCAGAAAATTCCCTCAAACAGCCATCCACATTTAGGAGGAGAACACACTTTAAGGACTCAACTCGAGAAGAGGCCAATTCCCATTTAATGGCTAGAGAGTAATCCCGAAATTCCTCTTCCAACACAAAAGGGGACCTGACTTCCCTGAAGCAACCCGAGCGAGTTCCTGAGGTCCCCTGCAAAACTCGAGAAGTTCCCCCAGTATCCAGCGAAAACTAGAGAAACACCACAAAATTATCCTTTCAATGCGAGATGAGGAAAGTTTGCGCTGCAGAATCTCAAGAGAAAACACACATTCCTGCTTGAAAGGCAAAAGGGTAATTGACACCCTTTATGCGACTCAGAAAGTACCCTCACACAGACGTCGCCATTGGAGAGGAGAATACACCTTATGGACTCAACTCGAGAAGAGGCCCTATTCTCTTTTAATGGCTCGAGAGTAATCACGAAGTTCCCCTTCCAACACAAAAGTGTCCTCACTTCCCTGAATCAATCAAGAGAGTTTGTGAGGTCCCGTCGCAACTTGAGAAGTACCCCCAGCTTCCTGCCGAATCTAGAGAAACACCACAAAATTATCCCCTCAATGCGAGATGAGGAAATTTTGAGCTGCAGAATCTCAAGAGAAATCCCGCATTCCCGCTTGAAAGGCAAAAGGGTACTTGACACCCTTTATGCGACTAAGAAAATTCCCTCACACAGCCGTCCCCATTGGAGAGGAGAACACACTTTATGGACTCAACTCGAGAAGACGCCCTATTCCCATTTAAGGGCTCGAGAGTAATCCAAAAGTTCCACTTCCAACAAAAAAGGGGACCTGACTTCCCTGAAGGAACCCGAGCCAGTTCCTGAGGTCCCCTTTGCAACTCGAGCAGTACCCCCAGATTCCCGGCGCAACTTGAGAAACACCACAAAATTATCCCCTCAATGCGAGATTAGGTAAATTTGCGCTGCAGTATCTCAATAGAAAACCCACATTCCCGCTTGAAAGGCAAAAGGGTACTTGACACAATTATGCGACACAGAAATTTCCCTCACACAGCCGTCCCCATTGGAGAGGAAAACACAATTTTTGGACTCAACTCAAGAGTCCCTATTCTCATTGAACGGCTCTACAGTAATCCGGAAGTTCCCCTTCTGGCCCAAAAGGGAACTGACTTACCTAAGCAACCCGAACGAATTCCTGAGGTCCCAGTCTTAACTCGAGAAGTACTCCCAGCTTCCCGCCGCAACACGAGAAACACCACAAAATTATCCACTCAATGCGAGATGAGGAAATTTTCGCTGCAAAATCTCAAGTGAAATCCCACATTCCCGCTTGAAAGGAAAAAGGGTACATGAAAACCTTTAAGCGACTCCAAAATTTCCCTCACCCAGCAATCCCCATTGGAGAGGAGAACACACTTTATGGACTCAACTCGAGAAGAAACCCTATTCCCATTTAAGGGCTCGAGAGTAATCCCGAAGTTCCCCTTCCAACACAAAAAAGGGTCCTGAATTCCCTGAAGGATCCCGAGGAAGTCCCTGTATTCCCATTTGCAACTCGTAAAGTATCCCCAGCTTCTGCCGAGACTCGATAAAAACCACAAAATTATCCCCTCAATGCGAGATGAGGAAATTTTTGCTGTAGAATCTCAAGAGAAATCCCACATTACCGCTTGAAAGGCAAAAGTGTTCTTGACACGCTTTATGCGACTCAGAAAGTTCCCTAATAGCCATTCCCGTTGGATAGGAGAAAACACTTTATGGACTCAACTCGAGTAGAGGCCCTATTACCATTTAACGCCTCAAGAGTAATCTGGAAGTTTCCCTTCCAACACAAAAGGGGAACTGACTTCCCTGAAACAACCCTGAGCCAGTTCCTGAGGTCCTCATCGCAACTCGAGAAGTACCCACAGCTTCCCGCCACAACACAATATAAACCACAAAATTGCCCCTCAATGCGAAATGAGGAAATTTTGTGCTGCAGAATCTCAAGAGAAATCCCTCATTCCTGCTTAAAAGGCAGAAGGGTACTTGACACCCTTTATGCGACTCAGAAATTTCCCTCATACAGCTGTCCCGATTGGAGAGGAAAACACACTTTTTGTTCTCAAATCTAGAAGAGGCCCTATTCATATTTAATGGCTCGAGAGTAATCCGGAAGTTCCCCTTCCAACACAAAAGGGGAAATGACTTCCCTGAAGCAACCCGAGGGAGTTCCTGAGGTCCCCATCGCAACTCGAGTTGTACCCCAAGCTTCCCGCCGCAAATCGAGAAACACCACAAAATTATCCCCTCAATTGGAGATGAGGAAATTTTGCGCTGCAGAATCTCGAGAGAAATCCCAAATTCCCGCTTGCAAGGAAAAAGGGTACATGACAACCTTTATTCGACCCCAAAATTTCCCTCACCAAGCAGTCCCCATTGGAGAGGAGAACATAGATTATGGACTCAACTCGAGAAGAGGCCCTATTCCCATTTAACGGCTCGAGTGTAATCCTGAAGTTCCTCTTCCAACACAAAAGGGGACCTGACTTCCCTGAAGCAACTCGAGCAGTTCCTGAGGTCCCCGTGGCAACTCGATAAGTAACCCAAATTCCTGCTGCAAATCGAGAAACACCACTAAATTATCTGCTCAATGCGAGATGAGGAAATTTTATGCTGTAGAATCACAAGAGAAATCCCGCATTCTCACTTCAAAGGCACTATGGTATTTGACAAACTTTATGCGTTTCAGAAAGTTCCCTGACATTGCCATCCCCATTGGAGAGGAGAACACACTTTATGGACTCAACACGAGAAGAGGCCCTATTCCCATTTAACGGCCTGAGAGTACCCCCGAGGTTTACTTTCCAAACAAAAGGGAACCTGACTTCCCTGAAACAAAATGAAAGAACTACTGTGGTCCCCTTCGCAACTAGAGAAGTACCCACATCTTCCAGCCTTAACTCGAGAATCACCACAAAATTATCCCCTCAATGCGAGATGAGGAAACTTTGTGCTGCAGAGTCTCAAGAGAAATCCCATATTCCCGCTTGGAATGCATAAGCGTACTTGACATCCATTATTCGACTCAGAAATTTTCCTCACACAGCCGACCCCATTAGACAGGAGAACACACTTTAGGGACTCCCCTCAATAAGAGGCCCTATTCCCATTTATCGGCTTGAGAGGAATCCCAAATTTCCCATTCCAGCACTAAAGGGGATCTGACTTCCCTGAAGCAACCCAAGCGAGTTACTGAGGTCTCCGTCGCACTTTGAGTAGTACCCCCATCTTCCCACCGAAACTCGAGGAACACCACAAAATTATCCCCTCAATGCAAGATGAAGAAATTTTGCGCTGCAGAATCTCAAGAGAAATCCTACATTCCTGCTTGAAAGGAAAAATGGTACTTGACAACCTTTATGTGACTCAAAAATTTTCCTCACCCAGCCGTCCCCATTGGATAGGAGAACACACTTTATGGACTCAAAACGAGAAGAAGCCCTATTCCCATTTAACGGCTCCAGAGTTACCCAGAAGTTCCCCTTTCAACACAAAAGTGGACCTGACTTCCCTGAAGCAACCGGATTGAATTCTTGTGGTCCCTGTCGAAACTCAAGAAGTACCCCCTTTTCCCGACGCAACTCGAGAAGCACCACTAAATTATCTGCTCAATACGAGATGAGGACACTTTACGCTGTAGAATCTCAAGAGAAATCCCAAATTCCCATTTGAAAGGCAAAAGTTTACTTGACACCCTTTAAGCGACACAGAAAGTTCCCTCACATAACCATTCCCATTGGAGAGGAGAACACATTTTAAGGACTCAAGTCGAGAAGAGGCTCTATTCCCATTTAATGGCTCAAGAGTAATCCGGAAATTCCCCTTCCAACATAATAGGGGACCTGACTACCCTGAAGCAAAACGAGAGAATTCCTGAGTTCCCCGTCGCATCTCAAGAAGTACCCCCAGCTTCCCGACACAACTCGAGAAACACCACAAAATTATCCCCTCAATGCGAGATGTGGAAATTTTGCGCTGCAGAACCACAAGTGAAATCCCAAATTCCCTCTATAAAGTCAAAAGGGTACTTTACACCCTTTATGTGGCTCAGAAATTTCCTTCACACAGCCGTCACCTTTTTGAGATGAGAACACACTTTTTGGACTCAACACGAGAAGAGGCCCTATTCCAATTTAACGGCCTGAGAGAAATCCCGAAGTTCCCCTTCCATCAAAAAAGGGGACCTGACTTCCTTGAAGCAACCCGAGAAAGTTCCGGAGGTCTGCCTCGCAACTGGAGAAACACCACAGAATTATCCCCTCAATGCGAGATGTGAAAATTTTGCACTGCAGAATCTCAAGAGAATTTCCACATTCCCGCTTGAAAGGCAAAAGTGTACTTGACACCGTTTATGCGACTCAGAAAGTTCCCTCACACAGTCGTCCCCACTGGAGAGGAGAACACACTTTATGGACTCAACCGGGGAAGAGGCCGTATTCCCATTTAACGGCTCAAGAGTAATCCCGAAGTTCCCCTTTCAACAGAAAAGGGGACCTGACTTCCCTGAAGCAACGCTAGCGAGTTCCTGAGGTCCAGTCGCAACTCGAGAAGTACCCCCAGCTTCCAGCCACAACTCGAGAAACACCACAAAATTATCCCGTCAATGCGAGATGAGGAAATTTTGCGCTGCACATACAAGAGAAATTCCACATTCCCGCCTGAAAGGCAAAAGGGTTCTTGACACACTTTATTCAGTTCAGTTCAGTCGCTCAGTCATGTCCGAATCTCCGCGACACCATGAATAATTGTACGCCTTACCTCCCTGTCCTTCACCATCTCCTGGAGTTCACTCAAACTCATGTCCACAGATTTGGTGATGACATACAGCCATCTCATTCTCTGTCGTCCCCTTCTCCTCCCGCCCCCAACCTTTCCTAACATCAGAATCTTTTCCAGTGAGTTAACTCATCGCATGAGTTGGCCAAAGTATTGCAGTTTCAGCTTTAGCATCAGTCCTTCCAATGAACACCCAGGATTGATCTCCCTTAAAATGGACTGGTTGGATCTTCTTGCAGTCCAAGGGACTCTCAAGAGTCTTCTCCAACACCACAGTTCAAAAGCATCAATTCTTCGGCGATCAGCTTTCTTCACAGCCCAACTCTCACATCCATACATGACCACGGGAAAAACCATAGCCTTAACTAGACGGACCTTGGTTGGCAAAGTAATGTCTCTGCTTTTTAATATACTATCAAGATTGGTCATAACTTTCCTTCCTAGGAATAAGCGCCTTTTATTTTCATGGCTGCAATCAGCATCTGCAGTGGTTTTGGAGCCCCAAAAAATAAAGTCTGACACTGTTTCCACTGTTTTTCCATCTATTTCGAGTGAAATGATGGGACCAGATGCCATGATCTTTATTTTCTGAATGTTGAGCTTCAAACAAACCTTTTCACTCTCCTCTTTCACTTTCATCAAGAGGCTTTTGAGTTCCTCTTCACTTTGCCATAAGGGTGGTGTCATTTGCATATATGAGGTTATTGATACTTCTCCCAGCAATCTTGATTCCAGTTTGTTCTTCTTCCAGCCCAGCGTTTCTCATGATGTGCTCTGCATATAAGTTAAATAAGCAAGGTGACAATAGACAGCCTTGACATACTCCTTTTCCTATTTGGAACCAGTCTGTTGTTGCATGTACAGTTCGGACTGTTGCTTCCTGACCTGCATACAGGTTTCTCAAGAGGCAGGTCAGGTGATCTGGGATTCCCATCTCTTTTAGAATCTTCCACAGTTTATTGTGATCCACACAGTCAAAGGCTTTGGCATAGTCAATGAAGCAGAAATAGATGTTTTTCTGGAACTCTCTTGCTTTCTCCATGATGCAGCAGATGTTGGCAATTTGATCTCTGGTTCCTCTGCCGTTTCTAAAACCCGCTTGAACATCTGGGAGTTCACGGACCACATATTGCTGAAGCCTGGCTTGGAGAATTTTGAACATGACTTTACTAGCGTGTGAGATGAGTGTAATTGTGCGGTATTTTGATCATTCTTTGGCATTGCCTTTCTTTGGGATTGGAATGAAGACTGACCTTTTCCAGTCCTGTGGCCACTGCTGAGTATTACAAATTTGTTGCCATATTGAGTGCAGCACTTTCACAGCATCATCTTTCAAGATTTGAAATAGCTCAACTGGAATGCCATCGCTTCCACTAGCTTTGTTCGTAGTAATGCTTTCTAAGGCCCACTTGACTTCACATTCCAATATGTCTGGCTCTAGGTCAGTGATCACATTTTCGTGACTATCCTGGTCGTGAAGATCTTTTTTGTACAGTTCTTCTGTGTATTCTTGCCACCTCTTCTTAATATCTTCTACTTCTGTTAGGTCCATACCATTTCTGTCCTTTATCGAGCCCATCTTTGCATGAAATGTTCCCTTGGAATCTCTAATGTTCTTGAAGAGATCTCTTGTTTTTCCTATTCTGTTGTTTTCTTCTAATTCTTTGCATTGATCACTGAGGAAGGCTTTCTTATCTCTCCTTGCTATTCTTTGGAACTCTGCATTCTAATGCTTATATCTTTCCCTTTCTCCTTTGATTTTCGCTTCTCTTGTTTTCACAGCTATTTGTAAGGCCACCTCAGACAGCCATTTTGCTTTTTTTGCATTTCTTTTCCATGGGGATGCTCTTGGTCCCTGTCTCCTCTACAGTGTCACGACCCTCCCTCCAGAGTGCATCAGGCAATCTATCTATCAGATCTAGTCCCTTAAATCTATTTCTTACTTCCATTGTATAATCATAAGGGAGTTGATTTAGGTCATATATGAATGGTCTAGTGGTTTTCCCTACTTTCTTCAATTTAAGTCTGAATTTGGCAATAAGGAGTTCATGATCTGAGCCACAGGCAGCTCCTGGTCTTGTTTTTGCTTACTGTATACAGCTTCCCCTTATTTGGCTGCAGAGAATATAATCAATGTGATTTCGGTGTTGACCATCTGGTGATGTCCACGTGTAGAGTCTTCTCTTGTGTTGTTTGAAGAGGGTGTTTGCTATGACCAGTGTGTTCTCTTGACAAAACTGTATTAGCCTTGACCCTGCTTCATTCCATGCTCCAAGGCCAAATTTGCCTGTTACTCTAGGTGTTTCTTGACTTCCTACTTTTGTATTCCATTCCTCTATAATGAAAAGGACATCCTTTTTGTGTGTTACTTCTAATAGGTCTTGCAGGTCTTCATAGAACCGTTCAACTTCGCATTCTTCAGCGTCACTGGTTGGGGCATAGCCCTGGATTACTGTAATGTTGAATGGTTTGCCTTGGAAATGAACAGAAATCATTCTGTCGTTTTTAAGATTGCATCCAAGTACTGCATTTCGGACTCTTTTGTTGACCATGATGGCTACTCCATTTCTTCTAAGGGATTCCTGCCCACAGTAGTAGATAAAGTTGTCATCTGAGTTAAATTCACCCATTCCAGTCCATGTTAATTCCCTGATTCCTAGAATGTCTATGTTCACTCTTGCCATCTCCTGTTTGACCACTTCCAATTTGCCTTGATTCATGGACCTAACATTCCAGGTTCCTATGCAAAATTGCTCTGTACAGCACCGGACCTTGCTTCTATCACTGGTCACATCCACAACTGGGTACTGATTTTGCTATTGCTCCATCCCTTCATTCCTTCTAGAGTTATTTCTCCACTGATCTCCAGTAGCATACTTGGCACCTACCGACCTGGGGAATTCCTCATTCAGTATCCTGTCATTTTGCCCTTTGATACTCTTCATGGGGTTCTCAAGGCAAGTATACTGAAGTGAATTGCCATTCTCTTCTCCAGTGGACCACATTCGGCTGTGGTCCATGTGATCAGATCGACTAGATTCCTGTGATTATGATTTCAGTGTGTCTGCCCTCTGATGCCCCCTCGCAATACCTACCGTCTTATTTGGGTTTCTCTTACCTTGGGTGTGGGATATCTCTTCACAGCTTCAACAAGAAAGTGCAGCCGCTGCACCTTACCTTGGATGAGGGGTATCTCCTCAAGGCCGCCCCTCCTGAACTTGAACGTAAGTAACTCCTCTCGGCCCTCCCCCGCACAGCCACAGCCTATTGGAGGTGGGGTAACTCCTCTCGGCTGTCTGCCCTGGCCTCAGGCGTGGGGTAGCTCCTCACGGCCGTGCATCTTTGAATGGTCAGTGCGCTGGGGCCGGCGACTCTCACGTCTGCGCGGGTAGGGTCAGTGTCTCTCGGGACTCCGTGGAAAGGGCCGGCGTCTCTCGCATCTGCACAGGCAGGGCCGGCGTCTCTCATGTCTGGACGGCCGGGGCCGGGGTTTCTCCCTTCTCTCCTGTACTTGACACCCTTTATGCGACTCAGAAAGTTCCCTCACACAGCCGTGCCCATTGGAGACGAGAACACACTTTATGCACTTAACTCGAAAAGAGGCCCTATTCACATTTAATGGCTCTAGAGTATTCCGTAAGTTCCCCTTCCAGCACAAAATGGGACCTGACTTTCCTGAAGCAACCTGAGCGAGATCCTGAGGTTCCCGTCGCAACTCGAGTTGTACCCCAAGATTCCCACTGCAACTCGAGAAGCACCACAAAATTATCCCCTCAATGCAAGAAGAGGAAATTTTGCGCTGCAGAATCTCAGCAGAAATCCCACATTCCCACTTGAAATGCAAAAGGGTACTTGAAACCCTTTATGCAACTCAGAATGTTATCTCAACCTGCGTCCCCATTGGAGTGGAGAACACACTTTATGGATTCAAATGGAGAAGAGGCCACTTCCCATTTAACGTCTCGAGAGTAATCCCAAAGCTCCCTTTCCAACACAAAGAGGACCTGACTTCCCTGAAGAAACCCGAGCGAGTTGCTTAGGTCCCCGTCGCAACTCGAGAAGTACCCCCAGCTTCCCACCGCAACTCGAGAAACACCACAAAATTATCCCTTCAATGCGAGATGAGGAAAATTTCCGCTGCAGAATCTCAAGAGATAACCCACATTCACTCTTCAAAGGCAAAAGGGTACTTGACACCCTTTATGCGACTCAGAAAGTTCCCTCAAACAGCCATCCCCATTGGAGACGAGAACACACTTTATGGACTCAATTCAAAAAGAGGCCCTATTCCCATTTAACAGTTCAAGAGTAATTCGGAAGTTTCCCTTCCAACACAAAAGGGGACCTGACTTCCTTGAAGAAACCTGAGCGAGTTCCTGAGGTTCCCGTCGTAACTCAAGAAGTACTCTCAGCTTACCGCTGTAACTCGATACTCACCACAAAATTATCTCGTCAATTCAAGATGAAGAATTTTGTAATGCAGAATCTCAAGAGTAACCCCACATTCCCTCTGGAAAGGCAAAAGTGTACTTGACACTCTCTATGTGACTCAGAAAGTCCCCTCAAACTGCCGTCCCCATTGGAGAGGAGAACACACTTTATGCACTCAACTCGAGAAGAGGCCGATTCCCATTAAAAGGCTCGAGAGTAATCCCGAAGATCCCCTTCCAACACAAAAGGAGTCCTGACTTCCCTGAAGCCACCCGAGCCATTTCCTGAGGTCTCCATCGCGATTCGAGATTTACCCCCAGCTTCCCATTGCAACTCGAGAAACAACACAAAATTATACCTTCAATACAAGATGAGGAAAATTTCTGCTGCAGAATCTGAAGAGAAATCCCACATTCACTCTTCAAAGGCAAAAGGGTACTTGACACACTTTATGCGACTCAGAAATTTCCCTCAAACAGCCTTCCCCATTAGAGAGGAGAACACAATTTATGGACTCAATTCGAGAAGAGGCCCTATTCCCATTTAAGGCCTTGAGAGTAATCCCGAAGTTACCCTTCCAACAAAAAAGAGGATATGATTTCCTGAAGAAGCCCGAGCGAATTCCTGAGGTTCCCGTCGCTAACTCGAGATGTACACCACGCTTCCGGTCGCAACTCGAGAAATACCACAAAATAATCCCGTCAATGCGAGATTGTGAAATTTTGTTCTGCAGAATCTCAAGAGATATCCCACATTCCCTCTTGAAAGGCAAAATGATACTTAACACCCTTTGTGCGACTCAGGATGTTCCCTCAAACTGCAGTCCCCATTGGACAGGAGAACACACTTTATGGACTCAAATCAAGATGAGGCCCTATTCCCATTTAAAGGCTTTACAGTAATCCGGAAGTTCCATTTTCAACACAAAAGGGGACATGACTTCCCTGAAGAAACCCAAGCGAGTTCCTGAGGTTCCTGTCTCAACTCGAGAAGTACCCCCATGTTCCCTCCGCAAATCGTGAAACACCACAAAATTATCCCCTCAATGCGATATTAGAAAATTTTGCGCTGCAGAAAATCAAGAGAAATCCGACATTCCCTCTTGAAATGCAAAAAGGTATTTGACACCCTTTATGTGATTCAGAGATTTCCCTCACACAGCCTTTCCCATTGGAGAGGAGAACACACTTTATGGACTCAACTCGAGAAGAGGACCTATTCCCATTTAACAGCTCGAGAGTAACGTAGAGGTCCCCCTTCCAACACAAAAGGGGACCTGACTTCCCTGAAAAAACCCGAGAGAGATGCTGAGGTTCTCGTTGCAACACGAGAAGTACTACCAGCTTCCCGCCGTAACTCGAGAAACACCACAAAATTATTCCGTCAATGAGAGATGAGGAAATTTTGCACTGCAGAATCTCAACAGAAATCCCACATTCCCACTTGACAGGCAAAAGTGTACTTGGCACCCTTAACACGACTCAGAAAGTTTCCTAACAGCTGTCACCATTGGAGAGGAGAAGACACTTCATGGACTCAACTCGAGAAGAGGCCAATTCCCATTTATCAGCTCGGAAGCAATCCCAAAGTTCCACTTCCAACACAAAAGGGGACCTGACTTCCTGAAAGCAACCTGAGCGAGTTCCAGAGGTACCTATCGCAACTCGAGAAGTACCTGCAGCTTCCCCCCGCAACTCGAGAAACACCAAAAAATTAACCTTTCAATGCGAGATGAGGAATATTTCCGCTGCAGAATCTCAAGAGATATCCCACATTCCCGCTTGAAAGGCAAAAGGGTACTTGACACCCTTTATGTGGCTCAGAAAGTTTCCTCACACTATCGTCACCATTGGAGAGGAGTACACAGTTTATGGACTCAACTCGAGAAGAGGGCCTATTCCCATTTAAGGGCTCGAAAGTAATCCGGAAGTTCCCCTTCAAACACAAAGGGGACCTGACTTCCCTGAAGAAACCCGAGCGAGTTCCCGAGGTCCCAGTCGCAACTCGAGAACTACCCCCAGCTTCCCACCGCAACTCGAGAAACACCAAAAAATTATCCCCTCAATGCGAGATAAGGAAATTTTGCGCTGCAGAATCTCAAGAGAAAACCCACATTCACTCTTCAAATGCAAAAGTGTCCCTGACACCCTTTATGCGACATAGTAAGTTCCCTAATATCTGTCAGATTGGAGAGGAGAACACACTTTATGGACTCAACCCGAGAAGAGGCCCTATTCAAATTTAAGGGCTGGAGAGTAATCCGGAAGTTCCTCTTCCAACACAGAAGTGGACCTGACTTCCCTGAAGCAACCCAGGCAAGTTCCTGAGGTCCCCGTCGCAACTTGAGTAGTACCCCCAGCTTCCCGTGTCTTCTCGAGGAACACGACAAAATTATCCATTCAATGCGAGATGAGGAAATTTTGCTCTGCAGAATCACAAGAGAAATCCCACATTCCCACTTGAAAGGCAAAAGGGTACTTTATGCGACTCAGAAAGTTCCCTCAAAGAGCCGTCATCATTGGCGAGGAGAACACACTTTATGGACTCAACCCGAGAAGAGGCCCTATTCCCATTTAATGGCTCGAGAGAAATCAGGAAGTTCCCCTTCCAACACAAAAGGAGACCTGACTTCCCTCAAGCAATGCGAGCGAGTTCCTGAGGTACCTTTTGCAACCCGAAAAGTACCCCGAGCTTCCTGGTGCAACTTGAGAAACAGCACAAAATGATCCCCTCAATGCGAGATGAGGAAATTTTGCACTGCAGTTTCTGAAGAGAAATCCCACATTCCCGCTTGAAAGGCAAAAGGGTACTTGACAACCTTTATGCGCCTCAGAAAGTTCCCTCACAGAGCCGTCACCATTGGCGAGGAGAACACACTATATGGACTCAACTCGAGAAGAGGCCCTATTCCCATTTAACGTCTCCAGGTAATCCCGAAGTTCCCCTTCCTTCACCAAAGTGGAACTGTTTTCCCTGAAGCAACCCGAGCGAGTTCCTGAGGTCCACGTCGCAACTCGAGAAGTACCCCCAGTTTCCTGCCGCAACTGGAGAAACAGTACAAAATTATCCCCTCAATTCGAGATGAGGATATTTTGGGCTCAAAATCTCAAGGGAAATCCCAAATTCATGCTTGAAAGGAAAAAGGGTACTTGACACCCTTTATGCCACTCAGAAAGTTCACTCACAGAGCCGTCCCCACTGGAGAGGAAAACACTCTTTATGGACTCAACTCGAAAAGAGGGCCTATTCACATTTAAAGGCTTGAAAGTAATCCCGAAGTTCCCCTTCGAAAACTAAAGGGTCCTGACTTCCCTGAAGCAACCCGAGCGAGTTCCTGAGGTCCCCGTTGCAACTCGAGAAGTACCCCAAGCTTCCCGCCGCTTCTCGAGAAACAAGAAAATTATCCCCTCAATGCGAGATGAGGAAATTTTTCCCTGCAGAATCTCAAGGGACATCCCAAATTCCCGATTGAAAGGCAAAATGGTATTTGACACCCTTTATGCGACTCATAACGTTCCCTCACACAGCCGTCCCCATTGGAGAGGAGAACACACTTTATGGACTCAAACCGAGAATAGGACCTTTTCCAATTTAACGGCTGGAGAGTAATCATGAAGTTCCTCTTCCTTCACAAAAGGGGAACTACTTCCCTGAAGCAAGCTGAGCGAGTTGCTGAGGTCCCCATCGCAACTCGAGAAGTACCCCTGCTTCCCGGCGCAACTCGAGAAACACCACAAAATTATCCCCTCAATGTGAGATGAGGAAATTTTGCGGTGCAGAATCTCAAGAGAAATCCCACATTCCCGCTTGAAAGGCAAAAGGGTACTTGACAACCTTTATGCGACTCAGAAATTTCCCTAACATCCATCCCCATTGGAGAGGAGAACACACTTTAAAGACTCAACAGGAGAAGAGGCCTTATTCCCGTTTAAGAACTCGAGAGTAATCCCGAAGTTCCCCTTCTTTCAAAAAGAGGAACTTATTTCCCTTAAGCAACCCGAGCGAGTTCCTGAGGTCCCCTTCTCAACTAGAGAAGTACCCCTAGCTTCCCGCCAAAACTCGAGAAACATCACAAAATTATCCCCTCAATGCGAGATGAGGAAATTTTGCGCTGCAGAATCTCAAGAGAAATCCCACCTTCCCCCTTGAAAGGCAAAAGGGTACTTCACACTCTTTGTGTGACTCGGAAAGTTCCCTAATAGCCGTCCCAATTGGAGAGGAGAAGACACTTTATGGACTCAACACGAGCAGAGGCCCTATTCCCATTTAATGGCTGAGAGTAATCAGTAAGTTCCCCTTCCAACAAAAAGGAGACCTGATTTCCCTGAAGCAACCAAAGCGAGTTCCTGAGGTCTACATCGCAAATTGAGATGTACCCACAGCTTCCCGCCCTAACTCGAGAAACACCAAAAAATTATCCCCTCCTTGCGAAATAAGGAAATTTTGCGTTGCAGAATCTCAAGAGAAATCCCACATTCCCACTTGAAAGGCAAAAGTGTACTTGACACCATTTATGCGACTCAGAAAGTTCCCACAAACAACCGTCCCCATTGGAGAGGAGAACAAATTTTATGGATTCAGCTGGAGAAGAATCCCTATTGCCATTTAACAGCGCGAGAGTAATCCCGAATTTCCACTTCCAACACAAAAAGGCGTCCTGAATTCCCTGAAGGAACCCGAGAAAGTTGCTATATTCCACGTTGCAACTCAAAAAGTATCCACAGCTTCCGACGAAACTCCAGAAACCCCACAAAATTATCCCCTCAATGCGAGATGAGGAAATTTTGTGCTGCAGAATCTCAAGAGAAATCCCACAGTCCCGCTTGAAAGACAAAAGTGTTCTTGACACCCTTTATGCGACTCAGAAAGTTCCCTAACAACCGTTCCCATTGGAGAGGAGAAAACACTTTATGGACTCAACTCGAGTGGAGGCCCTATTACCATTTAACAGCTCGAGAGAAATCCGGAAGTTCCCCTTCCAACACAAAAGGGGACCTGACTTCCCTGAAGAAACCCAAGCTAGTCCTGAGTTCCCCATTACAACCTGAGAAATACCCCTGCTCCCCGGCGCTACTCGAGAAACACCACATAATTATCCCCTCAATGCGAGATGAGGAAATTTTGTGCTGCAGAATCTCAGGAGAAATCCCACATTCCCGCTGGAAAGTCAAAAGGTTACTTGAAAACCTTTATGTGACTCAGAAAGCTCCCTCACACAACTGTTCCCATTGGAGAGGAGAACACACTTTATGGACTCAACTCGAGAAGAGGCCTTATTCCCATTTAACGGCTCGGGAGAAATCCCGAAATTCCCCTTCCAACAAAAAAAGGGGTCCTGAATTCCCTGAAGCAACCCGACGAAGTTCTTGTATTCCACGTTGCAACTCGAGAAGTACGCCTAGCTTCCCGCCGAAACTCAAGAAAAAACACAAAAATATCCCCTCAGTGGGAGATGAGGAAATTTTGCCCTTCACAATCTCAAGAGAAATACCACATTCCCGCTTGAAAGTAAAAGGGTACTTGACACACTTTATGCGACTCAGAACGTTCCCTCATAGTCGTCCCAATTGGAGAGGAGAAGACACTTTATGGACTCAACACGCGCAGAGGCCCTATTCCCATTTAACTGCTGGAGAGTAATCAGTAAGTTCTCATTCTAACACAAAAAGGGGACCTACTTCCCTGAAGCAAACAGAGTGAGTTTGTGAGGTCTACGTCGCAAATTGAGATGAACTCACAGCTTCCCGTCGCAACTCGAGAAACACCACAAAATTATCCCGTCAATGCGAGATGAGGAAATTTTTCGCTGCAGAATCTCAAGAGAAATCCCACAACCGCTTGAGAGGCAAAATGGTACTTGATACACTTTATGCGACTCAGAAAATTCCCTAACATCCGTACCCTTTGGAGAGAAGAACACACTTTATGGTCTCAACTCAAAAAGCGGCCATATTCCAATTCAACGGCTTGAGAGTAATCCGGAAGTTCACTTTGCAACAAAAAAGGGGATCTGACTTCCCTGAAGCAACCGAGCGAGTTCCTGAGGTCCCCGTCACAACTCAAGAAGTATCCCCAGCTTCCCGCCGCAAGTAGAAAAACAAAACAAAATTATTCCTTCAATGCGAGATGAAGAAAATGTGCGCTGCAGAACCTCAAGAGAAATCTCACATTCCCGCTTGAAAGGCAAAAGTTACTTGACACCCTTTATGCAACTCAGAAAGTTCCCTCACACAGCCGTCCCCATTGAAGAGGAGAACACATTTTATTCACTCAACTCGAGAAGAAGCCCTATTCCCATTTAACGGCTCGAGAGTAATCCCGAAGTTCCCCTTCCAACACAAAGGAGAACTGACTTCCCTGAAATAACCCGATCTGGTTCCTGAGGTCCCGTCGCAACTCGAGACGTACCCCTAGCTTCCCGCCGAATTTCGAGAAACACCAGAAAAATATCCCCTAAATGCGAGATGAGGACATTTTGCACTGCAGAATCTCAAGAGACAGCCCACATTCCCGCTTGAAAGGCAAAAGTGTACTTGACACCTTTCATGCCACTCAGAAGGTTCCCTCACACAGCCGTCCCCATTGGAGAGGAGAACACACTTTATGGACTCAACAGAAAAGAGGCACTATTTCCATTTAACGTCAGGACAGTAATCTCGAAGTGCCCCTTCCAACACAAAAGGGGACCCGACTTCTCTGAAACAACCCAAGCAAATTCCACTGGTCCCAGTCGCAACTAGAGAAGTACCTACAGTGTCCCGCCGCAACTCGAGAAACACCCCAAAATTATCCCATCAATGCAAGATGAGGATATTTTGCACTCCAGAATCTCAAGAGAAATCCCACATTCCCGCTTGAAAGACAAAAGGGTACTTGACACCCTTTATGCGACACAGAAAGTTCCCTAACAGACATCCACATTGGATAGGAGAATGCACTTTATGGCCTCAATTCGAGAAGAGGCCCTATTCCCGTTTAAAGGCTCAAGAGTAATCCCGAAGTTCCCCTTACAGCAAAAAAGGGGAACTGACTTCCCTGAAGCAACCCGAGCGAGTTCCTGACATCCCCGTCGCAACTCGGAAAGTACAACAAGCTTCCCATCGCAACTCGAGACGCACCACAAAGTTCAGTTCAGTTCAGTTCAGTCACTCAGTCGTGTCCGACTCCCCGGGACCCCATGAATCACAGCACGCCAGGCCTCCCTGTCCATCACCAGCTCCCTGAGTACACTCAAACTCATGACCACAGAGTCCGTGATGCCATCCAGCCATCTCATTCTCCGTCGTCCCCTTCTCCTACCGCCCCCAACCTTTCCCAGCATAAGAGTCTTTTCCAGTGAGTCAACTCATCGCATGAGGTGGCCAACGTATTGCAGTTTCAGCTTTAGCATCAGTCCTTCCAATGAACACCCAGGATTGATCTCCTTTTTGCGCTGCAGTATCTCAACAGAAAGCCCACATTCCCCCTTCAAAGGCAAAAGTGTACTTGACACCCTTTACGCGACTCAGAAAGTTCACTAACATCCGTCCCTATTTTAGAGGAGAATACACTTTATGGACTCAACTCGAGAAGAGGCCCTATTCCCATTTAACGGCTCTAGAGAGAACCGGAAGTTTCCCTTTCAGCACAAAACTGGACCTGACTTTCCTGAAGCAACCCGAGCGAGTTCCTGAGGGCCCCGTCACAACTCGAGAAGTACCCCCAACTTCCCGCCGTAACTCAAGAAACACCACAAAATTATCCCCTCAATAGGAGATGATGAAATTTTTCGCAGCAGAAACTCAAGAGAAATCCCACATTCTCGGTTGAAACACAAAAGGGTACTTGACACCATTTATGCGACTCATGAAGTTCCGTAATATCCTTCCCCATTGTAGAGGAGAACACTCTTTATGGACTCAACTCGAGAAGAGGCCCTATTGTCATTTAACGGTGGGAGAGTAATCCCGAAGTTCCCCTTCCAACACAAAAAGGGGTCCTGAATACCCTGAAGAAACCCGAGGAAGTTCCTGTATTCCCCGTTGCAACTCAAAAAGGACCCTCAGCTTCTGCCGAACCTCGAGAAACAGCACAAAAATTTCCCCTGAATGCCAGATGAGGAAATTTTGCACTGCAGAATCTCAAGAGAAATCCCACATTCCCGCTTGAAAGGCAGAAGGGTATTTAACACAGTTTATGCTACTCAGAAAGTTCCCTCACACAGCCCTCCCCATTGGAGAGGAGAAGACACTTTATGGACTCAACACGAGCAGAGGCCCTATTCCCATTTAATGGCTGGAGAGTAATCGTAAGTTCCCATTCCAACACGAAAGGGGACCTGACTTCCCTGAAGCAACCCGAGCGAGTTCCTGAGGTCCCGTCGCAACTTGAGATGTAGCCCCAGTTTCCCGACGCAACTCGAGAAACACCACAAAATTATCCCCTCAATGCAAGATGAGGAAATTTTCGCTGCAGAATCTCAAGAGAAATCCCACATTCCCGCTTGAAAAGCAAAAGGATACTTGACACCCTTTATGTGAATCAGAAAGTTCCCTCACATAGCCGTTACCATTGGAGAGAAGAAGACAATTTATGGACTCAACACGAGCAGAGGCCCTATTCCCATTTAATGGCTGGAGAGTAATCAGTAAGTTCCCATTCCAACACAAAAGGGGACCTGACTTCCCTGAAGCAACCCGAGCGATTTCCTGAGGTCTACGTCACAACTTGAGATGTACCCCCAGCTTCCCGCCACAATTCGAGAAACACCACAAAATTATCCCCACAATGCAAGATGAGGAAATTTTGCGCTGCAGAATCTCTAAAGAAATCCCACATTCCCTGTGAAAGGCAAAAGGTTACTTGACAACCTAAATGCGACTCAGAAAATTCCCTCACACAGCCATCACCATTGAGACGAGAACACACTTTTTGGACTCAACTCGAGAAGATGTCCTATTCCCATTTAATGGCTCAAGAGTAATTCGGAAATTCCCCGGCCAACACAAAAGGCAACCTGATTTCCCTGAAGCAACCAGGGTGCGTTCCTTAGGTCCCCGTCAAAACTCGAGAAGTACTCACAGCCTCCGGCCCCAACTCGAGAAACCCACAAAAATATTCCCTCAATGCGAGATGAGGAAGTTTTGCTCCACAGAATCTGAAGAGAAATCCCACCACGCGCTTGAAAGGCAAAATGGTACTTGACAACCTTTATGCGACTCAGAAAGTTCCCAAACATCCAACCCATCGAAGAGAAGAATGCTCTTTATGGACTCAAATCGAGAAGAGGCCGTATTCCCATTTAAGACCTTGATAGTAATCCGGAAGTTCCCCTTCCAACACGAAAGGAGACCTGAATTCCCTGAAGCAACCTGATCGAGATACTGAGGTCCCCGTCCCAAATGGAGAAGTACCCTCAGCTTCCGGCCGCAGCTCGAGAAAAACCACAAAATTATTCCCTCAATGCGAGATGAGGAAATTCTGCCCTGCAGAATCTCAAGGGAAATCCCACATTCCCCCTTTAAAGGCAAAAGGGTACTTGACACCCTTAATGCTACTCAGAAATTTCCCTCATATAGCCGTTACCATTGGAGAGGAAAAGACACTTTATGGACCACCAAGAACAGAGGTCCTATTCCCATTTAATGGCTGGAAAGTAATCAGTAAGTTCCCTTTCCAATAAAAAAGGGGACCTGACTTCCCTGAAGCAACCCGAGCGAGTTCCTGAGATCTACGTTGCAACTTGAGATTTACCCCCAGGTACCCGATGCAACTCGAGAAACACCACAAAATTATCCCTTCAATGCGAGATGAGGAAATTTTGCGCTGCAGAATCTCAAGAGAAATCCCACATTCCCTCTTGAAAGGCAAAAGTGTACTTGACACCATTTATGCGACTCAGAAAGTTCCCACAAACAGCCGTCCCCATTGGAGAGGGAACAAACTTTATGGACTCAACTCGAGAAGAGGCCCTATTGTCATTTAATGTCGCGAGAGTAATCCCGAAGTTCCCCTTTCAACACAAAAAGGGGTTCTGAATTCCCTGAAGAACCCCGAGGAAGTTCCTGTATTCCCCGTTGCAACTCAAAAAGGACCCCCAGCTTGTGCCAAAACTCGGGAAACACCACAAAATTATTCCCTCAATGCGAGATGAGGAAATTTTGCGCTGCGGAATCTCAAGAGAAATCCCACAATCGCTTGAAAGGCAAAATGGTACTTGACACCCTTTATGCGACTCAGAAAATTCCCTAACATCCGTACCCTTTACAAAGAAGAATACACTTTATGGACTCAACTCGAGAAGAGGCCTTATTCCAATTTAACGGCTTGAGAGTAATCCGGAAGTTCCCTTTCCAACAAAAAAAGGGACCTGACTTCCCTGAAGAAACCTGAGCGAGTTCCTTAGGTCTACGTCGCAACTTGTGATGTACCCCCAGCTTCCTGCGGAAACTCGATAAACACCAAATAAATATCCCCTCAATGCAAGAGGATGAAATTTTGTGCTGCAGTATTCAAGATAAATCCCACATTCCCGCTTGAAATGCAAAAGTGTTCTTGACACCCTTTATGCGACTCAGAAAGTTCCCTAACAGAGCCGTCCCCATTGGAGTGGAGAACACAATTTATGGACTCAACTCGCGAAGAGGCCCTATTTACAATTAATGACTGGTGAGTAATCCGGAAATTCCCCTTCCAACACAAAAGGGAATCTGACTTCCCTGAAGAAACCTGAGCCAGTTCCTTAGATCCCCATCGCAACTCGAGAAGTAACCCCAGCTTTTCACTGAAACTAGAGAAAAACCCCTAGAAAATATCCCCTCAATTCGAGAAGAGGAAATTTTGCACCGCAGACTCTCAAGAGAAATCCTACATTCCCGCTTGAAAAGGGAAAGGTACTTGACACCCTTTATGCGACTCAGAAAGGGCCCTCACCTAGCCTTCCCTTTACAGAGGAGAACACACTTTATGGACTCAATTCGTGAAAAGGCCCTATTTCCATTTAACAGCTCAAGAGTAATCCAGAAGTTCCCCTTCCAGCAAAAAAGGGGACCTGATTTCCAAGAAGCAAACCAAGCGAGTTCCTGAGTTCCCCGTCGCAACTCGAGAAGTACCCCCAGCTTCCTGCTGCAAATTGAGAAACACCACAAAATTATCCCCCAATGCGAGATCAGGAAATTTTCATGCAGATCTCAAGGCAAATCCCACATTGCTGCATAAAAGGCAAAAGGGTACAAGACATTCATGCGACCCAGAAAGTTCCCTCACACAGCCGTCCACATTGGAGAGGAGAATACAATTTATGGACTAAACTCGGGAATAGGCCCTATTCCCATTTAACGGCTTGAGAGTAATCCTGCTGTTCCCTTTCCAACACAAAACGGGACCTGATTTCCCTGAAAAAACCTGAGAGATTTCCTGTTGTCCACATCGCAACTCGAGGACTACCCTCAGTTTCCCGCTGCAATTCGAAACACCACAAAATTATCTCCTCAATGCGAGATGAGGAATTTTGCGCTGCAGAATCTCAAGAGAAATCCCACATTCCTGCTTGAAAGCCAAAAGGGTACTTGACACCCTTTATGCGACTCAGAAAGATCCCTCACACAGCCGTTCCCATTGGAGAGGAGAACACATTTTATGGACTCAACTCGGGTAGAGGCCCTATTCCCATTTAAAGTCTCGAGACTAATGCCGAAATTCCCCTTCCAACACAAAAGAGGACCTGACTTCTCTGAAGCAACACTAGCGAGTTCCACAGGTCCCCGTCACAATTCGAAAAGTATCCCCAGCTTCCCGCCACAACTCGAGCAACACTACAAAATTATTCCCTCCTTGCGATATGAGGCATTGCAGAATTGCAAGAGAAATCCGACATTTTCACTTTAAAAAAAAAGGGTTCTTGAGACAATATATGAGACTCAGAAATTTCCCTCAAAAAGTCGTCCCCTTTGGAGAGGAAAACATACTTTTTGCGCTCAACTTGAGAAGAGGCCCTAATCCCATTTCAGTGCTCTAGAGTAATCCCGAAGTTTCCCGTCCAACACAAAAAGGGAACTGACTTCCCTAGAGCAAACTGAGTGTGTTTCTGAGGTCTCCGTCGCAACTCGAAAAGTACCCACAGCTTCCCGGCGCAACTCGAAAAACAACAAATTATCCCCTCAATGAGAGATAAGGAAATTTTGTGCTTCAATATCTCAAGAGAAACTCCACATTCTTGCTTGAAAGGCAAAAGGGTAATTGACACCCTTTAAGTGATACAGAAAGGACCCTCACACAGCCGTCCCCATTGGAGAGGAAATCACACTTTATGGATTCAATTCGAGACGAGGCCAATTCACATTTAACAGCTCGAGAGTAATCCCGATGTTCCCCTTCCAACAAAAACGGGGACCTGACTTCCCTGAAGCAACCCGAGCGAGTTCCTGAGGTCCCCGTCGCAACTCGAGAAATACCCCCATCTTCCCACCGCTTCTCGAGAAACACCACAAAATTATCCCCTCAATGCGAGATGAGGAAATTTTGCACAGCAGAATCTCAAGAGAAATCCGACATTCCCGCTTGAAAGGCAAAAGGGAACTTGACACCCTTTATGGGACTCAGAAAGTTCCTTAACACAGCCGTCCCCATTGGAGAGGAAAACACAATTATGGACTCAACTCGAGAAGAGGCAATATTCCCATTTAATGGTTTGAGAGTAATTCCGAAGTAGTCCTTCCAACACAAAAGGGGAAATGACTTCCCTGAAAGAACCCGGTCGAGTTCCTGAGGTCCCTGTCGCAAGTTGAGTAGTACCCCCAGTTTCCAGACGCAACTCGAGAAACACCACAAAATTATCCCAAAATGCGACATGAGGAAATTTTGCCCTGCAGAATCTCAAGAGAAATCCTACATTCACGCTTGAAAGGCGAACGGGTACATGACACCCTTTATGCGACTCAGAAAGGTCCCTCATATAGCCTTCCCGTTACAGAGTAGAACACATTTTAGGGACTCAATTCGAGAAGAGGTCCTATTCCTATTTAATGGCTCGAGAGAAAACCGGAAGTTCCCCTTCCAGCACAAGTGGGGACCTGATTTCCGAGAGGCAACCCGAGGGAGTTCCTGAGTTCCCCGTCGCAACTCGAGAAGTACCCCCAGCTTCACGCTACAAATCGAGAAACACCACAAAATTATCCCCTCAATGCGAGACGGGGAAATTTTGCGATGCAGAATCTCAAGAGAAATACCACATTCCCTCTTGAAAGGCAAAAGTGTACTTGACACACTTTATGCGACTCAGAAAGTTCCCTCATACAGCTGTTCCCATTGGAGGAGAACACAGTTTATGGACTCAATTCGAGATGAGCCCCTATTGCCATTTAACGGCTCGAGAGAATACCGGAAGTTCCCAATCCAACAAAAAAGGGGACCTGACTTCCCTGAAGCAATCCGAGCGAGATCCTGAGGTCCCCGTCGCAACTCGAGAAACACCAAAAAATTATCCCTCAATGCGAGATGAGGAAATTTTGCGCTGCAGAATTTCAAGAGAAATACCACATTCCCTCTTGAAAGGCAAAAGGGTACTTGACAACCTTTATGCTACTCAGAGAGTTCCCTCACACAGCCGTCACCATTGGAGAGGAGAACACACTTTATGGACTCAATTCGAGATGAGCCCCTATTGCCATTTACCAGCTCGAGAGTAAACCGGAATTTCCCCTGCCAACATCAAAGGGGACCTGAATTCCCTGAAGCAACCTGAGCGAGTTCCTGAGGTTCCCGTCGCAACTCAAGAAATACGCCCAGCTTCCGGCCCCAACTTGAGAAACACCACAAAATTATCCCCTCAATGTGATATGAGGAAATTTTGGGCAGCAGAATCTCAAGAGAAATACCACATTCCCTTTTGTAAGGCAAAAGGTTACTTGACACCCTTTATGCGACTCAGAAAGTTCCCTCACACAGCTATTCCCATTTGACAGGAAAACACACTTTATGGATTCAATTCGAGATGAGACCTTATTCCAATTTAACGGCTCGAGAGTAAACTGGAAGTTCCCCTTCCAACACTAAAGGAGACCTGACTCCCCTGAAGCAACCCGAGCGAGTTCCTGAGGTCCCCGTCGCAACTCGAGAAATACCCCCAGCTTCCCGATGCAACTCGAGAAACACCACAAAATTATCCCCTCAATGCGAGATGAGGAAATTTTTCGCTGCAGAATCTCAAGAGAAATATCACATTCCCTCTTGAAAGGTGAAAGGGTACTTGACACCCTTTATGTGACTCAAAAACTTCCCTCACATATCCGTCCCCATTGGACAGGAGAACACACTTTGTGTACACAATTCTAGATGAGCCCCTATTTCCATTTAACTGCTCGAGAGTAAACCAGAAGTTCCTCTTCCAACAAAAAAGGGGTCCTGACTTCCCTGAAGCAACCCGAGCGAGTGCCTGAGGTCCCCGTCGCAACTCAAGAAGTACCCCCAGCTTCCCGCCACAACTGGAGAAACACCACAAAATTATCCCCTCAATGCGAGATGAGGAAATTTTCGCTGCAGAATCTCAAGAGAAATACCACAGTCCCTTTTGAATGGCAAAAGGGTACTTGACACCCTTTATGCGACTCAGAAAGTTCCCTCACACAGCCTTTCCCATTAGACAGGAAAACACACTTTATGGATTCAATTCGAGATGAGACCCTATTCCCATTTAACGGCTTGAGTAAACCGGAAGTTCCCCTTCCAATACAAAAGGAGAACTGACTTCCCTGAAGCAACCCGAGCGAGGTCTGAGGTCCCCGTCGCAACTAGAGAAGTACACCCTGCTTCCCGCCGTAACTTGAGAAACACCACAAAACTATCCCCTTAATGCGAGATGAGGAAATTTTGCGCTGCAGAATTTCAAGACAATACCACATTCCCTCCTCAAAGGTAAAAGGATATTGACACCCTTTATGCGACTCAGAAAGTTCGCTCAAACAGCCGTCCCCATTGGAGAGGAGAACACACTTTATGGACTCAATTCGAGATGAACCCCTTTTGCCATTTAACGGCTCGAGAGTATAGCGGAAGTTCCCAATCCAACAAAAAAGGGGACCTGACTTCCCTGAAGCAACCCGAGCGAGATACTGAGGTCCAGGTCGCAACTCGAGAAGTACCACCAGCTTCCCGCCACTACTCGAGAAACACCAAAAAATTATCCCCTAATTGGAGATGAGGAAATTTTGCGCTGCAGAATCTCAATAGAAATACCACTTTTCCTCTTGAAAGGCAAAAGGGTACTTGACACCCTTTATGCGACTCAAAAAGTTCCCTCACACGGCCGTTCCCATTGGAGAGGATAATAGATTTTATGGACTCAATTCGAGATGAGACCCTATTCCGATTTAATGGCTCAGAGTAAACCGGAAATTCCCCTTCCAACACAAAAGGTGACCTAACTTCCCTGAAGCAACCCGAGCAAGTTCCTGAGGTCCACGTCGCAAGTTGCGATGTATCCCCAGCTTCCCGCCACAACTCGAGAAACACCAAATATTATTCAGTCAATGATAGATGAGGAAATTTTGGGCTGCAGAATCTCAAGAGAAATACCACACTCCCTCTTAAAAGGCAAAAGGATACTTGACACCCTTTATGCGACTCAAAAACTTCCCTGATATATCAGTCCCCATTGGACAGGAGAACACACTTATGGACACAATTCGGGATGAGACCCTGTTCCCATTTAACGGCTCGAGAGTAAACAGGAAGTTCCTCTTCCAACACCAAAGGGGACCTGACTTCCCTGAAGCAACTCGAGCGAGTTTCTGAGGTCCCCGTCACAACTAGAGAAGTACCCCCAGCTTCCCGCCGCAACACGAGAAACACTACCATATTATTCCCTTAATGCGAGGTGAGGAAATTTTCGCTGCAGAATCTCAAGAGAAATACCACATTCCCTCTTCAAAGGCAAAAGGGTACTTGACACCCTTTACACGTTTCAGAAATTTCACTAACATCAGTCCCCAATGGAGAGGAGAACACACTTTATGGTCTCAATTCGAAATGAGGCCCTATTCCCATTTAACAGCTCAAGAGTAAACTGAAAGTTCCCCTTCCAACACAAAAGGGGACCTTCCTAACCTGAAGAAACCCGAGAGAGTTCCTGAGGTCCCTGTCACAACTCGAGAAGTACACCCAGCTCCCCGCCGCAACTTGTGAAACACCACAAAATTATCCCCTCAATGCGAGATGAGGAAATTTTGCGCTGCAGAATCTCAAGAGAAATCCCACATTCCATCTTGAAAGGCAAAAGGGTACTTGACACCCTTTATACGACTCAGAAATTTCACTAACAACAGTCCCCATTGAGGAGGAGAAGACACTTTATGGACTCAATTCGAGATGAGCCCCTATTCCCATTTAATGGCTAGAGAGTAAACCGCAAGTTCCCCTTTTAACACATAAGGGAAACTGAATTCCCTGAAGCAACCCAAGCGAGTTCCTGATGTCCCCGTTGCAACTCGAGAAGTACCCCCAGCTTCCCGCCGCAACTCGAGAAACACCACAAAATTATCCCTTCAAGGGGAGATGAGGAAATATTGCGCTGCAGAATCTCAAGAGAAATACCACATTCCCTCTTGAAAGGCAAAAGGTACTTGACACCCTTTATGAGACTCAGAAATTTAAATAACATCAGTCCCCATTGGAGAGGAGAACGCACTTTATGGACTCAATTCGCTATAAGCCCCTAATCTCATTTCACAACTAGAGAGTAAACAGAAAGTTCCACTTCCAACACAAAAGGGGAAATGCCTTCCTTGAAGCAACCCAAGCGAGTTCCTGAGAACCCTGTCGCAACTCGAGAATTGCCCACAGCTTCCGCCGCAATCGAGAAACACCACAAAATTATGCCCTCAATGTGAGATGAGGAAATTTTGTGCTGCAGAATCTCAAGAGAAATACCACATTCGCTCTTGAAAGGCAAAAGTGTATTTGAAACCCATTATGCGACTCAGAAATTTCACTAACATCAGTCCCCATTGGAGAGGAGAACACACTTTATGGACTCAATTCGAGATTAGCCCCTATTCCCTTTTAACGGCTCAAGAGTAAACCTGAAGTTCCCCTTCTAACGCAAAAGGGGACCTATTCACCTCAAGAAAACCGAGAGAGTTCCTGAGGTCCCGGTTGCAACTCGAGAATTACCCCCAGTTTCCCGTCGTAGCTAGAGATACAACACAAAATTTTCCCCTCAATACGAGATGAGGAAATTTTGCGCTGCACAATCTCAAGAGAAATACCACATTCCCTCTTGAAAGGCAAATGGTACTTGACACCCATTATGGGACTCAGAAATTTCACTAACATCAGTCTCCATTGGAGAGGAGATCACACTTTATGGACTCAATACGAAATGAGGCCCTATTCCCACTTACGGGCTCGAGAGTAAACCAGAAGTTCCCCTTTCAAAAAACAGGGGACCTGCCTTCCCTGAAGACACCCGAGCGAGTTCCTGAGGTCCCCGTCGCAACTCGAGAAGTACCCCCAACATCCGGCCACAGCTCGAGAAACAAAACAAAATTATCCCCTAAATACGAGATGAGGAATTTTTGAATTGCAGAATCTCAAGAGAAATACCACATTCTCTCTTGAAAGGCAAAAGCGTACTTCACGCCCTTTATGTGACTCATAAAGTTCCCTCACACAGCCGTCCCCATTGGAAAGGAGAACACACTTTATGGACTCAATTCGAGATGAGATCCTATTCCCATTTAATGGCTCTAGAGTAAACCGGAAATTCCCCTTCAAACACAAAAGGGGGCCTGACTTCCCTGAAGCAACCCAAGCAAGTTCCTGAGGTCCCCGTCGCAACTCGAGAAGTACCCCCAGGTTTCCGCTGCAACTCGAGAAAAACTACAAAAAAATCCCCACCATGCAAGATGAGGAAATTTTGCGCTTCAGAATCTCCAGAGAAATACCACGATCCCTCTTGAAAGGCAAAAGGGTACTTGACACCTTTTATGCAATTCAGAAAGTGTCCTCACACAGCCGTCCCCTTAGAAGAGAAGAACACAATTTATGGACTCAATTCGAGTTGAGGCCCTATTCCCATTTAACGGCTCAAGAGTAAAACGGAAGTTCCCCTTCCAACACAAAAGGTGACCTGATTTCCCTGAAGCAATCCTAGCGAGTTCCTGAGGTCCCCGTTGCAACTCGAGAAGTAACCCAGCTTCCCTGGGCACCACGAGAAACACCACAAAATTATCCCCTCAATGCGAGATGAGGAAATTTTGCGCTGCAGAATCTCAAGAGAAATCCCACATTCCCTCTTGGAAGGTAAAATGTACTTGAAACCCTTTATGCGTCTCAGAGTTTTCACTAAAATCAGTCCCCATTGGAGAGGAGAACACACGTTATGGACTCAACTCGAGATGAGGCCCTCTTCCCATTTAACGGCTCTATAGTAAACCAGAAGTTCCACTTCCAACACCAAAGGGGACCTGACTTCGCTGAAGCAAACCGAGCGAGTTCCTGAGGTCCGCGTAGCAACTCTATAAGTACTCCCAGCTTCCCGCCGCAAATCGAGTAACACCACAAAATCATCCACTCAATACGAGATGAGGAAATTTTGCGCTGCAAAATCTCAAGAGAAATACCATATTCCCCCTTGAAATGCAAAAGGTACTTGACACCCTTTATGTGACTCAGAAATTTGCCTCACACAGCCATCCCCATTGGACAGGAGAACACGCTTTATGGACTCAATTCGAGATGAGCCCCGATTCCCATTTTTTAGCTCGCTAGTAAACAGGAAGTTCCCCTTCCAACATCAAAGGGGACCTGATTTCCCCTAAGCAACCCGAGCGAGTTCCTGAGGTCGTCGTCGCAACTCGAGAAGAACCCACAGCTTCCCGCAGCAACTCGAGAAACACCACAAAATTATCCCGTCAATGCGAGATGAGGAAATTTTGCGCTGCAGAATCTC
The DNA here is from genome assembly GCF_049115385.1 of Moschus berezovskii. Taxonomy (NCBI): domain Eukaryota; kingdom Metazoa; phylum Chordata; class Mammalia; order Artiodactyla; family Moschidae; genus Moschus; species Moschus berezovskii. The sequence goes on from NC_142469.1 coordinate 2,982,774, forward strand.
AAGAGACATACCACATTCCTTTTTTAAAGGCAAAAGAGTACTTGAAACCCTTTATACGACTCAGAATTTTCATTAACATCAATCCCCAGAGTAGAGGAGAACAAACTTTATGGACTAAATTCTAGATGAAGCCCTATTCGCATTTAACGCCTGGAGAGTAAACCGAAATTCCCCTTCCAACACAAAAGGTGACCTGAGTTCCTTGAAGTAACCCGAGCGAGTTCCTGAGGTATCCGTCACAACTAAAGAAGTAACCCCAGCTTCCCGTCGCAACTCGAGAAACACCACAAAATTATCCCCTCAATGCAAGGTGAGGAAATTTTGCGCTGCATAATCTCAAGAGAAATACCACATTCCCTCTTGAAAGGCAAAAGGGTATATGACACCCTTGATACGACTCAGAAATGTCACTAACATCAGTCCACATTGGAAAGAACACACTTTATGGACTCAATTCGAGATGAGCCCCTATTCCCATTTAACGGCTCGAGACTAAACCGGAAGTTCCCCTTCCAACAAAAAAGGGGACCTGACTTCCCTGAAGAAACCCGAGAGAATTCATCAGGTCTGCGTCGCAACTTAAGAAGTACCCCCAGCTTACCGCCACAACTCGAGAAACACCAGAAAATTATCCCCTCAATGCGAGATGAGAAAATTTTGCACTGCAGAATCTCAAGAGAAATCCCACATTCCCGCTTGAAAGGCAAAAGGGTACTTGAACACTTTGTGCCACTCAAAAAGTTCCCCAACATCCGTCCCCATTGGAGAGGAGAACACACTTTATGGACTCAAGTCAAGAAAGGCCCTATTCGCATAAAAGGGCTCAAGAGTAATCCAGAAGTTCTCCTTCCAGCACAAAAGGGGACCTGACTTCCCTGAAGTAACTCGAGTGAGTTCCTGAGGTCCCCGTCGCAACTCGAGAAATACACCCAGCTCCGGCAGCAATTCAAGAAACACCACAAAATTATCCCTTCAATGCGAGATGAGGAAATTTTGCGCTGTAGAATCTCTAGAGAAATCCCACATTCCGGCTTGAAAGGCAAAAGTGTACTTTACTCCCTTTAGGCGACTCAGAATGGTCCCTAACATCGTCTGCAGTGGAGAGGAGAACACACTTTATGGACTCAAATCGAAAAGAGGCAATATTCTCATTTAACGGCTCGAGAGTAATGCGGAAGTTCCCCTTCCAACACAAAAGGAAACTTGACTTCCCGAAGCAACCCGAGCGAGTTCCTGAGGTCCCGGTCCCAACTCAGAAGTACCCCCTGCTTCCCGCCGCAACTAAGGAAACACCACGAAATTATCCACTCAATTCGAGATGAAGAAATTTTGCCCTGCAGAATCTCAAGAGAAATCCCACATTCCCGATTGAAAGGCAAAAGAGCACTTTACACACTTTATGCCACTCCGAAAGTTCCCTAACATCCCTCCCCATTGAAGTGGAGAAGACACTTTATGGACTCAACTCGAGAAGAGGCCCTATTCCCATTAAAGAGCTCGAGAGTATTTCGGAAGTTCCCCTTCCAGCACAAAAGGCGATCTGACTTCCCCGAAGTACCTGGAGTGAGTTCCTGAGGTTCCCGAGGCAACTCAGAAGTACCACCTGCTTCCCGCCGCAACACGAGAAACACCGCAAAATTATCCCCTCAATTCGAGATGAGGAAATTTTGCGCTACAGAATCTCAAGAGAAATCCCACATTCCCGCTTGAAAGGCAAAATGGTACTTGAACACTTTATGCCACTCAAAAAGTTCCCTAACATCCGTCCCCATTGGAGAGGAGAACACACTTTATGGACTCAACTCAAGAAGAGGCCCTATTCCCATTAAAGTGCTCGAGAGTAATCCAGAAGTTCCCCTTACAGCACAAAAGGAGACCTGACTTCCCCAAAGTAACTCGAGTGAGTTCCTGAGATCCCCGTCGCAACTCGAGATGTTCCCCCAGCTTCCCACCTCAACTCGTGAAACACCACAAAATTATCCCTTCAATGCGAGATGAGGAAATCTTGCGCTGCAGAATCTCAAGAGAAATCTCACATTCCTGCTTGAAAGGCAAAAGGGTACTTGACTCCCTTTAGGCGACTAATAATGTTCCCTAACATCGTCCTCAGTGGATAGGAGAACACACGTTATGGACTCAAATCGAGAAGAGGCAATATTCCCATTAAAGGGCTCGAGAGTAATGCTGAAGTTCCCCTTCCAGCACAAAAGGGGACTTGACTTCCCTGAAGTAACTCGAGTGAGTTCCTGAGGTTCCCGTCGCAACTAAGAAGTAACCCCTGCTTCCAGCCGCAATTTGAGAAACACCACAAAATTATACCCTCAATGCAAGAAGAGGTCATTTTGTGCTGCAGCATCTCAAGAAAATCCCACATTCCAGCTTGAAAAGTAAAAGGGTACTTGACACAATTTATGCCACTCAGAGGGTTCCCTATATCCGTACTCAGTGGAGAGGAGAACACACTTTATGGACTCAAATTGCGAAGAGGCAATATTCCCATTAAAGGGCTCGAGAGAAATCCGGAAGTTCCCCTTCCAGCACAAAAGGGAACCTGACTTCCCTGAAGTAACTCGAGTGAGTTCCTGATGTCCCCATTGCAACTGGAGACGTGCGAACAGCTTCCCGCTGCAATTCGAGAAACACCACAAAATTATCCCCTCAATGTGAGATGAGGAAATTTTGAGCTGCAGAAGCTGAAGAGAAATCCCACATTCCCGCTTGAAAGGCAAAAGGGTTTTTGACTCCATTTATGTGACTCATTATGTTCCCTAACATCCGTCCTCAGTGGAGGGTAGAACACACTTTATGGACTCAAATCGAGAAGAGGCAATATTCACATTTAACGGCTCGAGAGTAATCCGGAAGTTCCCCTTCCAACACAAAAGGGGACTTGACTTCCCTGAAGAAACCCGAGCGAGTTTCTGAGGTCCCTGTCGCAACTCGAGAAGTACCCACTGCTTCCATCCACAAATCGAGAAACACCACACAATCATTCCCTCAATGCGAGATGAGGAAATTTTGAGCTGAAGAATCTCAAGAAACATACCACATTCCCTCTTGAAAGGTAAAAGGGTACTTGACACCCTTTATGCGACTCAGAAATATCACAAACATCAGTCCTCATTGGAGAGGAGAACACACTTTATGGACTCAATTCGAGTTGAGGCCCTATTCCCATTTAACGGCTCGAGAGTAAACTGGACGTTCCCCTGCCAACACAAAGCGGGACCTGACGTCCCTGAAGGAACCCGAGCGAGTTCCTGAGGTCCCCGTCGCAACTCGAGAAATACCCTCATCTTCCGGCCGCAACTCGAGAAACACCACAAAATTATCCCCTCAATGCGAGATGAGGAAATTTTGCGCTGCAGAATCTCAATAGAAATACCACATTCCCTCTTGAATGTCAAAAGGGTACTTGATACCCTTTATGCGACTCAGAAAGTTCCCTCACACAGCCGTCCCCATTGGACAGGAGAATACACTTTATGAACTCAATTCGAGATGAGGCCCTAAACCCATTTAACGTCTCGAGAATAAACCGGAAGTTGCCCTTCCAACACATAAGGGGAACGGAATTTCCTGAAGCAACCCCAGCGAGTTCTTGAGGTCCCTGTCGCAACTCGAGGACTACCCCCAGCTTCCCGATGCAACTCGAGAAACACCAGAAAATTATCCCCTCAATTCGAGATGAGGAATTTTTCGCTGCATAATCTCAAGAGTAATCCCACATTCCCTCTTGAAAGGCAAAAGGGAACTTGACACCCTTTATGCGACTCAGAAAGTTCCCTCACACAGCTGTCCCCATTGCAGAGGAGAACACACTTTATGGACTCAATTCGAGATGAGGCCCTATTCCCAGTTAACGGCTCAAGAATAAACCAGAAGTTCCCCTTCCAACACAAAAGATGACCTTCCTTCCCTGAAGAAACCCGAGCAAGGACCTGAGGTCCTGGTCGTAACTCGAGAAGTACCCCCAGCTTCCCGCCGTAAATCAGGAAAATACACCAAATTATCCCCTCAGTGCGAGATGAGGAAATATTACCCTGCAGAATCTCAAGAGAAATACCACATTCCCTCTTGAAAGGCAAAAGGGTACTTCACACCCTTTATGCAACTCAGAAAATTGACTAACATCAGTCCCCACTGGAGAGGAGAACACACATTAAGGACTCAATTCGAGATGAGGCCCTATTCGCATTTTACGGCTCAAGAGTAAACTGGAAGGTCCCCTTCCAACACAAAAGGGGACCTGATTTCCCTGAAGCAACCGGAGAGCATTTCTGAGGTCCCAGTCGCACCTGGGGAAGTACCCCCATCTTCCTGCCGCAACTCGAAAAACACCAAAAAATTATCCCCTCAATGCGAGATGAGGAAATTTTGCGGTGCAGAACCTCAAGAGAAATCCCACATTACCGCTTCAAAGTGAAAAGTGTACTTGACACACTTTAGGCGACTCAGAATGGTATCTAACATCCATCCTCAGTGGAGAGGAGAACACCCTTTAGGGACTCAACTTGAAAAGATTCCCTATTCCCATTATTGGGCTCGAGACTAATCCGGAAGTTCCCCTTCCAACACAAAAGAGGACTTGACTTCATTGAAGCAACACGAGAGAGTTCCTGAGGTCCCCGTCGCAACTCGAGAAGTACCCCCTGATTCCCGCCGCAACTCAGAAACACCACAAAATTATCCCCTCAATGCGAGATGAGGAATTTTTCGCTGCATAATCTCAAGAGTAATCACACATTCCCTCTTGAAAGGCAAAGGGGAACTTTACACCCTTTATGCGACTCAGAAAGTTCCCTCACACAGCTGTACCCATTGGAGAGGAGAACACACTTTATAGACTCAATTCGAGATGAGGCCCTATTCCCATTTAACAGCTCGAGAGTAACCGGAAGTTCCCCTTTCAACACAAATGGGGACCTGACTTCCCTGACGCAACGCGAGCGAGTTCCTGAGGTCCCATTCGCAACTGGACAAGTACCCCCAGCTTCCCGCTGCAACTCGTGAAACACCACAAAATGATCCCCTCAATGCGAGATGAGGAAATTTTGCCCTGCAGAATCTCAAGAGAAATACCACATTCCCGCTTGAAAGGCAAAAGGGTACTTTACACCCTTTATGTGACTCAGAAATTTCACTAACATCAGTCCCCATTGGAGAGGAGAACACACTTTATGGACTCAATTTGAGATGAGGCCCTATTCCCATTGAACGGCTCAAGAGTAAACAGGAAGTTCCCCTTCCAACACAAAAGGGGACTTTCCTTCCCTGAAGAAACCCGAGCGAGTTCCTGAGGTCCCCGTTGCAACTCGACAAGTACCCCAAGCTTCCATCCACAACTTGAGAAACACCAAAAAATGATCCCCTCAACATGAGATGAGGAAATTTTGCGCTGCAGAATCACAAGAGATTTACCACATTCCCCCTTGAAAGGCAAAAGGGTACATGACACTCTTTATGAGACTCAGAAATTTCACTAACTTCAGTCCCCATTGGACAGGAGAACACACTTTATGGACTCAATTCGAGATGAGGCCCTATTCCCATTTAATGGCTCGAGAGTAAACCGGAAGTTCCCCTTCCAAAACAAAAGGGGACCTTCCTTCCCTGAAGAAACCCGAGCGAGTTCCTGAGGTCCCTGTCGCAACTCGAGAAGTACCCCCAGCTTCCCTCCCCATGTCCAGAAACACCACAAAATTATCCTCTCAATGCGAGATGAGGAAATTTTGTGCTGCAGAATCTCAAGAGACATACCACATTCTCTCTTGAAAGGCAAAAGGGTACTTGACACCATTTATGCGACTCAGAAAGTTCACTCACACAGCCGTCCTCATTGGAGAGGAGAACACACTTTATGGACTCAACTCGAGAAGAGGCCCTATTCCCATTTTCCGGCTCAAGAGTATTACGAAAGTTCTCCTTCCAACAAAAAGGGAACTGACTTCCATGAAGCAACCCGAGCAAGTTCCTGAGGTCCCAGTCGCATTTCGTAAAATACTCCACCTACCAGGCCCAACTGGAGAAACACCTCAAAATTATTGCCTCAATGCGAGATGAGGTATTTGTGCGCTGCAGAATCTCAAGAGAAATTCCACATTTCTGCTTGAAAGGAAAAAGGTTATTTGACACACTTTATGCGACTCAGAATGTTCCCTAACAGACGTCCCCATTGGAGAGGAGAATGCAATTTAAGGACTCAACTCTAGAAGAGGCCCTATTCCCATTTAATGTCTTGGGAGTAATCCGGAAGTTTCCCTTCCAACACAAAAGGAAACCTGACTTCTTTGGAACAACCCGAGGGAGTTCCTGAGGTCCCCATCGCAACTCGAGAAGTACTCAACTTCCCGCCGTAAATCGAGAAACACCACAAAATTATCCCCTCAATGTGAAATGACTAAAATTTTTTGCTGCAGAATCTCAAGAGACATCCCACATTCCCTCTAGAAAGGCAAAAGTATACTTGACAAACTTTATGAGACTCAGAAAGTTCCCTCACACAGCCATCCCCATTGGTGAGGAAAATACACTTTTTGGACTCAACAGGAGAAGAGGCGCTATTCCCCTTTAACGTTTCGAGAGTAATCCTGAGGTTTCCCCTACTTCACAAAAGGGGAATTTACTTTCCTGAAGGAACCCGAGTGAGTTCCTGACGTCCCGGTCGCAACTCGAGATGTACCCCCAGCTTCCGGCCTCAACAGGCGAAACACCACAAAATTATCCGCTCAATGCGAGATGTGGAAATTTTGCACTGTACAATTCAAGAGAAATTCCACATTCACCCCTGAAAATCAAAAGGGTACTTGACAGCCTTTAGGCGACTCATAAATTTCCCTCACACAGCTGTCCCCATTAAAGAGGAGAACACACTTTATGGACTCAACTCTAGAAGAGGCCCTATTCCCATTTAAGGGTTCGAGAGTAACGGCGAAGTTCCCCTACCAACACAAAAGGGGACCTGACATGCCTAAAGTAACCAGAGTGAGTTCCTGAGGTCCTCGTCGCTACTCGAGAAATTCCCCCAGCTTCTCGCCTCAACAGGAGAAACATCAGAAAATTATCCCTTCAATGCGTGATGAGGAAATTTTGCCCAGCACTTTCAAGACAAATCCCACATTCTCGACTGAAAATCAAAAGGGTACTTGACACCCTTTATGCGACATATAAATTTCCCTCACACAGACGTCCCAATTGGAGAGGAGAACACACTTTATGAACTCAACTCGAGAAGAGACAGTGTTCCCATTTAACAGCTCGAGAGTAATCCGGAAGTTCCCCTTCCAACAAAAAAGGGGACCTGACCTCCCTGAAGCAACCCGAGCGAGTTCCTGAGTTCCCCATCGCAACTCGAGAAATACCCCAATCTTCCCGCCGCAACTCGAGAAACACCACAAAATTATCCCCTCAATGCGAGATGAGGAAATTTTCCACTGCAGAATCTCAAGAGAAATCAAATATTCCCATTTCAAAGGCAAAAGTGTACTTGACACACTTTATGTGACTCAGAAAGTTCCCTCAATCAGCAATCCCCATTGGAGAGTAGAACACACTTTATGGACTCAAATCGAGAAGAGGTCCTATTCCCATTTAACGGATCGAGAGTAATCCCGAAATTCCCCTCCCAACACAAAAGCGGACATGATTTCCCTGACGAAACCCAAGCGAGTTAATGAGGTCCCCGTCGCAACTCGAGAAGTTCCCCCAACTTCCCGCCGAAACTCGAGAAACACCACAAAATTATCCACTCAATGTGAGATGAGGAAATTTTGCGCTGCAGAATCTCAAGATAAATCCTACTTTCCCGCTTGAAAGGCAAACGGGTACTTGAAACGCTTTATGCGACTCAGAAATTTCCCTCACACAGTCGTCCCCATTGGAGAGTAGAACCTATTTTATGGACTCAACTTGAGAAGAGGCCCTATTTCCATTTAAAGGCTCGAGAGTAATCCCGAAATTCCCTTTCCATTAAATAGGGGACCTAACGTCCCTGAAGCAACACAAGCGAGTTCCTGAATTTCATGTCGCAACTCAATATGTACCCCCAGCTTCCCGCCTCAACAGGAGAAACACAACAAAATTATCCCCTCAATGCGAGATGAGGAAATTTTGCGCAGCACTATTCAAGAGAAATCCCACATTCTCGCCTGAAAATCAAAAGGGTACTTGACACTTTTTATGCGACACATAAATTTCCCTCACACAGACATCCCAGTTGGACAGGAGAACACACTTTATAGACTCAACTCGAGAAGAGGCCCTATTCCCATTTAATAGCTCGAGAGTAATCCGGAAGTTCCCCTTCCAACACAAAAGGGGACCTGAATTCCCTGAAGCAACCCGAGCGCGTTCCTGAGGTCCCCGTTGCAAATCAAGAAATTCCCCAATCTTCCCACTGCAACTCGAGAAACATCACAAAATTATACCCTTAATGCGAGATGAGGAAATTTTGCGCAGCAGATCTCAAGAGGAATCCCACATTCCAGCTTGAAAGGCAAGAGGGTACTTGACAACAATAATTCGACTCAGAAATTTCCCTAACACTGTTAGTCCCCATTGGAGAGGAGAACACACTTTATGGACTCAACTCGAGAGGAGGCCCTATTCCCATTTTACGGTTCCAGAGTAATCCCGAAGTTCTCCCAACACAAAATGGGACCTGACTTCCCTGAAGCAACCCGAGTGAGTTGCTGAGGTCCCCGTCGCAACTCTAGAAGTAACCGCAGCTTCCAGCCGCAACTCGAGAAACACCACAAAATTATCTCCTCAATGCGAGATGAGGAAATTTTATGCTGCAGAATCCCAAGAGAAATCCCACATTCCCGCTTGAAAGGCAAAAGGGTACTGGACACCCTTTATGCGACTCAGAAAGTTCCCTCACTCAGCCGTCCCCATTGGAGAGGACAACACACTATATGAATTCAACTCGAGAAGAGGCCAATTCCCATTTAACGACTCCAGAGTAATCCCGAAGTTCCCCTTCGAACACAAAAAGGGACCTGACTTCCCTGTAGCAACCTGAGCGAACACCTGAGGTCCCCAACGCAATTCATGAAGAACCCGCAGGTTCCGGCTGCAATTCGAGAAACACTTCAAAATTATCCTTCAATGGGAGATGGGGAAATTTTTCGCTGCAGAATCTCAAGAGAAATCCCACATTCCCGCTTGAAAGGAAAAATATTACTTGACACAGTTTATGCGACTCACAATGTTCCCTGACATAGCTGTCCCCATTGGAGAGGAGAAGACACTTTTTGGACTCAACTAGAGAAGAGGCCCTATTCCCATTTAATGGCTGGAGAGAAATCCGGAAGTTCCACTTCCAACACAAAAGTGAACTTGACTTCCCTGAAGCAACCCGAGCGAATTCCTGAGGTCCCCGTCACAACTCGAGAATTACACCCAGCTTCCCGCCGCATCTCGAGAAACACCACAAAATTATCCCCTCAAAGCGAGATGAGGAAATTTTGCACTGCACAATCAAGGGAAATTCCACATTCCCGCCTGAGAGGCAAAAGGGTACTTGACACAATTTATTCAGTTTAGTTCAGTCGCTCAGTCGTGTCCGACTCTCCATGACCCAATAGATCACTGTGCGCCAGGCCTCCCTGTCCATCACCCACTCCCAGAATTCACTCAAACTCATGTCCACAGAGTTGGTGATGCTATCCAGCCATCTCATTTTCTGTCGTCCCCTTCTTCTCCTGCCTCCATCCTTTCCTAGCATCAGAATCTTTTCCAGTGAGTCAACTCGTCTCATGAGTTGGCCAAAGTATTGCAGTTTCAGCTTTAGAATCAGTCCTTCCAATGAACACCCAGGATTGATCTCCCTTAGAATGGACTGGTTGGATCTTCTTGCAATACAAGGGACTCTCAAGAGTCTTCTCCAACACCACAGTTCAAAAGCATCAATTCTTCGGCGATCAGCTTTCTTCACAGTCCAACTCTCACATCCATACATGACCACGGGAAAAACCATAGCCTTGACTAGACGGACCTTGATTGGCAAAGTAATGTCTCTGCTTTTTAATATACTATCAAGGTTGGCCATAACTATCCTTCCAAGGAGTAAGCGGCTTTTAATTTCATGACTGCAATCAGCATCTGAAGTGATTTTGGAGCCCCCCAAAATAAAGTCTCACACTGTTTCCACTGTTTTTCCATCTATTTCCCATGAAGTGATGGGACCAGATTCCATGATATTTGTTTTCTGAATGTTGAGCTTTAAGCCAAATTTTTCACTCTCCTCTTTCACTTTCATCAAGAGGCTATTGAGTTCCTCTTCACTTTCTGCCATAAGGGTGGTGTATTCTGCATATCTGAGGTTATTGATATTTCTCCCAGCAATATTGATTCCAGCTTGTTCTTCTTCCAGCCCAGCATTTCTCATGAAGTATTCTGCATATAAGTCAAATAAGCAAGGTGACAATATACAGTCTTGGCGTACTCCTTTTCCTATTTGGAACCAGTCTCTTGTTCCATGTACAGTTCTGAGTGTTGCTTCCTGACCTGCATACAGGTTTCTCAAGAGGCAGCTCAGGTGGTCTGATATTCCCATCTCTTTCAGAATCTTCCACAGTTTATTGTGATCAACGCAGTCAAAGGCTTTGGCATAGTCAATGAAGCAGAAATATATGTTTTTTCTGGAACTCTCTTGCTTTCTCCATGATCCAGCAGATGTTGGAAATTTGATCTCTGGTGTCCCTGCCTTTTCTAAAACCCGCTTGAACATCTGGGAGTTCACGGACCACATATTGCTGAAGCCTGGATTGGAGAATTTTGAGCATGACTTTACTAGCGTGTGAGATGAGTGCAATTGCGCGGTAGTTTGAGCATTCTTTGGCATTTCCTTTCTTTAGGATTGGAATGAAGACTGATCTTTTCCAGTCCTGTGGCCACTGCTGAGTTTTCCAAATGTTCTGGCATATTAGTGCAGCACTTTCACAGCATCATCTTTCAAGATTTGAAATAGATCAACTGGAATTCCATCACTTCCACTAGCTTTTTTCGTAGTGATGCTTTCTAAGGCCACTTGATTTCACATTCCAAGATGGTCTGGCTCTAGGTCAGTGATCACATTATCGTGACTATCCTGGTCGTGAAGATCTTTTTTGTACAGTTCCTCTGTGTATTCTTGCCACCTCTTCTTAATATCTTCTGCTTCTGTTAGGTCAATGCCATTTCTGTCCTTTATCGAGCCCATCTTTGCATGAAATGTTCCCTTGGAATCTCTAATGTTCTTGAAGAGATCTCTTGTTTTTCCTATTCTGTTGTTTTCTTCTATTTCTTTGCATTAATCACTGAGGAAGGCTTTCTTATGTCTCCTTGCTATTCTTTGGAACTCTGCATTCTAATGCTTATATCTTTCCCTTTCTCCTTTGCTTTTCACTTCTCTTCTTTTCACAGCAATTTGTAAGGCCACCTCAGACAGCCATTTTGCTTTTTTTGCATTTCTTTTCCATGGGGATGCTCTTGGTCCCTGTCTCCTGTACAGTGTCACGAACCTCCGTCCAGAGTTCATCAGGCACTCTATCTATCAGATCTAGTCCCTTAAATCTATTTCTCACTTCCACTGTATAATCATAAGGGAGATGATTTAGGTCATATCTGAATGGTCTAGGGGTTTTCCCTACTTTCTTCAATTTAAGTCTTAATTTGGCAATAAGGAGTTCATGATCTGAGCAATAGTCAGCTCCTGGTCTTGTTTTTGCTAACTGTATACAGCTTCTCCATCTTTGGCTTCAAAGAATATAATCAATGTGATTTCGGTGTTGACCATCTGGTGATGTCCACGTGTAGAGTCTTCTCTTGTGTTGTTGGAAGAGGGTGTTTGCAATGACCAGTGCGTTCTCTTGACAAAACTCTATTAGACTTGGCCCTGCTTCATTCCGTGCTCCAAGGCCAAATTTGCCTGTTACTCCAGGTGTTTCTTGACTTCCTACTTTTGCATTCCAGTCCCCTAGAATGAAAAGGACATCTTTTTTGGGTGTTAGTTCTAAAAGGTCTTGTAAGTCTTCATAGAAGCGTTCAACTTCGGCTTCTTCAGCGTTACTGGTTGGGGCATAGGACTGGATTACTATAATGTTGAATGGTTTGCCTTGGAAACGAACAGAAATCATTCTGTCATTTTTAAGATTGCATCCAAGTACTGCATTTCGGACTCTTTTGTTGACCATGATGGCTACTCCATTTCTTCTAAGGGATTCCTGCCCACAGTAGTAGATATAATGGTCATCTGAGTTAAATTCACACATTCCTGTCCATTTTAATTCACTGATTCCTGGAATGTCTATGTTCACTCTTGCCATCTCCTTTTTGACCACTTCCAATTTGCCTTGATTCATGGACCTTACATTCCAGGTTCCTATGCAATATTGTTTTTTACAGCACCGGACTTGCTTCTATCACCGGTCACATCCACAACTAGGTACTGGTTTTACTTTTGCTCCATCCTTTCATTCCTTCTAGAGTTATTTCTCCACTGATCTCCAGTAGCATACTGGGCACCTACCGACCTGGGGAATTCCTCATTCAGTATCCTGTCATTTTGCCCTTTGATAGTGTTCATGGGGTTCTCAAGGCATGTATACTGAAGTCGTTTGCCATTCCCTTCTCCAGTGGACCACATTCGGCTGTGGTCCATGTGATCAGATGGACTAGATTCTTGTGATTATGATTTCAGTGTGTCTGCCCTCTGATGCCCCATCGCAATACCTACCATCGTATTTAGTTTCTCTTACCTTGGGTGTGGGATATCTCTTCACAGCTGCTCAAGAAAGCGCAGCTGCTTCACCTTATCTTGGATGAGGGCTATGTCCTCAAGGCCGCCCCTCCTGACCTTGAACTTGAGTAGATCCTGTCGGCCCTCCCTCGCACAGCCACCGACTATTGGAGGTGGGGTACCTCCTCTCGGCCGCCTGCCCTGGCCTCAGGCGTGGGGTATCTCCTCATGGCCGCGCATCTTTGCATGGTCGGTTGCTCCAGGGCCGGCATGTCTCGCGTCTGCGGGGGTGGGGCCGGGGTCTCTCGGGTCTGCGCCGACCGGTGAGTCTCAGAAAATTCCCTCACACAGTCGATCCCAATGGAGAGGAGAACACAATTTATGGACTCAACTCGAGAAGAGGCCCTATTCCCATTTAACGGCTCGAGAGTAATCCCGAAGTTCCCCTTCCAACAAAAAAGGGGACCTGAGTTCCCTAAAGCAACCTGAGTGAGTTCCTGAGGTCCTCTTCGCTACTCGAGAATTACACCCAGCTTCCCCCCGCAACACGAGAAACACCACAAAATTATCCCCTCAATGCTAGATCAGGAAAATTTGCACTGCACAATTTAAAAGAAATCCCACGTTCCGGCTGGAAAGGCAAAAATGTACTTTACACCCTTTATGTGTCTCAGAAATTTCCCTCACAGAGCTGTCCCCATTGGAGAGGAGAACACACTTTATGCACTCAACTCGAAAAGAGGCCCTATTCCCATGTAATGGCTCGAAAGTATTCCTGAAATTCCCCTTCCTTCACAAAAGGGGAATTGACTTCCCTAAAGCAACACGAGCGAGTAGCTGAGGTCCCCTTGCCAACTGGAGAAGTACACCCAGCTACCCCCAACTCGAGAAACACCACAAAATTATCTCCTCAAAGCAAAATGAGGAAATTTTGGGCTGCAGATCTCAAGAAAAGACCCACATTCCCGCTTGAAAGGCAAAAGGCTACTTGACAAACTTTGTGCGACTCAGAAAGTTCCTTCAAACAGCCGCCCCACTGGAGAGGAAATCACACTTTTTGGACTAAACTCGAGAAGAGGTCCTATTCCCATTTAACGGATCGAGAGTAATCCGGAAGATCCCCTTCCAACAAAAAAGGTGACCTTATTCCCGGAAGCAACCCGAGCGAGTTCATGAGGTCCCTGTTGCAACTCGAGAAGTACCTCCAGCTTCCCATCGCAACTCGAGAAACAACACAAAATTATCCCCTCAAAGCGAAATGAGGAAATTTTGGGCTGCAGAATTTCAAGAGAATTCCCACATTCCCGCTTGAAAGGCATAAGGGTACTTGACACCCCTTATGAGACTCAGAAAATTCCCTCAAACAGCATTCCCGATTGGAGAGTAGAACTCACCTTATGGACTAAACTCGAGAAGAGGCTCTATTCCCATTTAATGCCTCTGGAGTAACCTGGAAGTTCCTCTTGCAACACAAAAGGTGAACTGACTTTCCTGAAGCAACCCGAGCGAGTTCTTGAGGTCCTCGTCGCAACTCGAGAAGTACCCCAAGATTCCCGAAGACACTAGAGAAAAACAACAAAATTATGCCCTCAAATCGAGATGAGGAAATTGTGCGCTGCAGAATGTCAATAGAAATCCCACATTCCCTGTTGAAAGGCAAAAGGATACTTGACATCCTTAATGGGACTCAGAAAGTTCCCTCACACAGCCGTCCCCATTTGAGAGGAGAACACACTTTATGGCCTCACCTCGAGAAGAGGCCCTTTTCCCATTTAACGTCGTGAAAGTAATCCCGAATTCCCACTTGCTTCACAAAAGGGGACTTGACTTCCCTGAAGCAACCGGAATGAGTTCCCGAGGTCGTCGTTGTACCTCGAACATTACTGCCAGCTTCCCGCCGCTTCTCGGGAAACACCAGAAAATTATCCCCTCAGTGCGAGATGAGGTAATTTTGTGCTGGAGGATCTCAAGAGAAAAGCCACATTCCCGATTGAAAGGCAAAATCGTAGTGACACCCTTTATGTGACTCAGAAAGTTCCCTCACACATATGTCCCGATTGGAGAGGAAAAAACACTTTATGGACTCAACAATAGAAGAGGCCCTACTCACATTTAATGGCTCGAGAGTAATCCAGAGGTTCCCCTTCCAACACAAAAGGGGACCTGACTTCCCTGCAGCAACCTGATCGTGTTCCTCAGGTCCCCGTCTCAACTCGAGAAGTACCCCCAGCTTCCCGCCAAATCTCGAGAAACAACACTAAAATATGGCCTCAATGCGACATGAGGAAATTTTGCGTGGCAGTATCTCAAGAGAAATCCCACATTCCCACTTGAAAGGCAAAAGGGTACTTGACACCTTTTATGTGACTCAGAAATTTCCCTCACACAGCCGTCCCCATTGTAGAGGAGAACACACTTTATGGACTCAATTCGAGAAGAGGCCCTATTCCCATTAAATGGCCCGAAAGTAATCCAGAAGTTCCCCTTTCAACACAAAACGGAGACCTGACTTCCCTGAAGCAACCTGGTCTAGTTCCTGTAGTCCCCGCTGCAACTCTAGAAGTACCCCCAGCTTCCCGCTGTAACTCGAGAAACACCACAAAAATATGGCCTCAATGCGAGATGAGGAAATTTTGCACGGAAGTACCTCAAGAGAAATCCCACATTCCCACTTGAAAGGCAAAATGGTTCTTGACACCTTTTATGCGACTCAGAAATTTCCCTCACACAGCCGTCCCCATTGGAGAGGAAAACACACTTTTTGGACTCAACCTGAGTGAAGGACCTATTCCCATTTAACGCCTGGAGAGTGATCCGGAAGTTCCCCTTCCAACACAAAAGGAGAGCTGACTTTCCTGAAGCAACCCGAGCGAGTTCCTGAGGTCCCCGTCGCAACTAGAGAAATACCCGCAGCTTCCCATCGAAACTCTAGAAACACCACAAAAATATGGCCTCAATACGAGATGAGGAAATTTTGGGCAGCAGAATCTCAAGAGAAATCCCACATTACCGCTTGAAAGGAGAATGGGAGCTTGACACCCTTTATGCATCTGGGAAAGTTCACTAATACAGCGGTCCCCATTGCAGATGAGAACAAAATTTACGGACTCAACTCGAGAAGAGGCCCTATTCCCATTGAACTGCTCAAGAGCAATCCCGCAGTTCCCCTTCCAACACAAAGGGAAACTGACTTCTCAGAAGTAACACAGGGGATTACCTGAGGTCCCCGTCACAAATCGAGAGGAAGCCGAAGCTTCCCGCCGACACTCAAGAAAAACCACAAGATTGTGCCCTCAAGGCGAGATGAACAACATTTCCGTTTCCGATTCGGTAAGAGAAATTCAAATGTAACCTCGAGTATCAACTCACAGGACGAGTGGAGACCTAAATGCACGAGCATACTCTATACAATCTCCAGGTACAAATTCAACTCTAATGTGGCCTAACACTCGTATTACAACTCGAGAAGAAAGCGCAGTTCCAGGTCAGAACAAGAGAGGAGAACTGAATCCCCTGGAAAATATTGAGAGCAACCAGAGATCCCTGTCTCCACTGGAGAAGAACAAACAGTTGCCTGACTCAACGCTCAATGCGGCCCTATTCCTCTGCTTCTCCTTATAGAGGAATCCTGAGTTTCCCCTTTCAACACTATAGGAGACCTGACTTCCCTGGGTCAACACGAGCGAGTTCCTGAAATCCCCGTCGCAACTCAAGATGAACTCCAACTTCCCGCCGCAACTCAAGAAACAACACAAAATTATCCCCTCAATGTGAGATGAGGAATTTTTTCCGTGTCAGTATCTCAAGAGAAATCCCACATTCTAGCTTGAAAGGCGAACGGATACTTGACACACTTTATGTGACTCAGAAAGTTCCCTACCATAGCCATCCCCACTAGAGAGGAACACACAATTTATATTCTTAACTTGAGGTGGGGCCCTATTATCATTTAACGACTCGAGAGTAATCCGGAAATTCCCCTTCCAACAAAAAATCGACCTGACTTCTCTGAAGAGACACGGGGATTTCCTGAGGTCCACATTGCAACTCAAGAGGGAGTCCAGGCCTCCTGCCGCAACTCGAGAAACACCACAAAATTATCCCTTCAATGAGAGATGAGGAATTTTTTCTGCAGCAAACTCTCAAGAGAAATCCCACTATTCCAATTTAAACTCGAATGGGAACTTGACACCCTTTAAGCGAACCAAATGTTTCCCCTACATAGCCGTCCACATTGAAGCGGAGCACACAATTTACGTACACAACACTAGATGCGGCCCTATTCATCTCCTGCGACTAGACATGAATCCTGTGGTCCCCTTCAAACAGCAACGATTTCAACCTTCTTGGGACAACGTGATCGAGTTCCTGGGGTCACTGTAACAACTCGAGAGGAACCCCAAGATTTCCACTGCAACTCAAGATAAACGAAAACGTTTCCACATCAATGCGTGCTGAGGAAATTTTCTTCAGCAGAATCTCAAGAGAAATCCCACATTTCCGCATGAAAATCAAACGGGAACTTAACACCCTTTATGCGACCAAAAGCTTCACCGAGATAGCCATCCACATTGAAACGGAGAACACAATATATCTACACAGCACTAGATGCGACCATATTACTCTGCCATGCCTCAAGAGGAATTCCGATGTTCCCCTTCCAATGCGCAAGAAGACCTAATTTCCCTGAAACATCGTGATCTAAGTCCTGAGGTCCCCTTCGCAACTTGAGAGTAACATGAAGCTTCCTGCTGCAAGTCGAGAAACAACACAAAATTATCCCCTCAATTCGAGATGAGGAAATTTTCCGCTGCAGAATCTCAAGAGAAATCCCACATTCCCGCTTGAAATGCGAACGGGAACTTGACACACTTTATGTGACTCAGAAAGTTCCCTAACAGAGCCGTCCCCATTGGAGAGAACACAATTCACGGACTCAACTCGAGAACAGGCCCTATTCTGATTTAACGGCTTGAGAGAAACCCCGAAGTTCCACTTCCAACACAAAAGGGGACCTGACTTCCCTGGGGGAACACGAGCGAGTTCCTGAGGTCCCCGTCGCAAGTCGAAAAAAATACCAAGTTTTACGCCGCAACTCGAGAAACACCACAAAATTTTCCCCTCAATGCGAGATGAGGATAATTTCCGCTGCAGAGTCTCAAGAGAAATTACACATTACCGCTTGAAACCCGAACGGAACTTGACACACTTTATGAGAACTAAAAATTTTCCCCAGGTAGCCGTCCACATTGAAGCAGAGAAGACAATTTATCTACACAGCACTAGATGCGACCCTATTACTCTCCAGTGCTTCGAGAGGAATGGCGATGTTCCTCTTCCAACACGCAAGGAGACCTAAATGCCCTGAGATATCGGGATCGAGGTACTGAGGTCCCCATCGTAACTCGATAGGAACTCAATTCTTACCGCCGCAAGTCGAGAAACACCACCAAATTATCCCCTCAATGCGAGATGAGGACATTTTCCGCTGCAGCATATCAAGAGAAATCCCACATTCCCGCTTGAAAGGTGAACGGGTACTTGACACCCTTTACGCGACTCAGAAAGTTCCCTCACATAGCCATCCGCTTTGGAGAGGCGACCACAATTTAGGACTCAACTCGGTAAGAGGCCCTATTTCCATTCTAAGCCCCGAGCGTAATCCCGAAGTGACTACCAAAACGAAAGAAGATCTGACTTCCCAGGGACTACAGGAGGGAGGTCCTGAGATCCCTTTCCCCTTTCGAGAAGAACTCCAAGCTTCCCACGGCAACTCGAGAAAAACCACAAGATTCTGCACTCAAAGTGAAAAGAGAAAAATTTCCCCTGCAGAATCTCAAGGGATATCCCATATTTCCGCTTAAAACCAGAACGGGTACTTGACACCCTTTATGAGACTCAAAATATTCCGTGACATAGCTGTCCCCACTTGAGAGAACACAATTTATGGACTCAACTTTAGATGAGGCCCTATTCCCATTCCACGCCTCTAGAGTAATCCCGATGTTCCCCTACCAAAACGAAAGGAAACCTGACTTTCCAGGGACTACACGAGCGAGTTCCTGAGGTGTCTGTCGCATCTCGAGAAGGACATTAAGATTCCCATGGCTACTCGTGGAAAACCACAAGATTCTTCACTCAAGGTGAGATGAGGAAAATTTCCCCTGCAGAGTCTCAAGAGAAATCATACATTCCCGCTTGAAATGCAAACAGGTACTTGACACCCTTTATGAGACTCAGGATATTCCCTGACATAGCTGTCCCCACTTGAGAGGAGAACACTATTTATAGACTCAACAATAGATGAGGCCTTATTCCCATTCCACGCCTCGAGAGGAATCCCAATGTTCCCCTACCAAAACGAAAGGAGACCTGTCTTCCCAGGGACTAAACAAGCGAGTTCCTGAGGTCCCCATCACAACTGGAGAAGGACCCCAAGCTTCCCGACGCAAATCGAGAAAAACCACAAGATTCTGCACTCAAGGAGAGATGAGGAAATTTTACCCTGCAGAGTCTCAAGAAAAATCCCACATTCCCGCTTGAAACGCGAACGGGTACTTGACACCCTTTATGAGACTCAAGACATTCCCTGACATAGCTGTCCCCACTTGAGATTAGAACAAAATTTATTGAATCAACTTAAGATGAGGCCCTATTCCCATTCCATGCCTCAACAGTAATCCCGAGGTTCCCCTACCAAAATGAAAGGAGATGTGACTTCCCAGGGACTACACGAGCGAGTTCCTGAAGTCCATGTCACAACTCGAGAGGGACCCCAAACTTCCAGCGACAACTTGAGAAAAACCACAAGATTCTCCCCTCAATGCGAGATGAGGAATATTTCTGCTGAAGAATCTCAAGAGAAATCACACATTCCCCCTTGAAACTCGAAAGGGTACTTTAAACCCTTTTTTGACACACAAAAATCCCTGACTAATCCGTTCCACTGGAGAGGAACACACAATTAACCAATTCAACACAAGATGATGCCCAAATCACTGTCCACGCCACGATTGGAATCCTGAGGTTCCCCTTCCAAAACGATTGGAGACCTGAGGTCCCAGAGGCAACACGAGCGAATTCCTGAGTTCCCCGTAGCAATCGAGAAGGAACCAAAGTTTCCCGCCTCAACTCGAGAAAAACCATAAGATTCTGCACTCAAGGTGAGATGAGGAAAATATCCCATTTAGAATCCCACGAGAAATCCCACATTCCCGCTTGAAGCTCGAAAGGTTACATGACACCCTTTATGAGACTCATGGCATTCCATGACATAGCTGTCGCCTCATGAGACGAGAACACAATTTATGGACTCAACTTTACATGAGGCCATATTCCCATTCCATGCCTCGAGAGTAGTACCGAAGATCCCCTACCAAAAGGAAAGGAGACCTGACTTCCCAGGGACTACACGAGCGAGTTCCTGATATCACCGTCAAAAATGGAAAGGGACGCCAAGCTTCAAGCTGTAACTTGAGAAAAACCACAAGATTCTCGCTTCAATGCAAGTTGAGGAACATTTCTGCTGCAGAGTCTCAAGTGAAATCACAAATTCCTTACTTGAAACCCGAATGGATACTTGACACCCTTTATGTGACTCAAGACATTTCCTGACATACCTGTCCCCACTTGAGAGGAGAACACAACTTATGGACTCAAATTTAGATAAGGCCCTATTCTCATTCCACGCCTCAAGTGTAATCCCGAAGTTCCCCTACCAGAGGAAAGGAGACCTGATTCCCAGGGACAACACAAGCGTGCCCCTGGGGTGCACGTTGTAAGTCGAAAAGGACCCCAAGTTTCCGCCGCAACTCGAGAAAAACCACAAGATTCTTCACTCAAGGTGAGATGAGGAAAATTTCCCCTGCAGAGTCTCAACAGAAATCCCACATACCCTTTTAAACTCGAACGGGCACTTGACAATATTTCTGTGACACAAAAAGGACCCTTACTAAGCCGTCCCCACTGGAGAGGAGCAAACATTTAACAGACTCATCTCTGGATGAGGCTCAATTCACATTCGATGCCTAGAGTTAATTCCCGAAGTACCCTTTCCAACTGGAAAGAAGACCTGACTTCCCTGGGGCAACACGAGCGATTTCCTGAGATCCCCGTCGCAACCCGAAAGGGACCCCAAGGATCCAGCCGCAACTCGAGAAAAACCACAAGATTCTCCCCTCAATGCGAGATGAGAAATAGTTCTAGGGCAGAGTCTCAAGAGAAATCACACATTTACCCTTGAAACTCGAAAGGGTACTTTAAACCATTTCTTTGACACAAAAAGATCCCTGACTAATCCGACCCCACTGGAGAGGAACACACAATTAATGGACGCAACACAAGATGATGTCCAAGTCACATTCCATGCCACGAGAGGTATCCCGAGGTTCCTCTTCCAACACGATTGGAGACCGGATGTCCCTGGGGCAACATGAGCGAATTCCTGAGATACCGTCACAATCCAGAAGGAGCCAAATCATCCCACCGCAACTCGAGAAAAAACGTTAAGATTCTGCACTCAAGGTGAGCTGAGGAAAATTTCCCATGGAGAGTCCCAAGAGAAATCCCACATTCCCGCTGTAAACTCGAAAGGGTCCATGACACCCTTTATGTGACTCAAGACATTCCCTGACATAGCTGTCGCCACATGAGAGGAGAACAAAATTTATGGACTGAACTTTAGATGAGGCCATATTCCCATTCGATGCCTTGAGAGTAATCCCGAAATCCCCTACCAAAACGAAAGGAGACCTGACTTCCCAGGGACTACACGAGTGAGTTCCTGATATCACCATTCACAACCCAAAAGGGACCACAAGCTTCAAGCCACAACACGAGAAAAACCACAAGATTCTCTCCTCAATGCGAGAGGAGGAACATTTCTGCTGCAGAGTCTCAAGAGAAATCACACATTCCTGCTTGAAACTCGAGAGGCTACTTGAAACCCTTTGTGAAACACAAAAAGGTCCCGGACTAAGCCATCCCCACTGGAGAGGAGCACACAATTATCGGACTCAACACGAGAAGCAAATCACATTCCACGCCACGATTGGAATCCCGATGTTCCCCTTCCAATATGATCGGAGACCTGCCATCCCTGGGATAACAAGAGCGAGTTTCTGAGGTCCCCATTGCAACTCGAGAAGGCCCCCAAGCTTCCTGCCGCAACTCGAGACAAACCACAAGATTGTGCACTCAAGGTGTGATGAGGAAAATTTTCCCATGCTAAGTCTGAAGAGAAATCCCACATTCCTGCTTGAAAATCGAAAGGGTACATGACACCCTTTATGCGACTCAAGACATTCCCTGACATAGCTGTCGCCACATGAGACGAGAAAAAATTTATGGACTCAAATTTAGATGAGGCTGTATTCCCATTCCATGCCTCGAGAGTAATCCTGAAATCCCCTACCAAAACGAAAGGAGACCTGACTTCCCAGGGACTACACGAGCGAGTTCCTGATATCACTGTCGCAACCCAAAAGGGACCCCAAGCTTCAAGTTGCACCACATTTCTGCTGCAGAGTTTCAAGAGAAATCACACATTCCTGCTTGAAACTTGATAGGGTATTTGAAACCCTTTCTGAAACACAAAAAGATCCCGGATTAAGCAGTCCGCACTGGAGAGGAGCACACAATTATCGGACTCAACACAAAATGAGAAGCAAATCACATTCCACGCCACGATTGGAATCCCGAGGTTCCCCTTCCAACACGATGGGAGATCTGCCGTCCCTGGGATAACACGAGCGAGTTTCTGGGGTCCCCGTTGCAACTCGAGAAGGACCCCAAGCTTCCCGACGCAACTCGAGACAAACCACAAGATTGTGGACTCAAGGTGTGATGAGGAAAATTTTCCCATGCTTAGACCGAAGAGAAATCCCACATTCCCGCTTGAAACTCGAACCAGGACTTGACACACTATATGCGACCCAAGACATTCCTTGACCCATCTGTCCCCACTGTAGAGAAGAACACAATTTATGGACTCAATTTTAGATGAGGCCGTATTCCCATTCTACACCTCGAGTGTAATCCCGAAGCTCTCCTTGCAAAAAGAAAAGTGACCTGACCTCCCTGAAGTAAACAGAGCTAGGTTCTGAGGGCACTGTCTCAACTCGAGAGGGACTACAAGCTTCCCGCATCAACTTGATAAAAACCACGAGATTCCCACATCAATGCGGGATGAGGAATATTCTGCTGCAGAGTCTCAAGGGAAAACCCACATTACCGCTTGAAATTCGAACGGGTACTTGACACCCTTTCTGCACCCATAAAAGTTCCCTGACTAAGCCGTCCCTACTGGAGAGGAGCACACAATTTAAGGAGTCATTTCTAGATGACTTCCATTTGCCATTCCACTCCTGGAGAATAATGCCGAAGTTTCCCTTCCAACACGTAAGGGTCCTGACTTCCCTGGGGCAGGACCAGTGAGTAACTGAGGTCCCCGTCGCAACTCGAGAAGGATCCAAAGCTTCCCGCCGCAACTAGAGAAAAAACACAAGATTCTGCACTCAAGGCAAGATGAGAAATATTTCCCATATAGAGTCTCAAGAGAAATACCACATTCCCTCTTGAAACTCGAACGGATACTTGACACCCTTTATGCGACTCAAGACATTCCCTGACATAGCTGTCCCCACTTGAGAGGAGAACACAATTTCTGGACTCAACTTTAGATGAGGCCCTACTCCCATTCCACGTCTCCAGAGTAATCCCAAAGTTCCCCTATCAGAGGCAAGGAGACCTGACTTCCCAGGGATAACACGAGCGTGTTCTTTGGGTGCCCATAGTAAGTCGAAAAGGACCCCAAGCTTCCGCCTCAACTCGAGAAAAAACACAAGATTCTGCACTCAAGGTGAGATGAGGAAAATTTTCCCTGCAGAATCTCAAGAGAAATCCCACATACCCTTTTAAACTCTGACGGGCACTTGACATTATTCCTGCGACACCAAAAGGACCATTATTAAGCCGTACCCACTGGAGAGGAGCACACAATTGATAGACTCATCATTAGGTGAGGCCCAATTCACATTCGACGCCTCGAATGAAATCCCAAAGTACCCTTTCCAACAGCAAATGAGACCTGACTTCCCTGGGGCAACACGAGCGCTTTCCTGAGATCTCCATCGCAACCCAAAAGGGACCTCAAGCATCCAGCCGTAACTCGAGAAAAACCAGAAGATTCTCCCCTCAATGCGAGATGAGCAATATTTCTGCTGCAGAGTCTCAAGAGAAGTCATATATTCCCGCTTGAAACTCAAAGGGTACTTTAAACCCTTTCTTTCACACAAAATAGATCCCTGACTAATCCGTCCCCACTGGAGAGGAACACACAATTAACGGACTCAACAAAAGATGATGCCCAAATTACATTCCACGTCACGAGGTTCCTCTTCCAACATAATTGGAGACGGGACGTCCATGGGGCAACATGAACGAATTCCTGAGGTACCGTCACATTTAAGAAGGAGCCAAATCATCCCGAAGCAACTCGAGAAAAACCACAAGATTCTGCACTCAAGGTGAGCTGAGGAAAATTTCCCATGGAGAGTCCCAAGAGAAATCCCACATTCCTGCTGTAAACTCGAAAGGGTCCATGACACCCTTTATGTGACTCAAGACATTCCCTGACTAGCTGTCGCCACATGAGAGGAGAAAAAATTATGGACTCAAATTTAGATGAGGCCGTATTCCCATTCCATGCCTCGAGAGTAATCCTGAAATCCCCTACCAAAACCAAAGGAGACCTGACTTCCCAGGGACTACATGATCGAGTTCCTGATATCACCATTGCAACCTGAAAGGGACCACAAGCTTCAAGCCCCCACATGAGAAAAACCACAAGATTCTCCCCTCAATGGGAGATGATGAATATTTCTGCTGCAGAGTCTCAAGGGAAATCACACATTCCTGCTTGAAACTCGATACAGTATTGAAACCCTTTCTGAAACACAAAAAGAACCCAGACTAAGCCGTCCCCACTGGAGAGGAGCACACAATTATCGGACTCAACACAAAATGAAAAGCAAATCACATTCCATGCCATGATTGGATTCCCGAGGTTCCCCTTCCAACACGATTGGAGACCTGCCGTCCCTGGGATAACACCAGCGAGTTTCTGAGGTCCCCATCACAACTTGAGAAGGACTATAAGCTTCGCACCGCAACTCGAAACAAACCACAAGATTGTGCACTCAAGGTGTGATGAGGAAAATTTTCCCATGCTTAGACTGAACAGAAATCCCACATTCCCGCTTGAAACTCGAACCAGGACTTGACACACTATATGCGACCCAAGACATTCCTTGACATAGCTGTCCCCACTTGAGAGAAGAACACAATTAATGGACTCAATTTTATTATTATTATTTTTTTTATTTTTGGACTCAATTTTAGATGAGGCTGTATTCCCATTCTACTCCTTGAGTGTAATCCCGAAGATCTCTTTGCAAAAAGAGAAGTGACCTGACCTCCCTGAAGTAAAAGGAGCTAGGTTCTGAGGTCACTGTGTCAACTTGAGAGGGACTACAAGCTTCCCGCAGCAACTTGATAAAAACCACGAGATTCCCAAATCAATGCGAGATGAGGAATTTTCTGCTGCAGTGTCTCAAGGGAAAACCCACATTACCGCTTGAAATTCGAAGAGGACCTTGACACCCTTTCTGAAACCATAAAAGTTCCTTGAGTAAGCCGTCCCTGCTGGAGAGGAGCACACAATTTATGGACTCATCTCTAGATGACGTCCAATTGCCATTCCACGCCTCGAGAATGATCCCGAGATTTCCCTTCCAAAACACAAGGAGACCTGACTTCCCTGGGGCATGACCAGCAAGTAACTGAATTCCCCGTCGCAACTCGAGAAAGACCCCAAGCTTCCAGCCGCAACTTGAGAAAAAACACAAGATTCTGTACTCAAAGCGAGATGAGGAAAATTTCCCCTGCAGAGTCTCAAGGGAAATCCTATATTCGCGTTTGAAATTCGAAGGGACACTTGACACCCTTTATGCGACTCAAGACATTCCCTGACATAGCTGCCCCCACTTGAGAGGAGAACACAATTTATGGACTGAACTTTAGATGAGGACCTATTCCCATTTCACGCCTCAAGAGTAATCCCGATGGTCCCCTACCAAACGAAAGGAGACATTACGTCCCATGGACTACACGAGTGAGTTCCTGAGGTCCCTGTCACAATTCGAAAAGGACCCCAATCTTCCCGCCGCAACACGAGAAGAACCACAAGATCCTGCACTCAAAGTGAGATGAGGAAAATTTCCCCTTTGAATCTCAAGAGAAATCGCAATTTTCTGCTTGAAATTTGAACGGGTACTTGACACCCTTTATGCTACTCAAGACATTCCCTGATAGCTGTCCCCACTTGAGAGGACAACAAAGTTTATGGACAAACGTTAGATGAGGCCCGATTCGCATTCCTCACCTCATTAGTAATACCGATGTCCCCCTCCCAAAACGAAATGAGTCATGACTTTCCAGGGAATACACCAGCGAGTTCCTGAGGTCCCTGTAGCAACTTGAGAAGGACACCTAGCTTCCCGCCTAAACTCGAGAAAAACCACAATATTCTGCACTCAAGGTGAGATGTGGAAAATTTCCCCTACAGAATATCCAGAGAAATCCCACATTCCCGCTTGAAATGCGAAAAGTTCCTTTACACCCTTTATGTGACTCAAGACATTCCCTGGCATAGCTGTCCCCACTTGAGAGGAAAACACAATTCATGGACTCAACTTTACATGAGACATTATTCCCATTCCACACTTCGAGAGTAATCGCGAAGTTCCAATACCATAAGGAAAGGGGACCTGAATTCCCAGGGTCTACACGAGTGAGTTCCTGAGGTCTGTGTCACGACTCGAGAAAGACCCCAAGCTTCCCGCCACAGCTCAGAGAAAAACCAAAGATTCTGAACTCCAGGTGAGATGAGGAAAATTCCCCTGGCAGAGTCAAGAGATATCCAACATTCCCGCTTGAAACGCCAACAAGTAATTGACACCCTTCATGCGTCTCAAGACATTCCTTGACATAGCTGTCCCAATTTAAGAGGACACCACTATTTACTGACTCATCTTTAGATGAGGCCCTATTCCCATTCCATGCCTCGAGAGTAATCCCGATGTTCCCCTACCAAAACGAAACGAGACCTGACTTCCCAGGGACTACAGGAACGATTTACTGAGATCCCTGTCTCAACTCGAGAAGGACGCCTAGCTTACCAAGCAAACACGAGAAAAACCACAAGATTCTGCACTCAAGGTGAGATGAGGAAAATTTCCAATGCAGAGTCTCAGGAGAAATCCCACATTCCCTGTTGAAACACGAACGGGTATTTGACAGCCTTTATGCGACTCAAGACATTCCCTGACATAGCTGTCCCCACTTGAAAAGATAACGATATTTATGGATTCAAAATAGATGAGACCCTATTCCCATTCCACACCTTGAGAGTAATACCAATGTTCCCCTACCAAAACGAAAGGAGACCTGACTTCCTTGGGACTCCACGAGTGAGTTCCAGAGATCCCTGTCGCAAATCGAGAAGGACCCCAAGCAACCCGCCGCAACTCGAGAAAAAAACACAAGATTCTGCCTTAAAGGTGAGAAGAGGAAAATTTTCCCTGCAAAGTCTAAAGAGAAATCGCACGTTCCCGCTTGAAACGCGAACGGGTACTTGACACCCTTTATGCGACACAAGACATTCCCTGACATAGCTGTCCACACTTGAGAGGAAAACACAATTTATGCACTCAACTTGAGATGAGGCCCTATTCCCAATCCACGCCTCGAGAGTAATCCCGATGTTTCCCTACCAAAAGGAGAGGCGACCTGACTTCCCAGGTACTACACCAGCGAGTTCCTGAGGTCCCTGGTGCAACTCGAGTAGGACCCCAAGCTTCCTGCCGCAAATCGAGAAAAACCACAAGATTCTGCACTCAAGGTGAGATGAGGAAAATTCCCCCTGTAGACTCTCAAGAGAAATCCCATATCCCCGCTTGAAACGTGAACGGGTACTTGACACCTTTTTTGCGACTAAAGACATTCCATGACATAGCTGTCCACATGTGAGAGCAAAACACAATTTATGGACTCAACATTAGATGAGGCCCTATTCCCATTCCATGCATTGAGAGAAATCCCGAGGTTCCCCTACCAAAACGAAAGGAGACATGACTTCCTAGGGACTACACGAGCGATTTCCTGATGTCTGTTTCGCAACTTGAGAAGGACCCCAGGCTTCCCGCCGAAACTCGAGATAACCCACAAGATTCTGCACTCAAGTTGAAATGATGAAATTTCCCCCAGCAGAGTCAAGAGAAATTCCAAATTCCCGCTAGAAAGGCTAATGGGTACTTGACACCCTTTATGCGACTCAAGTCATTCCCTGATATAGGTGTCCCCAAATGAGAGGAGAACACAATTTATGGACTCAACTTGAGATGAGGCCCTATTCCCATTCCATGCCTCGAGAGTATTCCCGATGTTCCCCTACCAAAATGAAAGGAGACCTGACTTCCAAGGGACTCCACGAGCGAGTTCCTGAAGTCCCTGTCGCAACTCGAGAAGGACTTCAAGCTTCCCGCCAAAACTCGAGAAAAATTGCAAGATTCTGCACTGAAGGTGAGATGAGGAAAATTTCCCCTGCAGAGTCTCAAGAGAAATCCCACATTACCGCTTGAAATGAGAACGGGTATTTGACAACCTTTATGTGACTCAAGACATTCCCTGACATAGCTGTCCCCACTTGAGAGGAGAACATAATTTATGGACTCAACTTTAGATGAGGCCCTATTCCCATTCCACGCCTCAAGAGTAATCCATATGTTCACCTACCAAAACGAAAGGAAACCTGACTTCACAGGGATTACACGAGCGAGTTCCTGACCTACCTGTTGCAAATTGAGAAGGGCCCAAAGCTTCCTGGCACAACACGTGAAAAAACACAAGATTCTGCACTCAAGGTGAAATGAGGAAAATTTCCCCTGCAGAGTCTCAAGAGAAATCCTACATTCCCACTTGAAACGTGAACCGATACTTGACACCCTTTAGGCGACTCAAGACATTCCCTGATATAGCTGTCCCCTCTTGAGAGGAGAAGACAATTTATGGACTCAACGTTAGATGAGGCCCTATTCCCATTCCACGCCTCGAGAGAAATCCCGATGTTACCCTACCAAAACGAAAGGAGACTTGACTTCCCAGGGACTACAAGAGGATGAACTTGAGGTCCCTTTCGTAACTCGAGAAGGACCCCAAGCTTCCAGCCACAACTCTAGAGATTTCACAAGATTCTGCACTCTAGGTGAAATGAGGAAATTTAACCATGCAGAGTCTCAAAAGAAACCACATATATCCGCTTGAAACTCATTCCCTCTCTTTCTTGAACTTGCCAAATTCAGTCTGTCTCTTCCTCTCTGTGTTTCTCCTCTGGATGCTTGCATGCCTGAGAAATGCATGTACGCATGTATATTGTTGACCTTCAGTTCAGTTCAGTTCAGTTCAGTCGCTTAGTCGTGTCCGACACTTAGCAACCCCATGAACCACAGCACGGCAGGCCTCCCTGTCCATCACCAACTCACGGAGTTCACACAAACTCATGTCCATCGAGTCGGTAATGCCATCCAGCCACCTCATTCTCTGTCATCCCCGTCTCCTCCTACAACCAATCGCTCCCAGCATCAGAGTCTTTTCCAGTGAGTCAACTCGTCACATGAGGTGGCCAAAGTGTTGGAGTTTCAGCTTTAGCATAAGTCCTTCCAAGGAACACCCAGGATTGATCTCCTCTAGAATGGACTGGTTGGATCTCCTTGCAGTCCAAGGGACTCTCAAGAGTCTTCTCCAGCACCACAGTTCAAAAGCATCAATTCTTCAGCGATCAGCTTTCTTCACAGTCCAACTCTCACATCCATACATGACCACGGGAAAAACCATAGCCTTGACTAGACGGACCTTGGTTGGCAAAGTAATGTCTCTGCTTTTTAATACGCTATCTAGGCTGGTCATAACTTTCCTTCCAAGGAGTAAGCGTCTTTTAATTTCATGGCTGCAATCAGCATCCGCAGTGATTTTGGAGCCCCAAAAAATAAAGTCTGACACTGTTTCGACTGTTTCTCCATCTATTTCCCAAGAAGTGATTGGACCAGATGCCATGATCTTCGTTTTCTGAATGTTAAGCTTCAAGACAACCTTTTCACTCTCCTCTTTCATTTTCATCAATAGGCCTTTGAGTTCCTCTTCACTTTCTGCAATAAGGGTGGTGTCATCTGCATATCTGAGGTTATTGATACTTCTCCCAGCAATCTTGATTCCAGCTTGTGCTTCTTCCAGCCCAGCGTTCCTCATGAGGTCCTCTGCATAGAAGTTAAATAAGCAGGGTGACAATATACAACATTGACGTACTCTTTTTCCTATTTGGAAGCAGTCTGTTGTTCCATGTCCAGTTCTAACTGTTGCTTCCTGACATGCATACAGGTTTCTTCAGACGCAGGTCAGGTGGTCTGGGATTCCCATCTCTTTCAGAATGTTCCACAGTTTATTGTGATCCACACAGTCAAAGGCCTTGGCATAGTCAATGAAGCAGAAATAGATGTTTTCCTGGAACTCTCTTGCTTTCTCCATAATCCAGCGGATGATGGTAATTTGATCTCTGGTGCCTCTGCCTTTTCTAAAACCTGCTTGAACATCTGGAAGTTCTTGATTCACATATTGCTGAAGCCTAGCTTGGAGAATTTTGAGCATGACTTTACTAGTGTGTGAGATGAGTGCAATTGTGCTGTAGTTTGAGCATTCTTTGGCATTGCCTTTCTTTGGGATTGGAATGAAGACTGATCTTTTCCAGTCCTGTGGCCATTGCTGAGTTTTCCAAATTTGCTGGCATATTGACTGCAGACTTTCACAGCATCATCTTTAAGGATTTGAAATAGCTCAATTGGAATTCTATCACCTCCACTAGCTTTGTTTGTAGTGATGCTCTCTAAGGCCCACTTGACTTCACATTCCAAGATGTCTGGCTCCAGGTGAGTGATCACGCCATTGTGATTATCTTGCTCGTGAAGATCTTTTTTGTACAGTTCTTCTGTGTATTCTTGCCACCTTTTCTTAATATCTTCTGCTTCTGTTAGGTCCCTACCATTTCTGTCCTTTATCGAGCCCATCGTTGCATGAAATGTTCCCTTGATAGCTCTAATTTTCTTGAAAAGATCTCTTGTTTTTCCTATTCTGTTGTTTTCCTCTATTTCTTTGCATTGATCGTTGGGGAATTGTTGACCTAGGGTGAGGCTTTAGGGTTTCATTTCAAGAGAGGTAAAGGTTTCGGGTAGGAGTTCGTGTTAGGGGAAAGGATATGTCTGGGGTTTGTTCTGGGAGACTTAGTGGTGTGAGTTCTCAGTCTCTTTTATGAAGGAACCCCTTCTCCGATATTCTGCTTGCAAATATTCTTTTGTGTTCAGATTGTTACCATTTTGATAAGTGAATGCTTAGCTTTTCTGATGCAAAGCTGTTCAGTGGATGGAAGCAAGTTGGTGTCTTTTGGTTTCCTGTTTCCTTGACTTGAAGAGACCCAATTTTCTTCCCCCTCCCACACACGCGTTGAGAAGTCCCTGACATTAAGGAGCCAATGGCCCTTGTTTCTTTCCAGGAGTTTCATCACTTCAGGTTTGTATTGACGTGTTTCCCTAAATCTGAAATGTTATGAGAACAATACCTAATGTGATTGTTCAGATGGAACCATCTCCAATTTCCACGGCCTTTCGTTGCAGAGGCTCTACTTCCCATTCGTATTGCCTCCCCACCTTTGGTATTGAGAAATTGACCGTTGATGCTTGGGTTTATTTCTGGACCCTCAATTCCATTCCATGTATCTGGTTCTGCGTGTTTGATTTCTTCCCAGTACCATGCTGTCCTGATGATCCTAGTGTGATACTCTAATTGGCTATCAGGCAGCCTGCTATGTCCATTTCAGGGCTTTGTGACAGATTACATTGACTCTTTTGACTCCTTTGTTTTTCCATAGATATTCTGGAATTCTTTGGTTATAATGACCTGAGGACACCCGTTGGTATTTTGAGAGGAATAGCGTGGAAACTCTGGATTGCCCCACGGTGGGGGTTGGGGGGAGGGGGAAGTGATATCATTTTACCAGGAGGAATTCCTCTGATCTGTGAGCACAGCTTATTTTCCATTGGATTGTTGGACTTCACCTTCTTTCATCCATCTCTTGAAGTTCTCTGAGAAGAAGGGCTTCCCTCCTGGGTTAGATGGACTCCTAGCTATTGCCTTTCAGGGAATGTCACTGTCAGTGGGGTTGATAATTGCCTTCTTCTAAGCGTTTGCTGGAAGTGTTAGAAATGCCAAGGAGTTTTCTTCCCCTTCCTCACTGTCCATTTCTCTGAGCCTCCAGGTAGAACAGGCCTATTCCAGGGTCCCACGGGGCTCGCGGAATGCAGCTAGACCGTATTTCTCAGGCCTCAGTGCTGGGCATCATCCGGTGTACTCTCCCTGTCCCTTCCTTCTCCTGGTGTCTCCTTCAGGCCCATTTGTGTTCATGTCATTTGTGTATTAAGAGCCAAATCCTGCCTAAGCTCTGTGTATGCAAACAGTTGTCTCCCAGCTTGGGATGTGTCATTTGCGCCTTTCAGACGGTTTTTCCCAGAGTCCAAATCTTGCATTTGACAAAGTTCACTGTGTTCCCTTGTTACTCTTTGTGTAGTGCCTTTCTGTATTTTGTGTGAAGACACAGAACTCATGCTAATCTCTGCTCCATTTCCTTCTGGATTTGTGAACCGTTTTGCATGGAACTTATGTCTAGGAATCATTTCAAGTGCATTTGTTGAGAGGTGGCAAGTTTCCATGGACATGCATGTCATCCGCTCTGGTTTCCAAATGTGTTGCTCCTAAACTGTTTCGGATATCTTCTGGGAAAGATGGGTGTTTTTCAGCTTGCATTTCCACAGAAGAATGGACTCAGCAGTTCTAGCTCAGGGACGCTGTGTCCAGTGAAAAGAGAGTTGGGTGCGGCCTCCCTTTCAGCACCAATCCCAAGTTCAGGTTGACAGGCCTCTGAACTTCCATCTGTGATCCAGATTCCACAGGCATCCTTGTGTGCCCTTGGCTGCGTGAGCAGCTGAAGGGAGTTTCGTCTCCGAAGGTGCCCAGCAGGCCTGCAGCTTCAGACCGCCAGAGGTGAGCATCTCAGAGGACAGGAGCCATCGTGCCAGAAGTGGAGTGGGATCCACCCTGAGGTTGGGCACTGATCGTCAAGTGATGTTCCTGTGGGACTATGATGGGTCCGCCACACTCTTCTCCCACATAGCGAGAGAGATGTCTATGAGATCTGCTAGGCCCTCCACTCCCTCTTGTGGTCCCGAAGGCTGGTTGTCACCATCCTGAGCACCTAGCTCTGAGATGATGGCCACCTCCACCTACAATGTATGTCCCTTTTCCCACGTGTCCATGCAAAGTGTCAGGCCATCTCTGAGTTACACTAGCCATGTGCTTTGCCTGTCATTGGACCTGCAGATGTTTCTTCTGTTTCCTTCCTAATAACTGATTTTCTCGAGCATGTGGGTGCCACAAGGATGGTTTGTCTTTCTCTGCCCTTGTGTTCTGAGGAACACTTCTCCCTTTGTTGGTGTGGGTTTATCTTTCCATTTATCCTGCATGGTTTATTGTTGTGAGTTGGTTTGTATCGGCAGAAGAACTCAGCCTTCCACTTGTGCCTGATGCGTCCCACTTACAACAGGACGACCTACCTGGAGATTCTGAGCACATTTGCCGTGATGACTTCATTTGGCAGATGATATCTTGAAAGGATCTACAGAGTCCATTCAGATATCCAAAGGCTCCTTCAAATGACACAGAAACCAGAATTCTCCAGTTTGGTCTTCCAATATGTGGGGAGTCAGAACAATCCCCTGGAGAAGGGAAAAGCTACCAACTCAAGGATTCTGGCCTAGAGAATTCCATGGACTGTAGAATTCATGGGGATGCCAAGACTCTAACAATACTGAGAGACTATAACTTTCACCTTCAGTCAGACAAAAATCCAGTTTCCTCTCATTTTAGTGATTGGCATTGATTGGGGACCCCGAAACGATGGGAAGAAATGCAGAGAGAAGTAGACTCAATGTTTTCAGGTGGGGGAGAGAGGAACGGGGAGTGCTTGCCATGAATCCAGGCTTTGCTGGGAAGTGGGAGGGGGATAGAATGAGTGTTTCAGAATGTAGAGAGTGGTGATGCTTACACAGCATTGTGAAGGCCTCCATCTTCCCAAATGGCATCAAAGAAGGAAAATTTATTGGCATACACTTGTGAGCAAAATATACAGAAAGCCATAAAAGACATAAAAGAAGAGAGGAAATATGCCTAGAAGCCTGATGAAAATCAGCTCAGGGGAAGGGAAGTCAATCTCCCCTGGGTGGGGAGGGAGTGGACGGCGTCCACGGGGAACACACAGGGATGGAGGCTGCAG
Source organism: Moschus berezovskii (assembly GCF_049115385.1). Lineage (NCBI taxonomy): Eukaryota > Metazoa > Chordata > Mammalia > Artiodactyla > Moschidae > Moschus > Moschus berezovskii. The sequence continues at coordinate 3,016,982 of NC_142469.1, forward strand.
AGCCAACCGCGCCCCTGGACGATGTGTTTGCTGAAAGGGCTCTGGAAGTCTGTCCAGAGCAGGGACCTGTTCTCCCTGCAGGGGTGGGACAGTCATGGTGGGCATCTGAGTCTCTGGCAGCAGCCAGGGCAGGCTTCCCTTGTGCAGGTGGTTACTCAGCCCCTGACTCGGGTTCTGCCGCCAAAGCCCAAGCAGGTGCATGTACACGTGAAGGTGGAGGTTCTGGAAGGCATGGTGAGACATCGGGGCCTGGGGCTGGGAGTCGTGCAGGTACAGAGTTCCGATGTGCTCAAGGGACTGTCAAGTACCCAGTTTGCCCCGTAGCTTTGGCAGGGTTGTCTTAGGTCTCGATCTCCCCTCATTGGATCCCTGCGTCCTGCACCTGGAGCTCCCAACTCTGTAGGGACGGGTCTTGTACGTGGAGGCTGGCTGAGTTTCATGGCCAGAGCTAGAGCTGGGAGAGAAGAAGAATTTGCCAAATGCCAGCCTTGCCATGAGCCTAAGGGGACATGAAGACTTCCTAGAGATTCGCTAAGAAGGCCCTGCTTTGGAGTCTTCTCTGCAGTCTCCAAGATGGGTGGTGTGAGGCCAGCCTTTGGTCCAGGCCCAGCCCCACTCTGGGGGACTCCTCCCTGTGTGGCTAAGCACCGCCTCCCCACACTCACATGCAGCAGCCCCAGGAGCCTCAACTCTGTGCTCTGCACTGCTGGGCTCCAGGCTCTCCTGCTGCCTCCAAGGAAGGGCTTCTCAGAGCTCTGGGTCAGAGCCGGGTGTGCTGAGCTCCGTGGCAGCCTGAGACTAGGCCCCGTAGTGTGTGCTTGGTGGAGTCTGTGCAGCAGGCCTTGCCTGCTTCCTCTTCTTCGCCAGTTTGGCTGAGCCCTCCGTGGCCACGCTCACCTGGAGCCTGTACTGGGCTTCCTGGGCAGGGGCCTGGTGCTCTGAACCCTCCCTCAGGGTGGTGGTGGGGGTGTTCCCCTCAGGGGCCACTTCGGGTGGGACGCTCTACAATGACAGTGACCATCAGCAGCACTCCTTCGATATTTCTGAGCTGTGCCTGGCCAGGATGGCTGCTGCCTCTGCCCATCTGCCCTTCTGCTCCCAGAAAGCGCAGAGACGAGTGTCTGCTCAGATACGCAATCGGGAGGACAGAGATACCCCTGAGGGAGTGAGGTCAGCCTGGGAAGCCAGCTCTGCCTGAATGCTTCCCATGCCACCAGCCTGCTCTCCCCTGTGGTGTGGACAAAAGCGACCCACGAGCTCCTGACCAATATGCGGCTGGGCTTGCTTAAGGCAGACACACCCCGAGAAATCCCCATCAACACACAGGCAAAGGCCTCAGGCTTCCCCATGTGGGACAGGAGAGGTGACCGGACCCGGCCTGGGCCTCCCTGTTACCTTTCTGTTCCTTAGGGCAAAGGGCCAGAGGCCTCTCCGGGGTCCCTGAGCCAGCGTCATCCACGTTCCCACATTCTCTGCCTGTGAGTTCGCCTGAGGCCCCGGCCTCTGGGCAGGGGCAAACAACAGAACATCTTGAAAGCAAGTGATCTGGCTGGGGACTCCTCTCCACTGAGGAGGCCTGGATACCAGGGTTGCCGGTTCTGTTGGGTTCTGTTGCCAGGAAGTGACATCATTTCCTGGTTCATGGTGAAAGTCACTTCCACAAAGCTCCCCAAGGGAACCTCTGGGTTTCTGGCTGTTTCCACATGCCCTTAGGCCACGTGCAGGCACAATGACACACACAGCCCACCCCACAGCATTGGGGAGACCTGGGTGCAGCCAGGGCCTGAGCTCTGAGGACACAGCTGCTTTCAGCCCAGGCTCCTTCTCAGAAGTGAAGTGGCCCTGGGCAAGGCATGTGCCCTGCAGGTTTACCCACTCTCTCCATCTGCAGAGTGGGGGTCACTCTCCCATTTCCTGCCTAGGTCTGTCAGCCTATGAACAGCTCCAGTGCCTGTTCAAACATTTGCCGCTATCACATGGAGCTTGGACACTGAGACTTCCCAAAGGATGGATTCCACACAGGGCTGACCTAGCACAGTATGGGGCAGAATCAGGGCTGGATGGGCTTTGGGACCTGGGAAAAGGCAGTCCCCTTTCTGCCTATTTCTTGACCCCTGCATTTGGAGGACCGGAAAGTCATATTCAGACATCACCCCGTCTGATATCAACCTTCCCCATCTTCCTCAATTGCCCCACTCGGCCTCGAAGGCTGGGGGAGTCTGCCCCAACAGTGGCTCCCCGCATCCTTGTCCTTGAGTCTCATTATCTTGAGTCATTTTCCCCCTTGGGGAAAAGCACAGTCATTGTTTCCAACCACAAGAAAGATTCATGCAAATTCTATGAAATCGAATCATTTCCTCTCTCCATTGTTCAGTCTCTCTCCCTCGTTCCCTCTCTTTCTTGACCTTTCCAAATTCATTCTGTCTCTTTCTCTCTGTGTCTCCCCTCTGGGTGCTCGCATGCATGTGAATGCATGGACGCATGTATGTTGTTGAACTTGTTTGAGGGTTTAGGGTTTCGTGTCCAATGAGTTAAAGGTTTGTCGTTGGATTTGGTGTTAGGGGAAGGGATAGGTATGGGGTTTGTTCTGGGAGACGCGTAGGAACACCTTCTCCGATATTCTGCTTGCTAATATTCTTTTTTGTTCAGTTTGTTACCATTTTGATTTGTGAATGCTCAGCTTTTCTGATGCAAATCTGTTCAAGTGGATGGAAGCCCGTGGGTGTCCTTTGGTTTACTGTTTCCTTGACTTGAAGGGACCCAATTTTCTTCCCCCCCCACACACACATGTTGAGAAGTCGATGACATGAAGGAGCCTATGGCCCGTGCTTATTTCCAGGAGTTTCATCACTTCAGGCTTTGCGTTGATGTGTTTCACTGAATCTGACGTGTTCTGAGACCAAAAGCCAGTGTGATTGTTCAGATGGAACCATCTCCAATTCCCACGGCCTTTCATTGCAGAGGCTCTTGTTCTCATTCATATCACCTCCCCTCCTTTGGCGTCGAGGAATTGACCGTAGAAGCTTGGGTTTATGTCTGGACCCTCAATTCCATTCCATGCATCTGGTTCTGTGTGTTTGATTTCTTCCCAGTACCATGCTGTCCTGATGATCCTAGTGCGATAGTCTAATTGGCTATCAAGCAGCCTGATATGTCCATTTCAGGGCTTTGTGGCAGATTGCCTTGACTCTTTTGATTCCTTTGTGTTTCCATAGACATTTTGGAATTCATTGGTTACAATGCCCTGAGAACAGCCATTGTTTGTTTTTTTTTTTTTAATTTTTATTGGAGGCTAATTATTTTACAATATTATATTGGTTGGTTTTGCCATACATTGACATGAATCCGCCTCGGGTGTACATGAGGTCCCTCTCCCGAACCCCCCTCCCACCTCCCTCCTTCCTTTATTTTCCCTCTGCGTCATACCAGCCCTGAACATCCTGTAACATGCCTCGACCCTGAACTGGTGATTCGTTTCACATATGATAATATACATGTTTCAATGCCATTCTCCCAAACCATCCCATCCTCACCCTCTCCCACAGAATCCCTATGACTGTTTTATACATCTGTTTCTCTTTTGCTGTCTCGTATACGGGGTTATCATTTGCATCTTCCTAAATTCCATATGTATGCGTTAGTATATTGGATTGGTGTTTTTTTTCTGGCTTACTTCACTCTGTATAATAGGCTCCAGTTTCATCCACCTCATTAGAACTGATGCAAATGCATTCTTTTTAACGGCTGAGTAATACTCCATTGTGTATATGTCCCAAAGATTTATTATCCATTCGTCTGCAGATGGACATGTAGGTTGCTTCCATGTCCTGGCTATTGTAAACAGTGCTGCGATTAACATTGGAGTACATGTGTCTCTTTCAATTCTGGTTTCCTCGGTGTATATGCCCAGGAGTGTGATTGCTGGATCATATGGCATTTCTATTTCTAGTTTTTTGAGGAATCTCCACACTGTTCTCCATAGTGGCTGTACTAGTTTGCATTCCCACCAACAGTGTAAGAAGGTTCCCTTTTGTCCACAACCTCTCTAGCATTTATTGCATGTAGACTTTTGGATAGCAGCCATTCTGACTGGTGTGAAATGGTATCTCATTGTGGTTTTGATTTGCATTTCTCTGCTTATGAGAGATGTTGAGCATTTTTTCATGTGTTTATTAGCCATCTTTATGAATTCTTTAGAGAAATGTCTGTTTAGTTCTTTGGCCCATTTTTTGATTGGCTCATTTATTTTTCTGGAATTGAGCTTCAGGAGCTGCTTGTATATTTTGGAGATTAATCCTTTATCAGTTGTTTCATTTGCTATTATTGCCACCCATTCTGAAGGCTGTCTTTTCACCTTGCTTATAGTTTCTTTTGCTGTGCAGAAGCTTTTGATTTTAATTAGGTCCCATTTGTTTATTTTCGCTTTTATTTCCAATATTCTGGGAGGTGGGTCTTGGAGGATCCTGCTGTTATTTATGTCGGAGAGTGTTTCGCCTACATTCTCCTCTAGGAGTTTTATAGTTTTTGGTTTTACGTTTATCTCTCTAGTCTATTTTGAGTTTATTTCGGTATATGGTGTTAGGAAGTATTCTAGTTTTATTCTTTTACAAGTGGCTGACCAGTTTTCCCAGAACCACTTGTTAAAGAGACTGTCTTTTCTCCATTTTATATTCTTGCCTCCTTCGTCAAAGATAAGGTATCCATAGGTGCGTGGATTTATCTCTGGGCTTTCTATTTTGTTCCATTGATCTATGTTTCTGTATTTATGCCCGTACCATACTGTCTTGATGACTGTGGCTTTGTAGTAGAGCCTGAAGTCCGGCAGGCTAATTCCCTCAGTTACATTTTTCTTCCTCAAGATTGCTTTGGATATTCGAGGTTTTTTGTATTTCCATACAAATTGTGAGATTATTTCTATGAAAAATATCGTTGGTAGCTGGACAGGGATTGCATTGAATGTATAAGTTACTTTAGATATTATACTCATTTTAACAATATTTATTCTTCCAATACACGAACATGGTATATTTCTCCATCTATTAGTGTACACTTTGATTATGTTCACTAGTGTTTTATAGTTTTCTGTGTACAAGTCTTTTGTTTCCTTAGGTAAATACATTCTTAAGTATTTAAATCTTTTCGTTGCAACAGAGAATGGAATAGTTTCCTTAATTTCTCATGCTATTTTCTCATTATTAGTGTAAAGGAATGCAAGTGATTTCTGTGTGTTGACTTTGTATCCTGCAACTTTACTGTATTCATTGATTAGCTCTAGTAGTTTTCTGGTAGATTCTTGAGGGTTTTCTGTGTAGAGGATCACATCATCAGTGAACAGTGAAAGTTTTACTTCTTCTTTTCCGATTTGTATTCCTTTTATGTCTTTTTCTGCTCTGAATGCTGTAGCCAAAACTTCCAGAACTTTGTTGAATTGTAGTGGTGCGAATGGGCACCCTTGTCTTATTCCTGACATTAGGGGAAATGCTTTCAGTTTTTCACCGTTGAGGATAACGTTTGCTGTGGGTTTGTCATATATAGCTTTTATTATATTGAGATATGTCCCTTCTATTCCCACTTTCTGGAGGGTTTTTATCATAAATGGATGCTGTATTTTGTCAAAGGCTTTCTCTGCATCTATTGAAATAATCATATGATTTTTAGTTTTCAGTTTGTTAATGTGGTGTATTACGTTGATTGATTTGTGGATATTGAAGAATCCTTGCATTCCTGGGATAAGCCCACTTGGTCATGATGTATGATCTTCTGAATGTGTTGTTGGATTCTGATTGCTAGAATTTTGTTAAGGATTTTTGCATCTATGTTCATCAGTGATATTGACCTGTAGTTTTCTTTTATTGTGGGATCTTTACGAGGTTTTGGGATTAGGGTGATGGTGGGCTCATAGAATGAGTTTGGAAGTTTCCATTCCTCAGCAATTTTCTGGAAGAGTTTGAGTAGAACAGGTGTTAGCTCTTCTCTAAATTTTTGGTAGAACTCAGTCGTGAAGCCGTCTGGGCCAGGGCTTTTGTTTGCTGGAAGATTTTTTATTATAGCCTCTAGTTCCGTGCTTGTGATGCCTCTGTTCAGATTTTCAATTTCTTCCTGGTTCAGTTTTGTAAAGTTGTACCTTTCTTGAAATTTGTCAATTTCTTCCAGGTTATTCATTTTATTGCCATATAATTGCTGATAGTATTCTCTAATAATCGTTTGTATTTGTGTAGCCGTTGGTATTTTGAGAGGAATAGCGTGCGACTTCTGGACTGCCCCAAGTTGGGGGTTGGGGGGAGGGGGAAGTGACATTTTCTTACCAGGAGAAATTCTTCTGATACTGGAGCACAGTTTATTTTCCATTGGATTGGTGGGCTTCACCTTCTTTCACCCATCTCTTGCAGTTCTCTTAGAAGAGGGGCTTCTCGCCTGGGTTAGATGGACCCCTAGCTATTGCCTTTCAGGAAAGTCTCTGTCGATGGGGTTGATACTTGCCGTCTCCTTCTAAGCATTTGCTGTTAGTATTAGAAGTGCCAACGATTTCTCTTCCCCTTCCTCATTGTCCATCTCTCTGACCCTCCAGGTTGAACAGGCCCAGTCCAGGGTCCCACGGCTATTGGGGAGTGCAGCTAGACCGTGTTTCTCAGGCCTTCATTGTTGGGCATCATTCGGTATACTCTCCATGTCCCTTCCTTTGCCTGGTTTCCCTGCAGACCTCTCCTTCAAGCTTGTGTTCATGTCGTTTGTGTATTAGGAGCCAAATTCTGCCTACGTTCCGTGTATGCAAACAGTTGTCTTCCCGCTTGGGATATGTTGTTTGTGTTTTTCAGACGGTCTTTCCCAGAGCACAAATCTTGGATTTGACAAAGTTCACTGTGTTCCCTGGATACTCTTTGTGTAGTGCCTTTTGGTATTGTGTGTGAAAACTCAGAGCTCATGTCTAATGTCTGCTCCATTTCCTTCTGGATTTGTGAACCATTTTGCATGGAACGTATGTCTAGGAATCATTTGAAATGTATTTGTTGAGAGGTGTTAATTTTCCATGGACATGCATGTCACCCCCTCTGGTTTCCAATGTGTCACTCCTAAACTCTTTTGGAAACCTTCTCGGAACGATGGGTGTTTTTCAGCTTGCATTTCCACAGTTGAATGGATTCAGCAGCTCTAGAAGCAAGGACACTTTGTCCAGTGAAAGGGGGAGTCAGGTGCGGCCTCCCTTTCAGCACCAATCCCCAAGTCTGGTTGAGAGGGCTCTGATCTTCCGTCATTGAGCCAGAATCCACAGGTTTCCTTGTGTGCCCTTGGACGTGTGAGCGGCTTAAGGGAGTTTCATCTGTGCAGGCACCAAGCAAGCCTGCGGCTTTGGACCACCAGAGGTGAGCATCTCAGAAGACAGGATCAACCGTGCAAGAAGTGGAATGGGATCTACTTTGAGGGTGGGCATTGATCGCCTAGAGATGTTCCAGTGGGACTTTGATGGGTCCAGCACATTCTTCTGGCAGAGAGCGAGACAGATATCTATGGGCTCTGCTGGCCCTCCATTCCCTCTTGTGGTTCCGAAGGCTGGTTGACACCAACCTGAGCACCTAGCTCTGAGATTATGAGAACCGCCACCTGCACTGTGTTTCCCTTTGCCCGCGTGTCCATGCGAAGCATCAGGCCATCTCTGAGCTACACTAGCCATGTGCATTGCCTCACATTGGACTTGCACATGTTTCTTCTGTTTCTTTCCCAATCACTGATTTTTTCGAGCATGTGGGGACTACGAGGATGGTGGATCTGGCCTTGTGTTCTGTGGAACACTTCTCCCTTTGTTGGTTTGGGTTTATCATTCCATTTCTTCTGCCTGGTTTACTGTTGTGAGTTTGTTTGTGCCAGCGGAAGAACTCAGCATTTCCCTTGTGCGTGAGGTGTCCCAGTTACAACAGCATTGCCTACCTGCATATTCTGAGCACATTTGCCGAGAGGGCTTCGTTTGGCAGATAACATCTTGAAAAGACCTACATGGTCCTTTCAGACACCCAAAGGCTACGTCAAATGACATAGGGACCAGAATTATCCAGTTTGGTCTTCCAATATGTGGGGAGTCAGAACAATCCACTGAGAAGGGAAAAGCTACCGACTCCAGGATTCTGACCTAGAGAATTGCATGGATTGTAGAATTCATGGGGATGCCAAGACTCTAACAATGCCGAGAGACTATAACTTTCGCCTTCAGTCAGAGCAAAATCCAGTTTCCTTTTATTTCAGTGATTGGCATTGATTGGGGACCTCAAAAGTATGGGAAGAAATGCAGAGAGAAGTAGGCTCAATGTTGTCAGGCGGGGAGAGAAGAACGGGGAGTTCTTGCCATGAATCCAGGCTTTGCTGGGAAGTGGGGGGGATAGAATGAGGGTGTCCAAATGTAGACTGTGGTGATGTTTACACAGCATTGTGAAGGCCTCCATATTCCCAAATGCCATCAAGGAAGGAAAATTTATTGACACACAGTTGCGAGCAAAATATGCAGAAAGCCATAAAAGACACAAAAGATGAAAATAAAGATGCCTAGGAGCCTGATGAAAATCAGCTCAGGGGAATGGAAATCAATCTCCCCTGGGTGGGGAGCGAGTGGACGGCTGCCACGGACAACACGCAGGGATGGAGCCTGCAGAGTCAACCGCGTCCCTGGACGAGGTTTCTGATGAAAGGGCTCTGGGTCTCTGTCCAGAGCATGGGTCTGTTCTCCCTGCAGGGGTGGGACAGGCATGTTGGGCGTCTGAGTCCTTGGCAGGATACACGGCAGGCTGCCCCTCTGCAGGTGGTCACTCAGGCCCTGACTCGGGTTCTGCCGCCAAAGCCCGAACAGGTGTAAGTTCACGTGGAGGTGGAGGTTCTGGAAAACGGGGTGGGACATCGGAGCCAGGGGCTCTGGTTCGTGCAGGCACAGAGTTCGGATGTGCTGACAGTGCTAGCCAGTACCCGGTTCGCCACATTTCTTTGGGAGGGGACGTCTCAGGTCTCAATCTCCCCTCAGTTGATCCCTGGGTGCTGCACCTGGGGCTCCAACCTCTGTAGGGAATCGTTTTGGACGTGGAGGCTGGCTGAGTTTCACTATCAGAGCTAGAGCTGGTGGAGAAGAAAAGTTTGCCACAGGACAGCCTTGCCATGTGCCTAAGTGGGTACGAAAGCTTCCTAGAGATTCTATAAGAAGGCCTAGCATTGGAGTCTTCTCTGCAGTCTCCAAAATGTGTGGGGTGAGGCCAGCCATTGGTCCCAGACCAGCCCCAGCTCTGGGGGACACCTCCCTGTGTGGCTCAGCACTACCTCCCCACACTCACATGCAGCAGCCACAAACGCCTCATCTATTTGCTCTGCCTTCCTGGGTTCCAGGTCCTACTGCTACCTCCAAGGCAGGGCTTCTCAGAGCTCTGGGTCAGGGCAGGCTCTGCTGAGTTCCGTGGCAGACTGAGACTGGGCCCCGGGGTGCGTGCTGGGTGGTGTCTGTGTAGCAGGCCTGGCCTGCTCCGTCTTCACTGCCATCTGGGCTGAGCCCTCCGTGGCCACGCTCACCTGGAGCCTGGACTGGGCCTCCGGGGCAGGGGGCTGGTGCTCTGAGCCCTCCCTCTGGGAGGTGGATGGGGTGTGCCCCTCAGGGGCCACCTCGGGTTGGATGCTCTGCAATGAGAGAGACCATCTGCCAGCCCTGCTTTGATATTTGTGAGCTGAGACTGGCCAGTATGGCTGCTGCTTCTGCCCGTCTGCCCTTCCGCTCCCAGAAGGAGCAGTGACAAAAATATGCTGAGATACCCACCCAGGAGGACGGAGACACACCCTAGGGCGTGAGGTCAGCCTGGTCCACCAGCTCTGACTGGAAGCTCCCCATTACAGGCAGCCTGCTCTCCACTGGGGTTTGGACACAAGCAGTCAAAGGGCTCCAAACCCACATGCAGCTGGGCTTGCTTGAGTCAGACACACGCCAAGAAAACCCCTTCCACACACAGGGAAAGGCCTCAGGCTTCCCCGGGTGGGATGGGAGAGGTGGCAGGACCCTGTATGCATACACTGAGCTTAGGCAGGATTTGGCTGTTAATACACAAATGACATGAACACAAAGGAGCCTGAAGGAGAGGTCTGAAGGGACACCAGGCTAAGTAAGGGATGCAGAGAGTACACCAAATGATGCCCAGAACTGAGGGTCTGATCCACAGGGTCTAGGTGCACTCCCCGAGGCCCGTGGGACCCTGGACTAGGCCTGATCTACCTGGAGGCTCAGAGAGATGGACAGTGAGGAAGGGGAAGAGAAATACTTGGCATTTCTAACACTCACAGCAAACGCTTAGAAGACGGTAATTATCAACCCCACCGACAGTTACATTCCCTGAAAGGCAATAGCTAGGAGTCCATCTAACCCAGGAGGGAAGCCCTTCTTCTCACAGAACTGCAAGACATGGATGAAAGAAGGTGAAGTCCAACAATCCAATGGAAAATAAGCAGTGCTCACGGATCAGAGGAATTCCTCCTGGTAAGATGATATCACTTCCCCCTCCCCCCAACCCCCACCGTGGGGCAATCCAGAGTTTCCACGCTATTCCTCTCAAAATACCAACGGGTGTTCTCAGGGCATTATAACCAAAGAATCCAAAATGTCTATGGAAACACAAAGGAGTCAAAAGAGTCAATGCAATCTGCCGTAAAGCTCTGAAATGGACATAGCAGGCTGACTGATAGCCAATTAGACTCTCAGACTAGGATCATCAGGACAGCATAGTACTGGAAAAAATCAAACACGCAGAACGAGATCCATGGATTGGATTTGAGGTTCCAGACGTAAACCCAAGCTTCTACGGTCAATTCCTCGACGCCAAAGGAGGAGAGGTGATACGAATGGGAAAAAGAACCTCTGCAAGGAGAGGCCGTGGGAATTGGAGATGGTTCCATCTGAACAATCATATTGGCTTTTGGTCTCATAACACGTCAGATTCAGTGAAACACATCAATGCAAAGCCTGAAGTGATGAAACTCTTGGAAATAAGCACGGGCCATAGGCACCTTAATGTCAGGGACTTCTCAACATGTGTGTGGGGGTGGAAGAATATTGGGTCTCTTCAAGTCAAGGAAACAGTAAACCAAAGGACACCCACCAGCTTCCATCCACTTGAACAGCTTTGCAACAGAAAGCTAAGAATTTGCTAATCAAAATGGAAACAAACTGAAGAAAAAAAATATTAGCAAGCAGAATATCGGAGAAGGGGTTCCTACGTAAAAGAGACTGAGAACTCACACCACTAAGTCTCCCAGAACAAACCCCATATCTAGCCCTTCCCCTAACACCAATTCCAACCCCAAACCTTTAACTCACTCTACACGAAACACTAAAGCCTCAGCCTAGGTCAACAGTTTACATGCTTACATACATTCACATGCATTCAAGCATCCACAGGAGAGACACAGAGAGGAAGACAGACTGAATTTGGAAAGGTCAAGAAAGAAACGGAACACGGAAGAGAGACTGAACCAGGGAGAGAGGAAATGAGTCGATTTCACAGAATTTGCATGAATCTCTCTTGAGGTTGGAAACATTGACAGTGCGTATTCCCCCTGCAAGTGGTAAAATGACACAAGATGATGAGATTCAAAGACAAGGATGCGGGGAGCCACTGTTTGCGCAGACTCCCCCACTCCTCGAGGCTGAGTGGGACACTTGAGTAGGACAAGGAACGTTGATATCAGAGGGGGCGATGTTTGAATATGACCTTCCGGTCCTCCCAATGCAGGGGTCAAGAAATAGGCAGGAGGTGGACTGCCTTTTCCCTGGTCCCAAAGCCCATCCAGGCCTGATTTCAGCCCTGTGTGAAATCTGTCCTTTGGGAAGTCTCAGTGTCCAAGCTCCATGTGATAGAGGCCCAAAGTATGAACAGGAACTGGAGTTGTTCGTAGGCTGACAAACCTAGGCAGCAGATGGGAGAGTGTTCCCCACTCTGAAGATCAAGAGACTGGGTTACCCTGCGGAGCACATGCCTTGCCCAGGGCTACATCATTTCTGAGAAGAAGGATCCTGGGCTGAAAACATCTGTGTCCTCAGAGCTCAGGCCCTGGCTGCACCCAGGTCTCCCCAGTGCTGTGGGGTGGGCTGTGTGGTTTCACTGTGCCTGCATGTGGTCTAAGGTCGTGGGCGAACAGCCAGAAACACAGAGGTTCCCTTGGGGAGCTTTGTGGAAGGGACGTCGGCCACGAACCAGGAAATGATGTCACTTCCAGGCAACAGAACCCAACAGAACCCACAAACCGGGTATCCAGGTCTCCCCAGCGGAGAGGAGCCCCCAGCCAGATCATTTGCTGTCAAGATGTTCTGCTGCTTGCCCTTGCCCAGATGCTGCCGGGACCTCAGGCGAGCTCACAGGCAGACTGTGTGGGCACGCGGTTGACATTGGCTCAGCCCCCCACCCCCGAGAGTCCTCTGGCCCTTTGCCTTAAAAAACAGAAAGGTAACAGGGGAGCCCCAGGCCAGGTCCGGCCACCTCTCCTGTCCCACCCGGGAAGCCTGAGGCCTTTCGGTGTGTGTGGAAGGGGGTTTTTCAGGATGTGTCTGCCTCAAACAAGCCCAACCGCATGTATGTCGGGAGACCATGGGTTGCTTGTGTCCACACCCCAGGGAAGAGAAGGCTGGGTGGCATGGGGAGTGTCCAGTCAGAGCCGCGTTCCCAGGCTGACCTCACACCTTCAGGGGTGTCTCTGTCCTCCAGGGTGGGTAGCTGAGCAGATCTTTGTCTTTGCTCTTTCTGTGAGCAGAAGGGAAGACAGGCAGAGGCAGCAGCCATCCTGGCCAGCCCCAGCCCAGAAATATTGAAGCAGGGCTGGCTGATGGTCACTATCATTGCAAAGCGTCCCACCCGAGTTGGCCCCTGAGGGGCACACCCCATCCACCTCCCAGAATGAGTGCTCAGAGCACTAGCCCCCTGCCTGGGAGGCCCAGTGCAGGCTCCAAGTTAGCGTGGCCAAGGAGGGCTCAGCCCAACTGAAGATGAAGATGGAGCGGGCAAGGCCTTCTACCCAGACACCACCCAGCATGCACCCCGGGGCCCAGTCTCAGGCTGCCACAGAGCCTCGCAGAGCCAGCCCTGACCCACAGCTCTGAGAAGCCCTGCACCTGAGGTAGCAGGAGGACCTGAAACCCAGAACGGCATAGCACAGACGTGAGGCGGCTGGGACTGCTGAACATGAGTGTAGGGATTCAGTGCTGAGCCACACAGGTAGGAGTCCCCCAGAGCTGGGGCTGGGCCTGGACCAAAGGCTAGCCTCACACCACCCATCTTGGAGACTGCAGAGAAGACTGCGATGCTGGGCCTTCTTAGCTAATCTCTAGGAAACTTTCGTGCCCACTTAGGCACATGGCAAGGCTGGCCTGTGGCAAACTTTTCTTCTCCCCCAGCTCCAGCTCCGGCCGTCAAACTCAGCGAGCCTCCACCTCCGACACCTGTCCCTACGGAGGTGGGAGATCCAGGTGCAGGACCCAGGGATCCACTGAGGGGGGTTCGAGACCTGAGACGTACCCTCCCAAAGACATGTGGCCAACCGGGTATTGGCAGGCACACTCAGCACATCGGATCTCTTTGCCTGCACGACCCACAGCCCCAGGACCCGATGTCCCACCCCGTTTACAGATCCTCCACCTCAACGTGCACTTACACCTGCTCGGGCGTGGGTGACAGAACCTGAGTCAGGGTCTGAGTGACCACCTGCACAAGGGCAGCCTGCCCTGGCTCCTGCCAAGGACTCAGACACCCACCATGACGGTCCCACCCCTGCAGGGAGAAAAGGCTCCTGCTCTGGACAGAGACCCAGAGCCCGTTCAGCAAACACCTCGTCCAGGGGCGCGTTTGGCTCTGCAGGCTCCATCCCTGTGTGTTCCCTGTGGATGCCGTCCACTCCCTCCCCACCCAGGGGAGACAGACTTCCTTTCCCCTGAGCTGATTTTCATGAGGCTCCTAGGCATCTTTCTTCTCATCTTTTATGTCTTTTATGGCTTTCTGTATATTTTGCTCACAAGTGTGTGTCAATAAATTTTCCTTCCTTGATGCCATTTGGGAATATATAGTCCTTCACAATGCTGTGTAAGCATCACCACTCTCTACATTCGGACACCCTCACTCTATCCCCCCACCCACTTCCCAGCAAAGCCTGGATACATGGCAAACACTGCCCATTCCTCTCTCCCCCGCCTGACAACATTGAGTCTATTTCTTTCTGCATTTCTTTCCATCCTTTCGGGGTCCCCAATCAATGCAATCACTGAAATGAAAGGAAACTGGATTTTCTTGTGACTGAAGGTGAACGTTATAGTTTCTCAGTATTGTTAGAGTCTTGACATGCCCATGAATTCTACAGTGCATGGAATTCTCTAGGCCAGAGTCCTGGAGTGGGTAGCTTTTCCCTTCTCCGGGGGATTGTTCTGAGTCCCCACATATTGGAAGACCAAACTGGAGAATTCTGGTCTCTATGTCATTTGAAGGAGCCTTTGGGTATATGAAAGGACAGTGTAGGTCCTTTCAAGATGTCATCTGCCCATCGAAGCACTCTCGATAACTGCTCAGAACCTCCAGGTAGGCAGTGCTGTTGTAAGTGGGAAACCTCAGACACAAGGAAATGCTGAGTTCTTCTCCCGGCTCAAACAAACTCACAACAATAAACCAGACAGGAGAAATGGAAAGATATATCCACACCAACAAAGGGAAAATTCTTCCTCAGAAAACAAGGCCAGAAAAAGACCCACCATCCTTGTGGTCCCCACATGCTCGAGAAAATGTATGATCGGGAAGGAAACAGAAGAAACATATGCAGGTCCAATGAGAGGCAATGGACATGGCTAGTGTAGCTCAGAGACAGCCTGACGCTTTGCGCGGACATGCGGTCAAAAGGAAACACAGGGCAGGTGGCAGTGGTCATCATCTAGAGCTAGGTGCTCATCATGGTGACAACCAGCATTCGGGACCACAAGAGGGAGTGGAGGGCCTAACAGAGCCCATAGACATCTCTCTCGCTATCTGGGAGAAGAGTGTGCCGGACCCATCAAAGTCCCATAGGAGCATCTATTGACGATCAGTGCCCACCCTCAGGGTGTATCCCACTCCACTTCTGGCACAGTGGTCCTGTCTTCTGAGATGCTTACCTCTGGCGATCCGAAGCCACAGGCCTGCTGGGTGCCTGCTGAGACGAAACTCCCTTCAGCTGCTCACACAGCCAAGGGCACACAAGGATGCCAGTGACCTGTGGCTCACAGATGGAAGATCTGCCCCCTGACAATCCAACCTGGGTTTTCTGCTGAAAGGGAGGCCGCACCGGACTCCCTTCATTGGAGTCAGCACCCCTTCTTCTAGAGCTGCTGAATCCATTCAACTGTGAAAACGCAAGCTGAAAAACACTCGTCTTTCCAAGAAGTTCTCCTAAAAAGTTTAGGAGCAACGCATTTGAAACCCAGAGGGGATGACATGCATGTCCATGGAAACTTGACACCTCTCAACAAATGCACTTCAAATCATTCCTAGACATACGTTCCATGGAAAATGGTTCACAAAACCAGAAGGAAATGAAGCAGACATTAGACATGAGCTCTGTGTCTTCACACACAATACAGAAAGACACTACACAAAGAGTACCAGGGAACACAGTGAACTTGTCTAACCAAGAATTGGACTCTGGGAAAAATGGGCTGTAAAATGCAAATGACACATCCCAAGCTGAGAGACAACTGTTTGCATACACAGAGCTTAGGCAGATTTAGCTTCTAATACACAAGTAAGATGAACACAAAGGAGCCTGAGGGAGAGGTCTGAAGGGACACCAGGAGAAGGGAGGGACGTGGAGAGTACATCGAATGATGCCCAGCACTGAGCACCTGAGAAACATGATCTAGCTGCACTCCGCGAGCCCCTGGGGACCATGGACTAGGCCTGTTCTACCTGGAGGCTCAGAGAGATGGACAGTGAGGAAGGGGAAGAGAAATCCTTGGCATTTCTAACATTCACAGCAAACGCTTAGAAGGAGAAGGCAAGGATCCACCCCACCGACAGTGACATTTCCTGAAAGGCAATAGCTTGGAGTCCATCTAACCCAGGATGGAAGCCCCTCTTCTCAGAGAAATGCAAGAGATGGATGAAAGAAGGTGAAGCCCACCAATCCAATGGAAAATAAGCTGTGCTCCCGGATCAGAAGAATTCCTCCTGGTAAGATGATGTCACTTTCCCCTCTCCCCAACCCCCACCGTGGGGCAATCCAGAGGTTGCATGCTATTTCTCTCAAAATATCAAAGGCTGTTCTCAGGGCATTATAACCAAAGAATTCCAAAATGTCTATGGAAACAGAAAGGAGTCAAAATAGTCAATGCAATCTGCCACAAAGCACTGAAATGTATATAGCAGGCTGCCTGATAGCCAATTAGACTATCACACTAGGATCATCAGGACAGCATGGTACAAACATGCAGAATCAGATCCATGGAATGGAATTGCGGGTCCAGAAATAACCCCAAGCTTCTATAGTCACTTCATTGACGCCAAAGGAGGGGAGGCGATATGAATGGGAACAAGAGCCTCTGCAACGAAAAGCTGTGGGTATTGGAGATGGTTGCATCTGAATAATCACATTGGTTTTTGGTCTCATAACACCTCAGATTCAGTGAAACACATCAACGCAAAGCCTGAAGTGATGAAACTCCTGGAAATAAGCACGAGCCATAGGTTCCTTAATATCAGGGAGTTCACGACATGTGTGTGGTGGCGGAAGCAAAATTGTGTCTCTTCAAGTCAAGGAAACAGGAAACCAAACAACATCAACTAGCTTCCATCCACTTGAACAGCTTTGAAACAGAAAAGCTTAGCATTCACAAATCAAAACGGTAACAAACTGAACACAAAGGAATATTTGCAAGAAGAATATAGAAGAAGGGTTTCCTAAGTAAAAAAGACAAGAACTCACACGACTAAGTCTCACAGAACAAACCCCAGACCTATCCCTTCCCCTAACCTCAACTCCATCCCCAAACATTTACCTCAATGGAAAGGAAACCTTGAAGCCTCACTCTAGGTCAACAATATACATGCTTACATTCATTCACAGGCACGCGAGCATCCACAGCAGAGACACAGAAAGGAAGAGACAGAATGAATTTGGAAAGCTCAAGAAAGACAGAAGGAGGAAGTGAGACTGAACAATGGAGAGAGGAAATGAGTCGATTCCACAAAATGTGCATGAATCTCTCTTGAGTTTTGAAACAATGACAATGCCTATTCCCCCTGCAAAGGGGAAAATGACCCAAGTTGATGAGGCTCAAAGACAAGGATGCGGGGGGCCACTTTTGGGGCAGCCTCCCCAACCCCTCGAAGATGAGTGGGACACTTGAGCAGGAGGATGAAAAATTGATATTAGAGGGAGCGATGGCTGAATGTGACCTTCCGGTCCTCCCAATGAGGGGGTCAAGAAATAGGCAGGAAGGGGACTTTCTTTTCCCAGGTCCCAGAGCCCATCTAGGCCTGATTCTGCCCCATTCTGTGCCAGGTCAGCCCTTGTTTGTGCCGGCGGAAGAACTCAGACTTTCCCTTATGCCTGCAGTTTCCCACTGAAACAGCACTGCCTACCTGGAGATTCTGAGCACATTGGCCGAGAGGGCTTCGTTTCGCAGATGACTTCTTGAAAGGACCTACACGGTCCTTTCAGATAGCCAAAGGCTACTTCAAATGAAATAGAAACCAGAATAATCCAGTTTGGTCTTCCAACCTATGGGGAGTCAGAACAATTGCCTGGAGAAGGGGAAAGCTACCCACTCCAGGATTCTGGCCTAGAGAATTCCATGGACTGTAGAATTCATGGGAATGCCAAGATTTGAACGATACTGAGAGACTATAACTTTCACCTTCAGTCAGACCAAAATAAAGTTTCCTATCTTTTCAGTGATTTGCATTGATTGGGGACCCCGAAAGAATGGGAAGAAATGCAGAAAGAAATAGACTCAATGTTGTCAGGCGGGGGAGAGAGGAACGGGCAGTGCTTGCTATGAATCCAGGCTTTGCTGTGAAGTTGGGGAGGGGAGAGAATGAGGGTGTCCGAATGTAGACAGTGGTGATCCTTACACAGCATTGCAGGCCTCCATATTCCAAATGACATCAAGGAAGGAAAATTTATTGACACACACTTGTGAGCAAAATATACACAAAGCCATAAAAGACATAAAAGATGAGAAGAAAGATTCCTAGAAGCCTGATGAAAATGAGCTCAGGGGAAGGGAAGTCAGTCTCCCCTGGGTGGGGAGGGAGTGGACGGCGTCCATGGGGAACACACAGGGATGTTGGCTGCAGAGCCAACTGCACCCCTGAATAAGGTATTTGCCGAACGGGCCCTGGGCCTCTGTCCAAAGCAGGGAGCTGTTCTCCCTGCAGGGGTTGGACAGTCATGTTGGGCATCTGAGTCCTGGGCAGGAGCCAGGACAGGCTCCCTCTGTGCAGGTGGTCAATCAGGCCCTGACTTTAGTCTTGCTCCCAAAGCCCGAGCAGGTGCAAGTTCTGGTGGAGGTAGAGGCTCTGGAAGGCGTGGTGCGACATCAGGGCCTGGGGCTGGGCGTCATGCATGCAGAGATCCGATGTGCTGAGGGTGCTGGCCAGTACATGGCTGGCCCCGTATCTTTGGGTGGGGACGTCTCAGGTCTCGATATCCCCTCAGTGGATCCCTGGGTCCTGCACTTGGAGTTCCCACCTCTGTAGGGACAAGTCTTAGACATGGAGGCTGGCTGAGTTTGACGGCCAGAGCTAGAGCTGGGGGAGAAGAAAAGTTTGCCACAGGCCAGCCTTGCCATGTGCCTAAGTGGGCACGAAAGCTTCCTAGAGATTCGCTAAGAAGACCCAGCATCTGAGTCTTCTCTGCAGTCTCCAAGATGGGTAGTTTGAGGCCAGCCTTTGGTCCAGGTCCAGCCCCAGCTCTGTAGGACTCCTCCCTGTGTGTCTCAGCACCGCCTCCCCACACTCACATGCAGAAGCCCAGCCGCCTCACCTCTGAGCTCTGTCGTGCTGGGCTCCAGGTCCTACTGTTGCCTCTGAGGCAGGGCTTCTTGGAGCTCTGTGTCAGAGCCAGCTGTGCTGAGCTCCGTGACAGCCTTAGACTGGGCCCCGGTTTGTGAGCTGGGTGGTGTCTCACAGCAGGACTTGCCCGCCTCCTCTTCATTGCCAGTTGGGCTTAGCCCTCCATGGCCATGCTCACCTGGAATCTGCACTGGGCCTCCTGGTCACGAGGTGGTGCTCTGAACCTTACCTCTGGGAGGTGCATGGGGTGTGCCCCTCAGAGGCCACCTCGGGTGGGACGCTATGCAATGATAGTGACCATCAGCCAGCCCTGCTTCGATATTTCTGAGCTGAGCCTGGCCAGGATGTCTAATGTTTCTGCCTGTCTGCCCTTCTGCTCCCAGAAAGAACAGAGATGAATGCCTGCTCAGATACCCACCAGGGAGGATGGAGACCCCCCGCCAAGGGCTTGAGGTCAGCCTGGGCACACGGCTCTGCCTGGACGCTCACCATGCCATCAAGCGTTCTCTCCCCTGAGGTGTGGACACAAGCGGTCCACGGGCTCCTGACCCACCTGTGGCTGGGCTTGCTTGAGGCAGACACAGCCTGAGAAACCCCCATCCACACACAGCGAAAGGCCTCAGGCTTCCACGGGTGGGACGGGAGAGGTGGGCGGACCTGGCCTGGGGCTCCCCTGTTACCTTTCTGTTCCTTCGGGCAAAGGGCCAGAGGACTCTCGGAGGGTCCCTGGGCCAGCGTCGACGGCCTTCCCACACTCTCTGCCTGTGAGTTCGCCTGAGGACCCGGCCTCTGGGCAGGGGCAAACAGCAAAACATCTTGACAGCAAGCGATCTGGCTGGGGGCTCCTCTCCGCTGGGGAGGCCTAGATACACGGGTTGTGGGTTCTGTTGGGTTCTGTTGCCAGGAAATGACAACATTTTCTCGTTCGTGGCCTAGGTCCCTTCCACAAAGTTCCCCAAGGGAACCTCTGGGTTTCTGGCTGTTCTCCCATGCCCTTATGCCACGTGCAGGCACTGTGACACACATTCAGCCCACCCCACAGCCTTTGGGAGACCTGGGTGCAGCCAGGGCCTGAGCTCTGATTACACAGCTGCTTTCATCCCAGGTTCCCTCTTCTCAGAAGTGATGTGGTTCTGGGCAAGACATGTGCCCCCCTTGGTTTCCCCAGTCTCTCCATCTGCAGAGTGGGGGTCACTCTTCCATCTCCTCCCTAGGTATGTCATCCTACAAACAGCTCCAGTGCCTGTTCAGACTTTCGGCTGCTATCACATGGAACTTAGACACTGAGACTTCCCAAAGGACGGATTCAACACAGGGCTGACCTAGCACAGAATGGGCAGAATCAGGCCTGGATGGGCTCTGGGACCTGGGAAAAGTCAGTCCCCTTTCTGCCTATTTCTTGACCCCTGCATTGGGAGGACCGGAAAATCATATTCCCACATCGCGACCTCTGATATCAACCTTCCTCGTCCTATTCAAGTGTCCCACTCAGCCTCGAAGCCTGGGGGAGGCTGCCCCAACAGTGGTTCCCCGAATCCTTGTCTTTGAGACTCATCAACTTGGGTCATTTTCCCCCTTGCAGGGGGAATAGGCACTGTCATTGTTTCCATCCTCAAGAGAGATTCATGCAAGTTCTGTGAAATTGACTCATTTCTTCTCTCTATTGTTCAGTCTCTCTCCCTCGTTCCATCTCTGTCTTGATCTTTCCAAATTCATTCTGTATCTTCCTTTCTGTGTCTCTCCTGTGGATGCTCGCATGTCTGTGAATGCATGTAAACATGTATAGTGTTGACCTAGGGTGAGGCTTTATGGTTTCGTGTCAAGGGAGATAATGGTATCGGGTTGGGTTTGGTGTTAGGGGAAGGGATAGGTCTGGGTTTTTTTCTGGGAGACTTAGTTGTGTGAGTTCTCAGTCTCTTTTACGTAGGAACCCGTTCTCTGATATTCTGTTTGCAAATATCCTTTTGTGTTCAGTTTGTTATCATTTTGATTTGTGAATGCTTAGGTTTTCTGTTGCAAAGCTGTTCAAGTGGAAGGAAACTCACGGGTGTCCTTTCGTTTCCTGTTTCCTTGACTTGAAGAGACACTACTTTGCTTTTCCACCCACATATGTTGAGAAGTCCCTGACATTAAAAGCCTATGTCCTGTGCTTTTTT
This sequence comes from Moschus berezovskii, assembly GCF_049115385.1. Lineage (NCBI taxonomy): Eukaryota > Metazoa > Chordata > Mammalia > Artiodactyla > Moschidae > Moschus > Moschus berezovskii. The sequence goes on from NC_142469.1 coordinate 3,038,169, forward strand.
CCAGGAGTTTCTTCACTTCAGGCTTTGCTTTGATGTGTTTCACTGAATCTGACGTGTTCTGAGACCAAAAGCCAACGTGATTGTTCAGGTGGAACCATCTGCAATTCCCACCGTCTTTCATTGCACAGACTCTTGTTCCCATTCTTATTGCCTCCCCTCCTTTAGTGTCGAGGAATTGACCGTAGAAGCTTGGGTTTATGTCTAGACCCTCAATTCCATTCCATGGATCTGGTTCTGCATGTTTGATTTCTTCCCAGTACCATGTTGTCCTGATGATCCTAGTGTGATAATCTAATTGGCTATCAAGCAGCCTGCTATATACATTTCAGGTTTTTGTGGCCAATTGCATTGACTCTTTTGACACCGTAGTGTTTCCATAGACATTTGAGAATTCTTTGGTTTTTATGCCCTGAGAGCAGCCGTTTTTATTTTGAGAGGAATAGCGTGGAACCGCTGGATTGCCCCACGGTGTGGATCCGGGAGAGGGGGAAGTAACATCACCTTATCATGAGTAATTCTTCTGATCCATGAGCACAGCTTATTTTCCATTGGATTGGTGGGCTTCACCTTCTTTCATCCATCTCTTGCCGTTCTCTGAGAAGAGGGGCACCCCTCCTGGGTTAGATGGAGTCTTAGCTTTTGCCTTTCAGGGAATTGACTGTCGGTGGGGTTGATACTTGCCTTCTCCTTCTAAGCGTTTGCTGTGAGTGTTAGAAATGCCGAGGATTTCTCTTCCCCTTCCTCACTGTCCATCTCTCTGAGCCTCCAGGTGGAAGAGGCCTAGTCCAGGGTCCCACGGGGCTCGGGGAGTGCAGCTAGACCGTGTTTCTCAGGACCTCAGTGCTGGGCATCATTCGGTATACTCTCTGTTTCCCTTCATTCGCCTGGTGTCCCTTCAGACTTCTCCTTCAGGCTAGTTTGTGTTCATGTCGTTTGCATATTAGGAGCCAAATCTTGCCTAAACTCTGTGTAGGCAAAGAGTTGTCTCCCAGCGTGGGAGGTATCTTATGCGTTTTTCAGACGGTCTTTCCCAGGAGTCCTAATTTTGATTTGACAAAGTTCACTGTGTTCTCTGGTTACTCTTTGTGTAGTGCCTTTCTGTATTGTGTAAAGACTCAGAGTTCATGTCGAATGTATGCTCCATTTACTTCTGGATTTATGAACCTTTTTGCCTGGTACATATGTCTAGGAATCATTTGAAGTGCATTTGTTGAGAGGTGTCAATTTTCATGGACATGCATGTCATCCCCTCTGGTTTCCAAATGCGTTGCTCGTAAACCCTTTTAGAGACCTTGTCGGAAAGATGGGTGTTTTTCAGCATTAATTTCCACAGTTGAATGGATTCAGCAGCTCTAGCATCAGGGACGCTGTGTCCAGTGAAAGGGGAGTCAGGTGCGTCCTCCCTTTCAACACTGGTCCCCAGTTCAGGTTGACAGGGCTTTGATCTTCCATCTGTGAGCCAGAGGCCACAGGCATCCTTGTGTGTCCTTGTCTGTGTGAGCAGCTGAAGTGAGGTTCTACTCCACAGGCGCCCAGCAGGTCTGCAGCTTTGGATCGCTACAGGTGAACATCTAAGAGGACAGGAGCAACCGTGCCAGAAGTAAGTAGAATTCACCTTGGGGGTTGGCATTGATCATTAAGTGATGCTACTGTGGGACTTTGATTGGTCGGGCAATCTCTTCTGCCCGAGAGCGACAGAGATGTCTATGGGCTCTGCTAGGCCCTCCGCTCCCTCTTTAGATCCTGAAGGCTGGTTGTCATCATACTTTACACTTAGCTGTGAGATGATGACCACCGCCACCTGCACTGTGTTTCCCTTTGCCCATGTGACCATGCGAAGAGTCAGGACATCTCTGAGCTACACTAGCCATGTGCATTGCCTCTCATTGGACCTGCCCATGTTTCTTCTTTTTAATTCCTGATCACTGATTTTCTGAAGCATGTGGGGGCCACAAGGATGATGGGTCTTTCTCTGGCCTTGTGTTCTGAGGAACACTTGTTCCTTTGTTGGTGTGGGTATATCTTTCCATTTCTCCTGCCTGGTTTATTCTTGTGAGTTTGTTTGTGCCGTCGGAAGAACTCAGACTTTCCCTTGTGCCTGAGGTGTCCCACTTACAACAGCACTGCCTACCTGGAGATTCTGAGCATATTAGCCGAGAGGGCTTCATTTGGAAGATAACATTATAAAAGGAACTACAAGTCCTTTCAGATCCCCAAAGGCTACTTCACACTTTGGTCTTCCAATATGTGGGAAGTCAGAACAATTCTCTGGAGAAGGGAAAAGCTACCCACCCAAGTTCTGGCCTAGAGAATTCCATGGACTGTAGAATTCATAGGGATGCCAAGACTCTAACGATACTTAGAGACTATAACTTTCGCCTTCAATAAGAGCAAAATCCAGTTTCCTATCATTTCAGTGAATAGCGTTGATTGGGAACACTGAAAGGATGGGAAGAAATGCAGAGAGAAGTGGACTCAATTTTGAGAGGCTGGGGAGAGAGGAACGGGGAATTCTTGCCATGAATCCAGGCTTTGCTGCGAAGTGAGGGGGGGATAGAATGAGGGTGTCTGAATGTAGATAACGGTGACGCTTACACAGCATTGTAAAGGCCTCCATATTCCCAAGGAAGGAAAATTTATTGACACACACTTGCGAGCAAAATATACAGAAAGACATAAAAGACATAAAAGATGAGAAGAAAGATGCCTAGGAGCCTGATGAAAATGAGCTCTGGGGAAGGAAAGTCAATCTCCCCTGGGTCTGGAGGGAGTAGACGGCGTCCACGGAGAACACACAGGGATGGAGGCTGCAGAGCCAACTGCG